>NC_139221.1:218648008-219070508 GCF_055691185.1 Crinia signifera
CAGCTGTTGCCTGTTTTGGTTTGAGGAGGTCCTCCCTTTTAAGTAGTGCAATCTTATTCAGTGCATCATCAATGTCATTTTGCGCATATCCTCTCTCGAGGAACTTCTGTCCCATTGTAGCCAATGCTTCTGGTAGGCGCTGTGGATCTGAATTAATTCTGCATACTCGCACCATCTGTGAATATGGTAAGCCTCTTTTGAGGGCAGTCGGGTGGTAGCTTGTAGCGTGAAGTAAGGTGTTTTTATCGGTGGCTTTTGTGTAAATTCTAGTCGTTAATTGTCGGTTTTCGAGAAGCACGGTAACATCCAAGAAATTAATTAATGTTCTGCTCAGGTTCATTGTGAATCGGATGGTGCCTTGCAGGGAATTGAGGTGGTCTACAAACGATAGCAGCGTTTGTTCTCCACCTGTCCACATTATGAACAGGTCATCTATATACCTTACATACAGGTATACGTGCTTGTTGAATTGGGGGTTGTTATAGATGTTTTCCTGTTCATATGCCGCCATAAAAAGATTGGCGTACGCCGGGGCCATATTCGACCCCATCGCAGTCCCGCGGCGTTGTAGATAGAATCGGTTCTGAAACAAGAAATAATTTTTGTTCAAGATCACTTCCATGAGTAGTGATAGATACTCGACCGGAGGTCCAATGTAGTGGCAGCAGTTGGTGGCAGCTTCTTTACTTGCTTCAATCCCTTCTAGGTGAGGGATATTGGTGTAAAGACTTGAAACGTCTAAAGTGGCCATAATGAGATCGGCTGGTAGATCTGTCAGAGCATTGAGTTTTCTTAAGAAATCGGTGGTGTCCTCGATGAAGCTTGTAGTTTGTCGCACAACTGGCTGTAGGAAAAAGTCAACAAGTTGGGATAACGGCTGGCACAGTGACCCTCTTGCCGATATTATCGGTCGTCCTGGCGGAGCAGAGAGGGATTTATGCACTTTAGGCAAAGTATATAGGATTGGGATTTTAGGGCTGCTCTGCGTGAGAAATTCCGCAGTTTCCTTATTTATGTATCGGTTAGCTATGCCCAATTGGATGATCCCATCGATCTCCTTCTTATATCTCCATGTAGGGTCTCGATCCAGGGGTAGGTAGCAGTCTTCTTGTGTCAGCTGGTTAAGTGCTTCCTTAACATAGTAGTCATAATTGAGTAATACAATTCCACCTCCCTTGTCTGCGGCTCGTATAACAAGGTCTTTGTCATTTTTCAGGGATACAATGGCGTCTTGTTCATCTTTGGTAAGATTGTAATAGGAGATTTTTTGACGCTCAATGAATGGACAGGTGTCCCGTTTGAGCAGCCGCATGAAGGTGTTCACAGAGGGGTTCAGGGTAGGGGGGTCGAAAGTACTCGGCTTTTTCAAACGTTGACTGTGTTGGTAGGTGCCTGAGGCATGGGGTTCCTTTGAAAGAAATCTCTCAGCCTCAGCTGTCGCCCAAGCTTGAACATATCGACCTGCCAGTCAAAAGGGTCTTGAATCAGAGTAGGCACAAAGGAAAGTCCTCTTCCCAGTACGGATTCCTCAGCTGTGGTCAGGCAATGGTTCGAGAGGTTGAACACTACTGATTTTGGGGGTTCTTGGGTCCCCGCTTTTTTTCTCTTTCGCCCACCTCTACGGGTGGGTATAGAGGGTTTTTTGGCGGTTTACGCTGTCTCTGCGAACGTGCCAAGTATTGTGTCCCCTGTGAAGTTGTTGGTGCGTCTGAGTCACTTGCTGAGGTCTGATTCGGGCTGTCTATGTCAGTGAACTGGGCTGTGGGTCTTCTGCCTCCTCCTCTCCTGAATTGTGGGCGGAATCGTCTCGGCTCAATTCTTGAGTACCATGGATACACTTTGTTTTCTTTATAATCAAGTTTTACTTGTTTGTATTTTGTTTTTTTAAACTTGAGGAGATTATCTTTAAATTTCTCAAGGTCTTGGTTCAGTTTTTGCAGGAGGTCGCAATCAGGTTGTAACAGTGCCTGATATGGTTCTGCAAGTTTTAGTTCTGCAATTTCCCCTTTGATGTTTGCGAGGTCCAGACCAGTCTGCTCAATTACAAGGAGCATAAAGTCTTGGGAGCATTTATTTAGTATATTGCACCACTTAGTGCAGAACTCATTGCTATGTCTCCCAAGTGTTGGCTGGTTGCGCAGTCTGAATCCTCGGGGTATTAATTGCTCTTTGTAGTATTGCGACAACGTTAACCCATGTAACTGCAATTCGATTTCGCTTCTGCTGAGCTTCAGCAGGTCCTGGTATGCTTCCTCTGGGCTGTCCTTGTTAAAGGCCAGGGAATCAGTGTCCGCAAAGAGGATTCTATCCTTGTCTTCATCAGTGAATTGTAGGGATGAGGTAATGTCTCCTCCAGTGGAAATGGACATTTGGATAGGCTTTTTAGATTATATCACACATTAAATCCACTAGCACCATGTGAAAAAAGAAAAAATTTAGTGAAAAAAACGCAAAAGATATTTACAGTCAGTATTGGCGTGCACAGAAGGATCCTGTGGGAAATCCTGCTGTCTGCACTGTTACTTTCTGGTGCTCAACCTTCATAAAGTGATAAGTATATTGATTGTAGCAAGGTGGCACACAGTATAGGGTTGCGGTGCAAGGTTCGTAATATAATTGATACAAACAGTTAACTTCCTTGGTGTCAAGCAAGAAAAGAACCAGCACACGCAGATAGATCAAAAAACAAAAGTGTATTAGCGGTACATTACAGTTAAGTTGAACGAGGTACACAGCGGCTGTCCCGACAGCCGTTTCAACTGGCAGCCAGCCAGTTTTCCTCAGGGGTACAATGAATGCAGGACGTGTGTAGGTTTAAATACCTGTATAATTGGCGCCAAGACCTCCTCCGTGACAGGTAAGGGTGCGCTGTCATTCAGCACCGTTGGTGCTGCTGCGCGCGGCTAACGGGGAGTGTGGAGGGCGCGTCATAGGGAATCCCCTGTGTGACCAATCAGCACGTCCTGCGCTCGTAGCGCTGTGACACCTAGTGCTGTGCAGTGATATGTGTATAATCAAGGGATGGGGGGTGATAATATAAGCAGCTTCTGTGACACGGAATGTGTATTTAGAGCATAGATGGTGTGCTTAATGTCGGACAATGGGCTTGCTAATTAACGGCTGGTACGTATACAATGGTGTGCCATATGTTGGGAGAAATATGGCAATGTGAATGGTATAACAGCCGAAAAAGTCGGTTACTGGGGGTATACAAGACATTATCAAATGTCAACATAAAACACTCTCTAAGTAGGAGTGAATATAGTTGTGAGGTTATCAGATTCACTGTAAATCTGTAATTACTATATTTTATTAGGTGTAGTAATTAATGTACTATTTTAGTCCGTCGGTACCCTCTTGTTCTCCATATATGTCTATATACTCCCTATATGTGTGTGTAGTTCCAGATCATATATTATTAGGCTGTATAATCCCACCTCAAATGTAATGTCTGTATTTCCCAGGACTTTATTCATGTAAGCATTGTACCATTGGCAATCTCCCCAGGGGGGTTTACAATTCTTTGTAAACCTCTGGGCTCTAGCAGACTTTGTGGAACCGGCCACCACAGGGGGTGATCAGCCCATAATGTAATCAGCCGATTATTGTTCCTGCTGTTTACATGAGGGGGATAGCTGAAGGACAATCACCACAGGGGGTGATCAAATTCCCCTACTATCAACAGGAGGGTTGTCCACAGGGGGTGACCACCACATAATGTAATCAGACTGTGTTTTATATCTTGGGTTGACTCTGCTATGCATATCTTGGCCACTTCCAGACTTTCTGGAACCGACCCCAGCAGGGGGCAGAAGCAGATGGGCAGCAGCAGTACCTGGGAGGGGGGATAAACCTGACTTGAATCCACCAATAGGGATTGAGTGCAAGCCCACTGATGGTATGGAGAAGCGTGGGAATTGGAAGTTTTTAAAATGACTCGCACACAAGCCAGGAGGAGAATTAATGGACTGTCCTGGGCTAAGAGGTTATGCTCTGTCTAGGTATCGTGTGGACTTATATGCTATCACTGCTGTGTGGGCTAAGTGATAGTTTGCCCTGTGGAACTGATCTGGGACTGTGACTATACAAGGACTGTCTGTTTGGGCCTGCTACCTGAATATCTTTCTACTCTGCAATTTACCTTTGCCACTGTTTATTGTCTATTTGTGCGTGCTGTGGAAAATAAACCATTCTTCTGGTTTCATCTGCTCGGTGTCTGAGTGATTGAGGAACTCGTACCCTCACATTTGGCGGCAGCGACAGTGGGATCATTCAGACACCAACCATCGAGCACAGAAAGCACAGAGAACAGAGGATCAGACCATATGTAAGGAAACGGAAAGTGCAATAAGGTGATGTTCAGCAAGTGAGCAGGTGTCAGTCCTGTGAAAGGGAAAATGTTTCCAAGGAAAGAAAATCGATGCCTCAAGACCCCTGTAGCAGAGGAGCTCAGGGATGGAGGTTCTTCAGTGTATCGGCAGGCTGGGAAGCCGGATCTGTTATTTATTGTCAGGAAAATGCAGTATATCTGGAAGTACTGGGAAGACGCTCAGCAGATGGTCAGCGGGTGGAGAGTATCCAGCATACAGGACAAAGTGTGTTACCTGGGGGATGCATTCCTGCACTGTAAAGGTGAGGCCACTTCTTGGAATCTGCTAGGAGAGCCAGAGTTTGTAGAATTTACAGAGGAAGTGATTGCTACAGTTACCCAGATGCTACAAAGAGGACAATATTCTGAGGCTGAAGGACAAGTCCAGAATAAATTGATGCCCCAGATAGAACCAGAGGAAAGGTCTAGAAGGGGGCTACTGCAATCTGGGCAGACAACCGAGGGGTCTGCCACAGAATTAATTGTTACCGCAAGAGAAGGGTCGTTGTCAGGGGGGCCCCTAACTGCCCTTGAAGAAATGAGTATGGAGGAGCTGATAGCAGAAGGTCAGCTGCGAGGTATACCCATCCAATCCTGCACTCGCGGGGAAATCCTTCAGCAGATCCTTCACGATCAGGGAGATCCTACAAATGCATTTGCTGATTATCGAGCCTGGATCCTCCATTTCGGTGCCCAGTTGAGTGTGTGGGAACAATTGCAGTGTCTGGAGGAGTGCTTCGTGGTGGCAGAGGAAGAGGCGATTGATCGGGGGCTCCTGGATACCCCAGCATGGCAAGATCAGTGTCGCAGGGGGCGTGATGAAAGGCACCGTTTGCAATTGCTTCTCCCCCATCCTAGGGAGGAGCTGCACTACTGCTTCCCTTTTGCTGAGGTGGGAGATGCAGAGCTATTATCCTGCTGCCAGGGGATCTATGAGGACTGCGTCCAAGAAGAGATCGCCGTGGTTAGAGGAGTATCCGACAACATCCAGGCCACCAGCCCACCAGTCACAGATGACGTCGTGTTTCGGGCTGCCCAGCATACTCAGCTGGGGAAGGAGGCTATCGCGGAGAAGGAGGTGTGCGCAGAAGTAGCTGCAGGTGAGCATCTGGCTTTTAAGGGGACAGAGCTGACACAGCCTGTCCTGCAGCCACCAGCGGAATTGTTTGTGATGGAGGGTCCCTCCTCAGCCCTGGACATTGAGACCAAATGCTGGACTGAAATGTGCCATGCCCCTAGTTTGGGTTTGGGGGAGGAAGGACATGACGGGGTGGTGGAAGTGCCAGGGCCAGAGCCCCTATATTGGCCTGCTGTTTGGCCCCTGTTCCTTGGGCAAGAGGGGGAGGTGGAAAGTGGTCCCTGCCCCATTGTGCCCGAGGCAAAAGTATTAGTAGGTTACAATGTTGCAGAGGGGGGGTACCCAGAATCCGAAGAAGAGGAATTGCTACAGCCCTTGTTAGTTCCAATGTATGACTTAGACTGTAATCATGCCCTTGCTGGTTCTGCAAACCAGCCGCCTTTTACAAGATGGGTTTGGTATGATGTCACCCTGTGGGACTCAGGTGGTATATCCAAACCCCAGATTCTCGGCTCTGCATCCCGCTATTCCAGGTTGTTATTGGTTCCTGAACGGCTGGGTACCGGGACTACAATAGTAGGGGAAGGAATGTGAGGTTATCAGATTCACTGTAAATCTGTAATTACTATATTTTATTAGGTGTAGTAATTAATGTACTATTTTAGTCCGTCGGTACCCTCTTGTTCTCCATATATGTCTATATACTCCCTATATGTGTGTGTAGTTCCAGATCATATATTATTAGGCTGTATAATCCCACCTCAAATGTAATGTCTGTATTTCCCAGGACTTTATTCATGTAAGCATTGTACCATTGGCAATCTCCCCAGGGGGGTTTACAATTCTTTGTAAACCTCTGGGCTCTAGCAGACTTTGTGGAACCGGCCACCACAGGGGGTGATCAGCCCATAATGTAATCAGCCGATTATTGTTCCTGCTGTTTACATGAGGGGGATAGCTGAAGGACAATCACCACAGGGGGTGATCAAATTCCCCTACTATCAACAGGAGGGTTGTCCACAGGGGGTGACCACCACATAATGTAATCAGACTGTGTTTTATATCTTGGGTTGACTCTGCTATGCATATCTTGGCCACTTCCAGACTTTCTGGAACCGACCCCAGCAGGGGGCAGAAGCAGATGGGCAGCAGCAGTACCTGGGAGGGGGGATAAACCTGACTTGAATCCACCAATAGGGATTGAGTGCAAGCCCACTGATGGTATGGAGAAGCGTGGGAATTGGAAGTTTTTAAAATGACTCGCACACAAGCCAGGAGGAGAATTAATGGACTGTCCTGGGCTAAGAGGTTATGCTCTGTCTAGGTATCGTGTGGACTTATATGCTATCACTGCTGTGTGGGCTAAGTGATAGTTCGCCCTGTGGAACTGATCTGGGACTGTGACTATACAAGGACTGTCTGTTTGGGCCTGCTACCTGAATATCTTTCTACTCTGCAATTTACCTTTGCCACTGTTTATTGTCTATTTGTGCGTGCTGTGGAAAATAAACCATTCTTCTGGTTTCATCTGCTCGGTGTCTGAGTGATTGAGGAACTCGTACCCTCACAATAGTACCAAAACTCACAAGGGCACACGGCGGTGCAGCAAGAATAGGAAGCACACAGCGGTGCCCATTCATTAGTTGACACATAAGCTGTGTCAGCATTGCAGTTTGAAGACAGTGATATCGTGCACACGGCGGTGCCGTCGACATGGCATCAGCATGTCGATACAGTGTAGATAATGACTGTGGGATACAGTAAGGCAGGATTCACTGTGGAATCGTATGTAGAATAGACCACCCATTGTTGGTCAGAAGCATGCAAAACAGTAATGCACTGGGGCATTGTGCGTATGTGAGGCTGCGTTTAAACTCTGTATGGCGCACCAGTTGGTAGTACACTAAGGTACTGTATGTGCGTGACAAAGCCAACAGTTAAATAAAGCAGCCCATTTTTAAATCCTCATTAAGCCCTAGGGGTGCTAGGTACTGCAATCTGTGGATCCATCTCAGTTCGCGCTGCAATAAAAGTTTATCCCTATCACCTCCCCTAGTGAGTGGGGGTATGTGATCAATAAGATAGCATTTAAGTCCTCCAATCTTGTGCCCTTTTTCCAAGAAGTGGTCTATTCTACATACGATTCCACAGTGAATCCTGCCTTACTGTATCCCACAGTCATTATCTACACTGTATCGACATGCTGATGCCATGTCGACGGCACCGCCGTGTGCACGATATCACTGTCTTCAAACTGCAATGCTGACACAGCTTATGTGTCAACTAATGAATGGGCACCGCTGTGTGCTTCCTATTCTTGCTGCACCGCCGTGTGCCCTTGTGAGTTTTGGTACTATATTCACTCCTACTTAGAGAGTGTTTTATGTTGACATTTGATAATGTCTTGTATACCCCCAGTAACCGACTTTTTCGGCTGTTATACCATTCACATTGCCATATTTCTCCCAACATATGGCACACCATTGTATACGTACCAGCCGTTAATTAGCAAGCCCATTGTCCGACATTAAGCACACCATCTATGCTCTAAATACACATTCCGTGTCACAGAAGCTGCTTATATTATCACCCCCCATCCCTTGATTATACACATATCACTGCACAGCACTAGGTGTCACAGCGCTACGAGCGCAGGACGTGGTGATTGGTCACACAGGGGATTCCCTATGACGCGCCCTCCACACTCGCCGTTAGCCGCGCGCAGCAGCACCAACGGTGCTGAATGACAGCGCACCCTTACCTGTCACGGAGGAGGTCTTGGCGCCAATTATACAGGTATTTAAACCTACACACGTCCTGCATTCATTGTACCCCTGAGGAAAACTGGCTGGCTGCCAGTTGAAATGGCTGTCGGGACAGCCGCTGTGTACCTCGTTCAACTTAACTGTAATGTACCGCTAATACACTTTTGTTTTTTTATCTACCTGCGTGTGCTGGTTCTTTTCTTGCTTGACACCAAGGAAGTTAACTGTTTGTATATATATATATATATATATATATATATATATATATATATATATATATATATATATATATATAACTGAAAAGATATGGTGGGCGCTCCAATAGTGCAAAATTATCGCTGGTATAAACGTATGTTTATTTAAAAATCACATAAATCACAGGGATGGGTGACGTACCACAGATGGCGGCATACAAATAGCCGCGATTCAGACAGCATGTAAAATCACAAGTTGGAGTAGGGCAGGGGCTTGGCCTAGCGTCAAAGCGTGACCGTGGAGCCAGGAGAGAGTGTAACTACTCCTACTTGTGATTTTACATGCTGTCTGAATCGCGGCTATTTGTATGCCGCCGTCTGTGGTACGTCACCCATCCCTGTGTTTTATGTGATTTTTAAATAAATATACATTTATACCAGCGATAATTTTGCACTATTGGAGCGCCCACCATATCTTTTCAGATACAAACCACCTGTTGGATCCAGGAAAAACCTTTTGGTTCACAAACTGTGTGAGCTTTAAAACAAGCCAAAAGTGCTGTGAACTCTTTTTTGTGGAGGATTAACCCACCGTTATCCATATACATTGGATTACTTAAGGACTGGTATTTATACTGGGACATTGTAATACCCGACTGCGCACTGTACTTTGCTCTTTGTGTCTCTCTCTATCTCTATATATATAATATATATATATATATATATATTTATATATATATATATATATATCTATATATATATAATGCCAATTATTGAAGCTTCAAAAATATTTACACATTTCTAAATCACTTACCAATGATTTGATCCTGTATTGGAGGTTTATAACAATTAATAACTTTTTAATGTGTTTATGCTAAGACACAATGGCCTCCATTACAAAGGTCATAATGGTAAAGATGCTATTAAAAAAAAAATGCCTGGAACCAAGTATTATTTTTCGGGGATTTACAACAGAATAAAAAACAAAGCTTACAATGCATACAGCTCCTACATATTGCATATGAAAACTTTACTTATATCTTACTGAAATAATCCCATCACAATTTGATTCCAGAAAACCCATCATTTCACTGCAAACTTAAGTCTCACAGTCAGGCATTAAAACCCTATAGAGCAGACATTTACAGTTGTGACACGCTTTGCTGGTCATTGTATTGCTGTGAAATTGTTATTTTACAATGAGTTAACAATGAGAGACAACTGTAAGTGCTATTGAAAGTATTGCCTCTCCAAGAATCCACAAGTAAATCTAAAATGATTTATTGGAGATGAGCATTTCACTACCGTGTACAATAGAAACAGTGTACAATGTATAATCCACATTTCAAGTATGAACGCACATCTTTTTTTAAATATTCTATTTAGTTTTGTCTATCAAGTTATGGAACATATTATTTTACTAAAGTATTTGGATTAAACTTTGTAAATTGGATTAAGTCCACTATATATTGTGCAATGAATGCAGTACATTATACAAATAATGGAAACAGTGTCGTAACTAATATTTTTGCACCCCCGGCTAAATTGACATCGCCGCCGAGTCCCCCCCTCATAGCCCTCATCCGTCCACCCACCCACCCAAGTAAAGTTAAGACCCTCCTTACCCCTCCGCATGCCGCCGCCGCATTCCTGGTCCGGCACTGCAGATATTCTCCTGGCTCTGTCTCCTGCAGTTATGAAAAATTACATGGCAAAATGGCTGCCCCTAATAGCAGACAGTTTTCAAGGATGCTAGAGGAGTCTGACCCTCCTCTAACATTCCTAAAAAACTGTCTGCTGTATGGGGGCAGCCATTTTGCCATGTAATTTTTCATTACACGACAGGAGGATATCTGCGGTGCCGGACCAGGCAGGAATGCGGCAGTGGTGGCATGTGGAGGGGTAAGGGGGGCGGCTCTGAGCAGTATGCCCTGATGAGCACTGGCGGTGCCCCGCTGGTGCTTGCTCCCCCAAGCAGCCGCGGTGGCTGCCGTACAGTAGCTACGCCACTGAATGGAAATCACAGAGGAATGCTGTGGTGCTGTAGGCCCTGTCCTTTCATGCAGGTTCAACAAATGTTTTTATTATAAATGTATTCCTAAATAGCACTGACGTGATTACATTATAGCTCTCCAACTACAAGCAATGCTATCAGAGTTCAATGTTCATACAGGTTGTGTCTCCCACATCTGAAAATTGATATTCAAAATATTCCTAAATCCAAATTGTTTAATGTGGATGAGAAACTGACAGCGTTGCTTTCTGATGGTTCCATGTACAAAAACTGCTTTATGCACAAAATAATGAAACATTTTATGAAGGAATATTCTTCATTCAAGATGATCTCGGAGAACTATTCATTCTTTCATAATCCTCTGAATTATGAGACTCAATAAACAGGAATGGCCCAATGGAGGGAACAGCTTCCATCACTTTCTCTTAAAAAAATACTAAAAACATTTGAATTATCAGTTAAACTTGTACCTGCAACTTCTTATACAGAGCTGATTCTAACTATACTTCACAGAACTTATTTATCGCCTCATCAACGTTTCCAACTCATATGGGACTTGTACCAATGACCTATAAAGTGGCATTATTACTTCTTTCTTTCTACTGCTGATACCTCTCCCTATGCAACCAAACATCTAACTTGCCTTCTTCGTTTCCATTATAGTGCCATTTATACTATATTTATACTGTATTTAGTCTTTGGATTTTTGAGACCCAAGTGCATGATTTAGCATTTTTTGGCATTAAACTGTAGTTGCCATGCTCTTGACAATTCCTCTAATCTACCTAGATCATCAATCATTTGTTTTACCACTCTGGTGTGTCTACCCTGTTGCATACCTTTGTGTCATCTGCAAAAAGGCACATTTTACCCTCAATTCCATTTGCAATATCACCAATAAAGATATTAAAAAGCTCTGGTCCAAGTACAGATCCCTGGGGTACCCCAGTTGTAACCTTTCCCTCCTTTGACTGTACTCTGTTTACTACAACTGTCTATTTTCTGTCCTGCAACCATGCTCTTATCCATTCAACTATCTTAGAATCCAATCCCAAGCTTTCAAGTTTATTTAACAGTCTGCGATGTGGGACAGTGTCAAAAGCCTTACTAAAGTCTAGATAAGCTACATCTACAGCCCCCCTTGATCTATTACTTTAGTCACCCACGACAATAAATTTAGTAGAAAAAAGAATGACAATCTCACGCTGAGCACTACATTTGCCAGACTCCAGCTGACCTGTTCCTGACTTCTGCCCTCAATGCTTTCCACATTGCCGCTATCACTGCTTTCCGGCTCATGGCTCTCACCGATGCTGCCCATGCTGACTCCCAGCGCTCCACGTGATTGCCCCTCACGGTGTGTAGCGTCCCGGCAGTTGGACTTCCAACTGGCTAGCAAAGTTGCCGTCACCGTGCCCCTGGTGTTATATAGTGGATCTATCTTTCCCGCACATGAAGGATAATCCAACCGGAATTTATGTCTATGGGTGAGCAATTAACCCTTGCCTTTCCTGCTTGTACTAACACGTAAGTACAGCAGTTTATTACACATCTGCCAACTGCCGGTATTGAACTTATTGCATGTCATCCCACTTGCTAATCCAGGCGTATTTTTGGCTTTACAAATACTCTGCTGTTTCCTAACTACTAACTGCTTGTTATATCCAGTGGCTTATTCTATGTGGATTGCACTTCCTTTTACTCATACATTTTATATGCTCCAGCTGGGATGCCAGCATTCAATAAATCCGGATCCAAGTCAAGCCTTTTACAGTTTTTAGATACCTATTGTCTGCTATAATATTGTATGTTTGTTTGTTTGTTCATTTATTATACTCCAATTTCTGTTTTTTACCCTCCTATATTGTTTTTTACCATTTTGTGTTTATCTATAGAAAACATTTTGCTACTAAAAACAGAGTGTCCTATATTATTGTGCTCAGCATGAGATTATCATTCTTTTTTCTACTAAACTTATTACCTTGGTTACAGCATGGTGTGCACCCCCCAAAAATACTTGTCTCCGGTAAACCTTCTCAGAGTCTAGCGAGCTCTCCACACCTGCAGCAGTTATCCAAGAGTACAATCTTATTTGAATTATTTAATTCTTTACATATTATTTATACATATTTACATCTATATCCATTAGCGCCGGGGCTCTTGAGAGAGTGGTTTTCCTTCTCTCAAGAGAAAATCTCCCACTTTAGTCACCCAGTCAAAAAAGTCAATAAGATTTGTTTGATCTTCCCCCAGTAAACCCATGCTGTTTCGGATACTGTCAATTTCTGGTTTTGAGATATTCTACAATTCTTTGTTTTAATAGTGTTTCCATCAATTTCCCTACTACTGATGTAAGGCTCACTGGTTGATAGTTGCTGACCTCTTCCTTTCTTCCACTTTTGTGCAGTGGGACTACATTCGCTGTTTTCCAGTCCTCTGGGATTACTCCAGTAGCTAGTGACTGGTTGAATAATTCTGTTATTGGTTTTACCAGCTCCCCTTTAAGCTCTTTTAGTATCCTTGAATGTATCCCATCTGGCTACATTGATTTATCCACTTTCAGTATTGAGAGTTCTGTGAGGACTTTCTCCTTTGTAAATGCACTTGTTTCTCCCTCAGTTTTCTGACTATACTTGCAACTTAACTGTGGCCCCTTCCCCTCTGTTGAGGAATCTGGTCCACTGACGGCCGCCATGTTCCTCTGCACATGTCCAAAGGGACTCCCAAGGCTGAATCCAGGAAGTGTGGTATTAAAAAGGACAGCTCTGATCTGGGTAATCCTTATATTTTATGCTATATAGTTTTTTAAATAAGAACACCTGATTTATTTAGCGCTGGACTTTTTTTCTTTTTCTGATCAGGAGAGCTGTCCTTTGTGATACTAATAACATATGTTAGTACATATGCAATTAGTATCAATGCAGTGGCAGGATTTACCACAAATGCAAATAGAGTTGTGTAGGGAGTTATATAAGAAAAGGTTAGTTATGAATAATACTAAGTTAGTATTAGAATCCAGTGAGAGTTATAGGCAGGACAAGAGGTATATAGAAACATAGCACATCATTCATGCTATACAGCCTCAGAGTCCACACTGGCTAAAAATTGGGTTCCATGGAATCCAGCCATTCAGGGAGAGGGGCAAAGTCCAACGTTTACTTGCAAGAGAACACTGTAGTGGTGATAGTATCATCTCACACCAGAATGTGGTGGCTTTGGAAATATTGGGTATCTGTAACATGCAAGATGGAGGAACAGCAGTCACAAGGTCAACCATATGCCACAGGTGTATTTGGGGAGACTAGTACAGGAAAATCGAAGATTGGGGCCAAACCAGCCAGCAAATGGTTAATTTTGCAATCTAATATGGACAGTATACGTTTGCTCAAGTCCAGCACCAAAATAGTGGCAGACAGGTACATATCAGACAGGTACATATCTGACATTCACACATCCAGGAAAGTTGATAACATGCACTGGGCAGGAGGGTCAAAATTACTATACTGAGAAAGTCCCATAATGTACCCAAGGTACAGCATAGGAAAGGTGTGCAGCATCTGCCTGTCTACAATCCTTGCAGGATACAGTTTCACTAGTCACTAATCAGTCCTGGGGATTGAGTAACTATTTGAATTCCTAATGGAGACATATTCTATTCCATTTTGTAGCTTAAAGTATGGCTAAACAAAACTTGATGAATTATCTTCCTTTTTCATTTTAATTTTAACTGAACAATCTTCTATGTACAGATCAGGTCCCTGCCATAACTGATGAATTTTAATCCAGACACAATTATTCTGGTACACAGAATTCAATTATTCTCAATGCTTGTGCTGCAACAGTGGTTTGGAGCTGACTTTGTTACCACTGCACGTGCACCAATTTTGTGCGGCTGAATTTGCTTACATTTTCAATTATTGTACATGGTGGCTTGAAAGAGATGGACCAGTAAATCTTGCAAATTGGAATTTCTCGATCAAGGGATATATAATAATGATGTAAGATATTACTTTTATTTTTACACCTCTGTTTCTGCTATCAGTTTCTTTCTGCCAGTTGATATTTTGATCTTTTTTAAAAAGTGGACTAAATATGATTCAAGAGCAGGACTGAAAACTGCCTCTTTCTGGGACACATGCAACAACTAGATGTCTGTCAGTAGGACCAAAAATATGGATGATCTTTATGAGGTGGAAATTCCTCATTTCAGCTTGGAGCCACTGGTTACAGTGACACTTACACTTCTTTAGCCATTGGTCTAATAGCATCTATTCCTAATGATTTTGGCATTCAGTACTATCGGAATTGGCATAGATCAGACCAGAGGCAGAACTCTGGGAGGCAATGGAGTCATCTGCCACTGGGCTCCTGCTCCCAAGGGGGCACCTCTCCTCCCCTGTGAGTTTGAATACGCTTCTGGATCAGACAATGGACTTTCACTTGGATGAAGTTGTGTATCTACGAGGTACACATTATATAAAATAATACCTCCCAATGTGACCCATTCCAGGAGGGACACAATGCTCTCTTCTGAGACTTCCCTTTTAAGTTTTGATTGCCATAAATGTATTTACAATGAATCCTTTCTTATGCTTTCTTATTATTTTGGACAAGAAGTGATGACACTGGTGGCTGACTTGCACCAACAACATCAACATCCTCTTCTCTTCAGTATTGGTAGTAGTACTCTATATCCTCATCCTGTTCCACTTCCATAGATGCATCCTCAATTTCTAATATGTCTTCAACACTATAATTAATTGTACTGCTCCCCACATGTGCGGATAGTGCAGAAATGGTGAAAAGAGGTAAAAGAGACCTCTACTTGGACAGTGTAGAAATTTTAGAATCACACATTGACCATTATTCTGGTTCACTCGCAAAGGCAAATTCCTTCTCAAATGCACAAAACCATGTGCACTGCATGGGGACTGATGTAACTTGTGCAGAGAGAATTAGATTTGGGTGGGGATTTACTTCTAAGTGAAATCTAAATTGCAGTGTTAAAAGCCAGAATTTACCCTGCACAGAAACAAATAACTCACCAAATCTAATTATCTCTATTACATCTGCCCCACCTGCAGTACACATGGTTTTGTCCATTTGAGAAGGAATTTGCCTTTGCAAGTGAACCAGAATAAGGGCCATAGTTGTTGTGGATACCATTGGAATCTATTCAGGTATATGTGATGGTTCTGAACACAGTTTATTCTTTTCAGCTTGGGTTTTCATATTTTTTAGCACCTTTTCTACACACTGAGTGACACAGAAGATGACTCACTGCGATATTCAAAACCACCACTCATAAATAAAGGCCAGTGTCCGGGCCTTTCCTTGCCACTGTGTTGTATATGGCTTCTTGGCAATTTTATGTTTTTCTGCAGTAAAAACACAGTCAACACAGATAGGTTAGGTCAGACACTGGAGTGAAGGAACACAAGCATACAGATACATTGGGGGAAATTTACTAAGATGTGAAATACACTTCACAGGTCATGTTGCTATGGGCAACCAATCAGATCCTGTCTACTATCTTCTAGAGGGTAAAAAAGAAATAAGAAGTAGCTTCTGATTGGTTGCTCATAGCAACATGACCTGTGAAGTGTATTTCACATCTTAATATATTTCCCACATTATGTCAGCTCAAATCAGGAATTGGAGTGAATGGGCACAGTGGACCCAGATAGGCCAACTCAACTCAGTCATTGGAGTGAATGCACACAGTTGACACATATAGGCAAGTTCAGCCACTAGAATGAGTAGACACAGTGGAAACAGATACAATATGACAGCTCAGCTACTGGAATAGAGGCACACAGTGGACACAGAGATACTGTAGGTCAGCTCAGAAGTGTGGACTAAGCACAGACTGTCAGACAGCACAGATCTACAGTATATGTGGTGTGCTGTGAAATTATTATTTTTTTAATTGAGTAATATTCTATTGATTTTTAGAAAAAACCTAAACCAAGAAAAAGTCAACTTAAATTTTAATTAATACGATAAAATTTTAAAGATAAGAATCTCACAAAGAAAGCATGGACGGGTCAGCTCACAGGAGGCACAGCACGCTTGGGAGGAGGTACACACAACAGAAGCCGGCTGCAGCAGTGGTGGGATAGTATACCAGGATAAATGGCCAGAGAGCATACAGGGCTACGTCCTACTCCATTGCCGCCGTGGCCACGCTCCTAATCTCACCGTCTGCTGTGAAATTTTGTCAAGTCACTGCTGCATAAAATTATATACAGTATGATCCAAAACCTGCAAAAATCGATGATGATGACGTTTTGCCTTGATTGCAAATATGAGCAAGGCGAGAATCTGAGCTGCTGCTCAGATTCCCTTGATCCTTGATTATCAGGTGCACTTGGTATTCATGCATTTTGTAATACTTTTCTAAATAATCTAAATTCCCAAACTTTTTTGAATTACGGCATCCTAGAGTATCTGAATTTTATATGGCACCAGTTGGCCAAAAGTTTCTTATTAAGAAATTTTGAAAAATTAAGTAAATGGTGTTTATATATCATACTTAAGGTCAGCTATGTTGTGAGTGATATGATTCAATTCTGTCTGTCCACATATGGTATGATTGAAAGCCACAAACACTGATTTTGTCTATTACACTGACCATATAAAATTTGATTAGATTCAGGACCACCAACTCTGCACCCATGCAAGTCTCCCAAGGCACCCCAGGGTGCCACAGCACAAAGTTTGGGAACCATTGGGTTAGGGCATTAGGGTTTGATAGGGGTTGGGGTATTAAGGATAGGATATTAGAATTGATTTATAAGTTTGGGTTAAGGTATTAGGGTTATGGGTTATGATTAGCGATAGCCGTTCCTCGCGCAATGATTTAGGACTTATACTGCAAATGGGCAAAGTACCAGTCATCAGTGCAATGCAACATATTCCAAAGATCCTTTGGGACCTGCATCTGATCCGATGTCAGTCTGCACTGTATAAGCAAATTCTGTAGTCTGCAAACTTTACAATTTGAACAGACATTCTGCTCTGAGGGTGGCTGGGGTAGAAGTCAAGAATTCTAAAAAACAAAAAAAAAAACAAATAAAACAGATATAACTATATTATGCTGAAAAATTTCCCCATGGTGTGAATGCCCCATTCATAAATTATGAATATTTCTCTCAAATCCACTCTGTAGCTTAGTCATATCTCCCAACTGTCCCACTTTTTTTGGGATGGTCCGATGTCCCACCCGGGGCTGGCAGTGCCCTGGGGTGGGGGCAGTTGGGGACCCCCTGCCTACCGCTGATCTTCTCAGCACAGCAATGGGGAATAGACCCTGTGCGCAAAACTTGGGGGGTATGGCTTTGTTAAGAGATCATTATATTAATAAATGATCATGCATAAGATATACTGATAATTCTTGCAATAACTGTATCAGAAGAAAGCATGTCAAATGTTCCGGTGCAAGAGCATATAATATATTCATCCACACTATGTGTTTGCTATAAATTGATCCAGCAATGTCATAATTCAGCTGTTTTACTTTTCTGGAAAATAGAGGAAGCTGATAGTTCTGAACAACCACAGCTGTAGCAGCGACTGATTTATGTGCCTAACCTGTGTTATTTTTTTTTTTTAGCTGTTGTGGATAGTGTATATTAGCATTTGTAAGACTAGAGGTGAAGTGTGCTTGTTGTATAAAGTAGGTTTTAAAAGTATCCTTTGGATGTAGTGCTGATCAAAGAGAGACAAGGATATGAGAATGTAGAAGCTGAATAGGCTTCCGTCTCTATCGCCTGTGAGATGAATGACAAATATAGCTAAGTAGATTCAGAGAAAAACTATGAGTTTCAGTTTGATCAATACTACATTTAGTCCATCTTTAGTCAGCAGAGTTTATGGCATGGAGGAAAATTGCACTTTCATAAGAATTATAGTACACATAAAATAATGTGCGTATTTACGGTGGGTATAGCTGGATAATCCTAGAAATAAAATATTTATTGTTAAAGTGAGCGTATATATATATATATATATATATATATATATATATATATATATATTCTGTGCTGGCTCCGGCACTCTGCTGTCCCCCTGGACTCACTTGCTCTGGTGCCTTCAGGTGTAGCCGCTTGGGTCCACTAGCATACAACAAAGATATTGCGAGCGGCACTCAGAGACTGGATACACGAAGTAACACTGCAAATATGTGTTTAATGCAAACTTCAACGTTTCGGGGCGCTGGTCCCCTTCGTCAGGATAAACACAAGGTGTCACACACAAGATATTTATAGAAAAGACTTACCCCCCTTCTAATCACTGCTGCCCCTCCTGCTGCTCTGGTTCACCTGGCAGTGCAGCACGATGTCCATTCCCCCGTACTGCAGTTTCCTGTTTCCGGAGGAAACGTGTCATCCTCTCCCTGCCGGTCACCGGGCAGTGCAGCACGATGTCCATTCCCCCGTACTGCAGTTTCCTGTTTCCGGAGGAAACGTGTCATCCTCTCCCTGCCGGTTCCCATGGCAACGTTCGGGTTAACAATCTGAAATAACCACATAATAAACATTAAAACCGCAATTATATGCTGTGTCATTGTTCATTGTTTACAAAGTGCTTAATGTAAGTGATTTGTTGCATCAGTGCTCATGTTTTTACAAAAAGAGGCTGTACTGCTTAAGCCTGGACGACGGCTGAAGTAGCCGATATTGTGCTGAAACAAAACTATCGGTTAGTGCATACATATATATGAAGTTACATTTTGCTTCCCTCATGGTTCCCCTGTTTGGGCTATTCAGTCCCAAATTGGAATATGGTGGGGCCCATCCCACCCGCAACTATTGTGCTGGAGGCATGGTCGACATGCTGTGTCGCCACTCCCCTCCTACACTTGGTGGTTTTCTTTTGTCTACCCCGATTATTTTAAGGGACACACTGTTTATGATCACTGGTGACCAGCTGGCATTTACAAGTGGGGGGACCTGTCAGGGTGAGCATAGAAAAATGGTAATTAGATGAAATTAATCAACCCCAAGTGCTCATTGAGTCCCTTGGGGCACATGGTACCCAATCTGTAAATCCATCGGGTTTCCAAACGCAATAGGGCTTTTCCCCTGTCACCCCTTCTCAGGCTTGGGGGGACATGGTCAATTATCTTGTATTTTAACATGGCCATGCTATGTTTGGCCACCACGAAGTGCTTGGCTACCGGTTGCTCGCCAGCGCCAGCACTGAGTGCTGCCCTAATTGCTTGTCTATGCTGTGCCATGCGGACCTTAAATTGGCATTCCGTTTTGCCAACGTAGTAAAGTCCGCATGGACACAAAATAACATAGACCACAAAGCGACTGGTGCATGTGAGGGGCCAGTTAATTTTAAACCTTTTCCCCGTGTAGGGGTGTCTGATAGAATCCCCAGTCTCCATGTAACTGCAAGTCGTGCAGTTGATACACTTGAAGCATCCATTGCCCCTTTGCAAAAAATGGGTGGGTTTGGGTTTCTTGAATTTAGATAAGTCTGTTTTGACCACTAGATCCCGTATATTTTTGCCCCTGGAATAACTGGGCATTAGGCGTTTACTGGCTAGCTCTTTTAAATCCCTATCTGTGGTGATGATTGGCCATAGTTCTTTGGCCCTTTTAGATGTGTGTCTGCTGTTTATATTAAATTGGTTCACCCATGGATAAGGAGGCTCTGATTTCTCAATTTTTTTGGGAATTAGTAATTCTGCTCGTGGTCTTGCACTGGCCCGCTGCCGTGCTTTTACAAGCTCCCCGGGGGGGTATCCCCTCTGTTGGAATTTCAGGGTCATGGCATCCAGTTGGTGTTCCCTTTCTGATGCCTCACTGTTGGTCCGACACACCCATATAAACTGAGACATGGGTAACCCCTTCACTGTTGCCCTGGGGTGGAAACTCTCATGCCTAAGCATGGTGTTTCGGTCAGTTGGCTTAGTGTATAAGCTAGTGGCCAATTCTTTCTCTTTTTTTGTGATCTTGATATCGAGAAAGCAGATCTCGTTTTGGTCATGCAGCATGGTGAGTTTAATGGGACTGGCTGATCTACTGTGGGCCTCGACTGTGCTAACCAGGCTTTCTACTGGGCCCTGCCACAAAATCAAAATGTCGTCGATGAAACGAAAATATAACCATACATGCTGGACCGTTTCCTGGAGGACAAAGAACAGGTCGCGCTCGGTCTCCCACATGTAGGTGTTCGCAAACGTGGGAGCCACCGAAGACCCCATCGCACAACCTGTCCTCTGCCTCCAGAACATGCTGTCAAATAAAAAATAATTATGAGATAACGTAAATTCAAGCAATTGTAACACAAACTCCACATCTGGGCCCCTGTAGTGGGGGTTCCCCGTGATGAGGCGTCTCATAGCCTGCACACCCTCCCTATGTGGGATGCAGGTGTACAGGCTAGTGACGTCAATGGTAGCCATGGTGAGGTCCACCGGTGCTTCAGGCATGGTGGTCAATTTTTGTAATAGCATGGAAGAGTCCCGTAGATGGGTGGGCGTGTGCTGGATGCACGGCTGGAAATATGTGTCCAAGAATATATTAAGCAATGGGGGGATCCCCTTCCTGCGCTCAGAGTGTACGAGCAGCTCCTCTGAGGGGTCCTCTGTTAGACAGGACCCGAAAGATAGGTATGTAAAGAAAAGGAGTTTCAGAGAGCGCTTCAGAATATAAGACAATTTAAAATAATTGATATTTAATAAAATATACAGATATATAAAAAACCTGTAATCAGGTAATATACAGAAACATGTGATGAACAATGAATACAGCTCTTATTAATTGTTCAGTTCATATGATGACAGGCAAATGGGCAAAACATACCGTACCTTGGCACAGCAGAAGCGCCGACACTGCCCCACAGAATACAACAACTATACAGCAAAAAAAGTATCACATAACAAAACATCTACAAATATAAGAAAAACACAGTATATAAAAAAACATGAAAAAGAATAAAAAAATGAAAAATGAAAAATCAAATACAACGACAATAATAAAGACCTAGTCAATTATTAAATTATGCTATATGACATCAGATGTTCAACTCAAATAATGGAATAGATTCTATGCCCTCACAACCAGCCTGGGCAGCACTACCCTAGACACCTACTAAATTAAACTGTTCCAATTAATCTTTTTGTTTAATCCGCCCGGACTGGTAGTGCCCAGGCAGGTGATCCACTATGATTCCTTCATCAGCAATACCTTAGAACGATCACCACCTCTGAGAGACATAGGCACGTGATCGATGATAAAGTATCCCAATGACTCCAATGGGTGGCCTGCCTCTTTAAAATGCCTAGCCACTGGTTGTTCAATTTCTCGACCCCCCAGGGCTAGGCCAATTGAGGACCTATGTCCTGCTATACGTTGTTTTATATATAAATATATATATATATATATATATATATTTAAATGGTACTTGTTTCCTAGCACAGCGCCTGCGATTTTAATTGCATCCATCGGGTCCTAAAAAATCGCGTTGATCGCATCGCATGCAACCAAATCGCATGCAATGCGATCAACGCGATCGATGCGATTTTTACATTGGAACTAATTTAAAATGGTCCATGAGACCCGATTTTACATTGGGCCCAATGTTAAATGCCCCCCAGACCCCAATTTTCATTGTATACTCACCCTGATGGGTCAAATGCCCCCCGATTGTTGACGCCACCCCACGAGAAACGCCAACCCGAAGCGTGGCGAGCGCAGCGAGCTCACGAGGGGCGGTGGTATGCACCCTCTGACCTTTTCATACCCCCACTATACAAGTCGGCTTGGAGTTGATTTTACATAGTGTGACGAGCGCAGCGAGGGGACGAACATTACTTCACAGGTATTACGTGTCCCCTCGCGGGGCTTGCTGCGCTCATATATATTATATATATATAACATTAAGGTTACTGTATATACTGTAGTCTACATTCTCTCACAGAAATATATTTTTATATATACTGTAAGTGTATAGTGATATGCAGTGAAGTGAGGAAGGTGAGGCAGTGCCTTTCATGTATATATTAGAAAAATCTTCTTAGATATTAGATATTTCTAATAGATATTTCTAATACATATTAGAAGTATACTATTTGTATTATTCTAAAATAATTGTAGTCAAAACTCCGGAGTAATAAATCCATGGCAGGTAGAGGCGTAGCTAGGATGGAGCACAAGCTCTGAGTGCCATGCACTCTGCCGCCAGCTCCCCTGTCCTGCTTGCCCGCTCCCCGATGTGCCCGGCATCAGTACCCTATACCGCCATAAAAACCCAGCGAGCGCACTCACTACGCCGGTTTGGGATGCCAGTGCCAGGGTTGCAGCACCAGGATACATGGTGCCACATCCCTGGCACCAGCGTCCCTAGCCACATGCCAGGTGTCAAGGGGTGAGCGGCTGGAGTCTGGAAGGTGTGCGGAAGTGTGGAGGCGGAACTGGCTAACGGACACCGGGACACACTTGACTGCAGCCAGGTCGACCATTGGGATAGTGTGCTGGGACTTCTTCCTTTGCTTCCAGCTGACTATTGCATCTTCCTCTCCCGCCGCTCTACCTCCGCCTCCCCCCTCTGTCTATCTCTTCACTGGCTCCCCATTCCTTTCCGAGTTCTCTTTAAACTCCTCACCACCACCTACAAGGCTCTCTCCTCCTCCACAGCTCCCTACCTCTCTTCACTGATCTCTATCCACACTCCCTCCCGTCCTCTTCGCTCCATCGCTGACCGCCGACTGACCTCTCACCTAATCACCTCCTCCCACTCCCGTGTCCAAGACTTCTCTCGCGCTGCCCCCCTGCACTGGAACAACCTACCGCCACCCATCAGGCTATCTGATTCCCTTACCTCCTTCAAGCGCTCCCTCAAAACCCACTTTTTTCGACTAGCCTATCCCTCCTCCTAACCTCTTTTGATCCTCCTATCCTGCCTCCGTTCCCCTCCGTTCCTACTTATCCTATTGTATTTCGTTCGTCCACCCACCTATTTTTAGTATGTTAACTCTTATGAGTAGTGTCCTCCTTCCTCAGGTACTCACCCTACCTCATTACCTCACCTGTGCTCCTGTCCTGTTCTTCCCTTCCTCTACTTCATCTTCAGTCTCCTCGACAATTTTGACACCTACTTCTGAACTAATGCTGATTTTAGTTCTACCAGCTATACCCCTATTTATACTGTATTTTTCAACACACCCTGTACGTTACCTTGTAATTTTTTTTTTTTTTGGTTTGCTATGTACGGCGCTGCGGAAACTTTGCGGCGCCTTATAAATAAACTTACTACTACTACTATTGCAGCAGCTGGTTGTGGGGTCCTATTATTATTATTATTATTATTATACAGGGGAGCAGCCTGACCCTTTGTCATGTAGCCACTCCCACTAGTGTTGTATTGCCATGCCCATTACCACGCCCATTATTCTGCCGCACGCCTTTGGCGGGAGACTTGACCTTTGGCTCAGTCGGGAAGGCAGGCACAGCGTGGAGCGGGGAGCTGTAGTGCTGGGCGGGTGGGGGAGTAGGCTTGGCAATGAGCAAGGTCAGTCCCCTTAGCAAGGGGCAACATCAGTCCCCCTTGGCAACAAGCAAGGTCAGTCCCCCTTGGCACTGAGCAAGGTCAGTCCCATTTGCCAACGAGCAAGGTCAGTCCCCCTTGGCAATGAGCAATGTCAGTTCCCCTTGGCAATGAATAATTTTAGTCCCCCTTGGCAACGAGCAATTTCAGTCCACCTTGGCAACGAGCATGAAGTTCCTAGCAATGAGCATGTAGGTAAGTGGCACTTATGTGACAAATGTGTAAATGTTTGTTATATAGTATGTAATCGGCATCATGTGTGGCCTTATGTGTAATTGGCATTACGGCATGTGGCTTTATGTGTAATGGGTATTACAAAGTTTGCTAAAATGTGCAATGGGCATTACGGTGTGTGGTATAATGTTAGGCCACTCCCCCTTTTCGCTGTGCAAGAGCCCTTGCTCCGGGCACGGTGGCACCTAGCTACACCACTGATGGCAGGTGAGGCAGTGTCTACCTTTTCTTCAAACTCATTATGACAACCCAGTGAATTGCCAGCAGTATGCAGTATATACAGCTGCACCTC
Organism: Crinia signifera; assembly: GCF_055691185.1. Lineage (NCBI taxonomy): Eukaryota > Metazoa > Chordata > Amphibia > Anura > Myobatrachidae > Crinia > Crinia signifera. The sequence goes on from NC_139221.1 coordinate 218,672,518, forward strand.
TGTATCATGTCCACGTGATCACTTGAGCTTATCTTTTGTGTGTAAATCTGGTTCTAGTAGTAGCCATTGACTGCTTTTAGCTCACCTCACATCCCTGATAGATATATGCTGTGTTCAAATGTAACAAGCATGGTCTATATGCCTGGCGATCTCTGAAGTAAAGTGGTGAGCTCCTATCCAACCTCCAAACAAGTGTGTGGGGGCACCTTCATATGTCACAGAGATAGGATCTCAAATGCAGTTGCTAAAACATATATTTTTATTGGACTTACATTTTAATATTTACAATCCTTGCCTATTTGGTTGCTTCAAAAGTATATATGCAGTAAATTTCTGTTGCTGAAGACCGCCGTGTGCCACCCCCCCCCCCCCGCGCCGCTTGTCGGAGTAACAGGTATATATATATATATACTGTATATATATATTTTTGAAGACGGGGGCCAAGTACCCCCTAAATGTTGTAAGATTAAAATAGTTATTTGCATAAGACCCACGAGTGCCGCACAGTGGAATCTCACGCCGATACCACCTGTACCCTACATAATCTTTGTGAGGGCACCAGGGCAATTGCCATCTTTTACCAGAGTGCCAGCTCGCAGCACCCGTATAGAAAAATGGAAACGGGCGCTGATAGTGCATGAATTGTTTTAAAACAGATTTTTATTTTTGACACAAATGGACAAGTAAAGGTATGAATAAACGTACCAACGTTGGCGGTTCTCAATCACCGCAGTCAGACAGCATGACGGTGGAGCCAGTTACACTCACTTGTCCATCCTCCAAAGCACAGCTGTAGTGGGATTGATCTCAACGCTAGGCACTGTTTTATTATATATTTCAGTGAAAATGCAATGATATCTCAATTATCGTGAGTGGAGAATGGATCACATACCATAACCAGCATCTATGCAGCAGCAGGGAGACCTCCATGTGAGTAAGTGAGGTACCACCACCAGATTACCTATATATCCAGCCTTTGTCCTGGTACTACCGGATGAATGTATGACTGCACAGCTGATCGGTCCGGCACCAGGCGGTCACTTATGTACAGCACATAACTCGTGTGTACTTCCTGACATACGTTTTGCAGTGCTTGTTCACAGGGGGCATTTACTTACAAAGTAACCATAGTTGTGCAAGGTCCAGCAGCGTATATATAATGTGTACCTACTCCCTGATTAGTTTTGTGCTTCAGCTGATATTTTTTTTTTTTGTTTTTCTGGAGTCCTTTCCAAAGGACAACATGAAAAGCACAAAATCTGTAATTAAAAAGTAGGCAGTTACCTGTGCGCATCTGGAAAAAGTAATAAACGCTAAAAGAAGAATGAGAACATTAAGCGCAAAACAATTTCAACTAATTTCAGCTGATGAAATAAAAAGTGATTGCATCGGTGAATGAAAGGTGTACTTTTCTAGGCAGTGTGGATTATTGCTTGTAAAAGACCTCTTCAAATTCAGTGCAGATGTATGACATGTACTACAGTACTGCACCATGCAGGTTCTTTAAAAAATCTTCTCAATAGGAAAATCTAACCTTTAATAAACTGCCTTTGGACAATATTCCCCTAATACTGTAATTACTATCTTCTGATTTATAAATATTACATTACAGCTACTGTGCTATTACTAGTTTTGTTATCATATAAGAACTAAACAGATAAAAGCTAAACCGTCCACTTGCTCTTGGTGCAGAAATTTGCACCATTGCACTCCCCTAATTAGATTTGTTACAGAACTTTCCCTCTGTTCAATTTTTCCTGTGGTTGCTACCTCATCAGAGTAGTGGTTTCAGGCATCATGTACAGTATGAGACATACAATATGGCTTCACTCCCGATTGGCTTAATGTTGAGGGTGTTTGTCAGATTACATTGTCTTTATGAGACCAGTCCTGAATACCCCTTATTGTCCACATTGTAACCATTACATGCAGTGGCGGCTCTTACCATTTAGGAGGAGGGGGCTGCCACAATGCAGGCCGCCCCCCCTCCGCTGCCGCAGCCGATGCCCCCGCCGCGATACCAACACCATCCTTCCCGTCGCACAGTATGTGAAGTAATATCATAAATGCTGCGCATGCGCTCGCCCAAGCCTCCATGGGCTGCCTTACCAGCAGCCCCCGGAGGCTTAATCAGGTTCCCAGGTATGGCACAGAACCAGATTCTTGGCTGCCGGGCATTTGCACACAGAGAGGCCTCGAGGGAGGGAACACCTCCCAATGGGACTGCCTCGAGTGATTGGCAGGTCAGACTTCCATTAGGAAGTCACTGCCAGTCACATTGAAGCCAGAGCAGTCTCACAGACTGCATCTGTCTTCACTTTAGGCAGAGACAGTGGCAGATTTTACCTGGGGAGGTCTGCAGCCCTGCAGCCCATAGATAAAAACCTCCACTGATTACATGTGTAGTCAGTGATGCTTCATATTTTCTTGTGCATGTATTGTTTATGTGAAGACCTGCTCTGAAATATATTGCTCTATAGTTTTTATAAAAAAACATTACATAACAAACATTATTAATGCATTCAACAGCATTTACAGTTTATATACATATATAGTGTTCATTCTAGCACCCGCTATCTTTGAAAACCCATGCAGTTCCTCTTCCCTGCCTGGGGTGTCACTGTCTGCTGTGGTGTTTCTAGCACAGGTCTGGTTTGCATATCAGTGCTGATATACAGACCACACTGTGCTAGAAGCACTACAGCAGACAGCGACTCCCCAGGCAGGGAAGAGGAACTGCATGGGTTTTCAAAGATAGCGGGTGCTATAATAAACACTACATATATACAGTGGTGCAATGTGGGATGGTAATCTGGGCAAGCACTAAAGGGGGGGTCATCAACACTTGTGACATGGACCCTCATCCCACCTAACATGCCTCATAGACCTGGGGCATGACTGCAAGCATAGGCCTGATGCCCAACACCTGGTGGCTCCCTAACAATAGACTGGGAGAAGTTGCAGTGGGGAGCTTCATTTATCTCTTTGTTTCCCACCACCTGCAGCACTCTATGGTCTTCTGTCCTTGCCAGGGTGTCTTGTGGCCCCTCCACGGCTGCTAGAGTTTTTGATCTTTTACCTCCTCATCTTCTCTTTTCTGCCACTGCTGAACAGAATCCTCTAATGACAGCAGGTAGGCTTATGATACAGAAAGCCATGATTGGCTCACATGGTTATTCTGATTAGCTGCCAACCCCCTTGCGGTTTGGCAAATTTAAACTGGTGCCATCCTACTAGCCCATTGCAGCCCAGCACATAGAGATCATAGCATTGGCCAACCTTCCATACTTACAGCCCAGTCTCCAGAAGGAATCAGTGTTAAGAACCAGAGATGAGCCCACTTCCTGTTTTGGCCTGGGACTCCAGTCCCAGCAGTCCCTGCCTGATGAAGGCCCTGGTGATCAGAGCCAACGGTTGTTTCTAAAATTATTTGTTATTATTGCAGTATTCAGTGACAAGAAATTATAAATTTTGGGCGCCACTGCAACCACTATTAGACCTTATAGTCCAAAAAGAATGTAAACAGTGTTTCTTATTCTCATCACAGGAGCACAGTGCTACTATTGGACTGTTGGAGGGATCATTAAAGGCCATTTAAGGATGTGGCAGCTTAACAGCAATAATACAAAGTGGTTATTGAATTATTAGTGATATGATGAGCAGCTATGACTATAGTTACTGATATAATGTACAGTATATGGTAACAGCCTTATTCTCTATATCTGGATCATTACTGCATTCTGTTTCACTGAATTGTGGTTTTATATTTTCTGCACTAGCTTACTCATTTTTTAAATTTTAAATATTTTTAGTTCCAATGACATTTGCTGGAAGCAGTGTTTTGAAAACGACAAGATTTGTGCAGATAAGTTCAAAAGAAATTGTTATATTGTTTGAAATTTACATAGGAACTGAAGGCCTTTGGGCTGTCATCAGATACACGATTTTTACTATTTTCTTTCAGTCCTGTGGGTCAAATGCCCAATTAGAGAAGCTCAAACAGGTCGTGGTTCAATTTTATGTGTAGCAGCTAAAGCGCATAAAAAAATTAAATCGGAACAATTTTGTTTTTGCTGTAGCTATTGCACTCTTGAAACATGAACGGTGGACCAGGAAGAGCAATTTAAAACTACAAATACTGTATTGTTCATGGGTTTGTTCAATAAAAATGTTAATATACTCTACATTTTTATTCATTATAATATCATTTTGATTGATTTTAAAGTACATTATCCAGTAAAACATATTTTAACATGAACCCAAACTGTGAACCTTGGACATTACAGTATCTATGAATGGTGAACACTATTGAATTTAAAATAGGTCAAAAGTTAGAGAGTGTCTAGTAGTAGTAGTAGTAGTAGTAGTAGTAGTAGTAGCAGTAGTAGTTTGTTTATTTATTTATAAGGCGCCACAAAGTGTCCGCAGCGCCGTACATGGCAAACAAAAGACAAATTACAAGTGTCTATAGTTTTAGTCTTTCAAATATATATGCTCATTGAAACCTTTCATAGCAGGAAGCATGTTGTTAGTAGCAGAACTTTGTTGGAGTATGTGTGCAAAAAAACAAGAACAACCAATTTTTAGTAGGGAATTCACAATTTGGTACTTGTTTCCTAGAACGGCCACAATCGCGGCCATCGTGTACCTTTAAGTTAAGGTACACGATGGCCGCGATGGACCCGATTTCCTTTGAAATCAGGTCCATTTTGCCGTCAAAGGGAAAATCGCGGGCATCGCGTCGGTCGGGACCATTAACATTGGCCCCGACGCGACCGACGCGACCGACGCGATGCCCTCGATTTTGCCATAGGCTTCAATGTTAAAATATTTTTTAACATTGATATCGGGAGCATTGCGTCGGTCTTGTGCCATTATAATGGCACAAGATGAGATGGACTTGATTAAGTCCATCTCACATAGTAAAAAATGTGAAATGGGCCAATGTGACCCATTTCACATTATATATGGCCCCGTCGTCACCCCACAATTGACATGAACCCGAAGCGTGGTGAGGCAGCGAGCCCGTGAGGGGCGGCTGTGCACGTCCTCCGACCTTTTCATTCCCCTACTATCCACGTCGGCGTGGAGTTGAGAATATATAGTGTGGCGAGCGCAGCGAGCCACCGAGCCCGAATCGTGGCGAACGCAGCAAACCCCGCGAGGGGACCCATATACCTGTGAAGTTATACGTGTCCCCTCGCGGGGCTCGCTGCGCTCGCCACACTATATATTCTCAACTCCATGCCGACGTGGATAGTAGGGGAATGAAAAGGTCAAAGGACGCGCACCGCCGCCCCCCGCTTCGGATTCACGCCAATCGTGGGGTGGGGTTTACGCAGTAAAATTGGGGGTCTAGGGAATATTTTACATTGAATCCAATGTAAAATCGGGTCCCAGGGACCCTATTCACATTTGATTCAATAAAGAAATCGGGTCGGTCGCATCGCATGCAACCAAATCGCATGCGATGCGATCAACGCGATTTTTCCGACACGACCACCCCGATGGAAATCGGTGTGGCCGTGCTAGGAAATAAGTACCCACAAATTTCAACTTTTATTTAAGATAATTTATTTAAGATAAATAATTTGAAATGTATTTAAATGTACCTATTATAGATGTATAATGGACATTGTGACTAGGAATTACATATACTGTATAAGAATGAAGTATGTTTCATTATTGATAGCAGTCAGACAGCATATAGCATGGCAGGTCTTCCAGCAGGTAACAGATACCTTTTATCCCTTTTATCCGCGAGCTGCGGAAATAAAGAGGCGAGCTGCAGCCGGGAGCTCGTCACTTCCCAACCGTTCTCGGCAGAACGAGTCTGACTGCTTGTGAAGTCAGGCTCGTTCTGCGAGGTCCTGTTTAATGCTGTCGGGGAAGACAGCATTAAATAGGGTCCTGCAGCCTTCTCCCCTGTTGGAAGATGCTGCGGGTGTTTGAATACCCCACTTAAAATTTCAGAAAGGTGAATTAAACACTTTATTCATATGTTTACCAACAAATACAGTAACCAAAATCAGATGTCTCTTGTTACATTTATCAGTGCAGCAATTTTTTAAATTTTCATATTTGCGAATCAAACAATTTGTGAACACATTCAATTGTATATGTTTGCTAGAAATATTGTAAATATTCTACTACGTATTTCACTTTTCAAACATGAAATCTCCTTTCACATAAACACTCAGGACCAAATGTGCTAAGCTTTAAAAAGTGATAAAGTGTAGAGTGTTATTATGATAAGGGATAAGCTACCAGCCAATCAACACCTGTCATGTTACAGGTTGGGTTTTAAAAAATCACAGTTGTGAGCTTATTAGCTGACAATTATACATATTTTAAGTTTAGTACATCTGGCCCTCACTTTTACTATATGCCCAAATCGATTTCTATCATTGCCACAATTTATTGTGCATAAATGTAAGCAAAATACTGTATACTCATACACCGGCATTTAACATCACAATCACCTATGTGAATAGTATCTTATAACACCAACCACTCAATACTCCCACATACAGTATGTCCTCCTGATTCTGAGTTGGACATACAGTAGTTGCAGCCTTCCTTGCTTCTAATGCTGCAGTTGCTTAAATGACTTTATGCTAATGCATCTACAAAGCATTTCCCTTGCATACGTGCATGTGTCTGAATATACAAGGATCACTATGCCCACTTTCACACATATCATGGAATCATAAAGTTTATTATAGGCATGACATCACAGCACACTATGGCAGATAATGGTATGTAAATCATAAAATCATAACTACTTCTTAGCTTTCACTTTATTTTCAGATAATGTCATATAACACTTTTCATTACTTTTAGTGTGTGGTGGGAAAAGACCCCTGAATACCACAGAGTATGTGTATAGTTGTCCTTGAATGTGCCTAATATATATACTTACTAAAATATTACTACATGGTTTATACCATTGTTTTGTTGTTGCTGTTGTTTTTTTTTCCGCTAGGTCTATTTGTTTAGTTCCACCCTAAACACCTCAGCTTGGCGAGCATTAGTATGTATATAAAATAATCCATCAGCACGATTTCTACATCACTTTTGCTGTTTTCAAGAGTTATATATTTTTTCATCCCTTTTTTATTATTAACTTTTTCCACTAGCTGAATAGGCAATATTGCAACTGCCCCCATACCAATGAGTATTAAAAAAATTCTTTATTTTCATTAACTTAATTACATTAATTAGCTGTTTTTACCTTGTAGGTTTTGCCAATTATTTGTGTACTCTCTTTTATTCTTGGCACTACTGCCTCTCGAATCGTTAATTAACTCCTCCACATTTTACTGCTAACTCTATTGAAACTGGACATGTTTACACAATTTATGTTTTTTCTTAATGTTTTTACAATAAAGTCTATCTATTCACCTGAAACCAATAATATCACATTGACACAAAATGTCTCAGCCTTACTAATTCCTGATAGATGGGTGGCCTGATTTTTCTTGAACATCGCGTTAAGGAAAGGAAGTGAGGAAGTTATATGTCCACTAAAGTTCTCACAGGTGCGTTATTGTGTAGTGCAATAGGTTTATTATTGTATTTAGCCAACAGGTTGCCCTATTTTATGGGCTGTCTTAGAGTTCCCAATATACATTCTGCAAGACAATGCCTGAATTCACATTATGACATACAGTGCCCACAAATTCATATTGTCACATTATAGTGCCCCAATTCATATTATGCCACACTATAATACCTCCACTCCATATTTTTAAATTATCATTCCATTTTATACCATGTTATAATGAGTAGGTCAAGGGGCATAACTAGTTAGTGTTGTAGGCCCAAAGGCATATTTATAAGAGCCCCTATGTAGCACCCAATGGGGAAAGAAAAAAATATATATATCTAATGTTACTTTTCTAGGAAAGGTGGGCCCCATAACAACTGCTCTACCTGCACCTATGGTACCTATGTCATGTTCCTCTCTCTAGGGGTAAATACTGTATACTAACATGGGAGATCTAATGAAGATGGGATGTTGTGCATAGAAACCAAACAGATTCTATTTATAATATTCTAGAAGGTGCTAAATAAATAAGAAGTAGAATATCATTCATTGCTATGGACAACATCCCATCTTCAATAGAACTCCTTAGTAACTTGACCCCTATGCTTGATGGCAGAGCAAATCACCAGGGGTTATCCTTCATCTGGGAGTGCCGGGAGGTTGAGCTGCTCAGCCAGCCTAGACTTCCTGTGTGGACAGATCGGCCCATTGGGTTTTCTGAAGCTTGGTAAATTTGTTTTTAAAAAAGCCTCTATACAAGCCTATGGGTGATGTTTTTGAAGGTGAATATGGGAGACTGCAGCATCTTCAATATAATTTGCAGACCCCTGTGCATACATTTGGGAGGATTTTTTATTTGTATTTACAGGTACCTACCCACTGAATGGCTGTTTTGGATGATATGTCATAGATAATAATTGATCAACCGTCCTCTAGTATCTTTAAGCTATTATACAATCAGCATTCCAATTTGAAATTGTGAGCGTGGAAAAATGAAACTTTTATAATATGAATCTTTTAAAATCACACAAAAACCACACTTTGTAAATTGAGGATATCACATTTTGATACTTGTATTCCCCTGTGTTCATTTTCCAATGAACAGAATACCCAGTGTATGAAAAAATCTCCCTATTTGTATTGACAACCTTGTTTAACCATCTTATTCACCACCACCTCCATTACTGTGAGCAATGGGGCATGCTTATGTATGTTTCATCCGCTCGACTTAATGCTTCACGCTCCTGAATGTGATCGGATGTCGCTTTTCATCTATAATATCACAGATGACAGCATATTAGGTGGAAAGTATTTGTGTATATGTCAAAATTGTTGACAAAATGCAAAAGGATTTAATACGTCTCACGGGAGCCTGTTTCTATACTTAAACCACCCAGAACACCACAACAGCGCATTAATGGTTCCGAATCTGCATGTTTTCATTTTTGCAAGATTCTTTTGAAAGAAAACAGCTTATTTTAATTAATAAGTAATCTATTTTATTACAACATTGAGTCAGTATTTTATTCTAGTATAAATACCATGAATAAATAGTTACCATATAATAATATGATTTCCGTTGCTCCTTTACTTCTAGAAAGCTCAGTTGTTTAAAAGGTTGTATTCATAATATTGTTAGTGTAGCTCTCATGAATAGAGGGTTGGACAGGTGGAACAGGGGAAACTCCCAGTGGGCCCCTCTGGTTAGGGCCACCTTCTCATCTAAGGATCAGGCTCCAGACACTTGAATTACACATTATACACAAGTTGCATTATACTGCACAGAACTATGGTGAATTTTCTACAGTACATTATTGTTATTAATCTGGTACCTTGCATGTACTTACAGTATTTATATATTTATCAAGGGGCCCAGACCTTGCTATTGGTTAGCCAAAGCTCTGCAATGGCTGGCCACACCCATTCTGGAGGCTGTCCACACCACTTCTTATGGGCCTCTACCACTATATTCCGTTGGTGGGCCCATCATGCCCCAGTCTGACAATGCTTAAAGATTTTATGGTTCTATCTCATAAACATAAAAATGTTACAAAACAATTTCCTTGTTCTAAATGGACTGTAAGGGTTATATTATACATATAAGTAATACCAAAAAATAAATAAAATAAAAACTATGCTACAAATGTGTGTGTATGTATATATATATATATATATATATATATATATATATATATATATATATATATATATATATATATAAACACTAGTATTTCAGAAGTGTTTGATGTATTATACAGGTGTCTGATCGATTATACAGGGAAGTATACTTCCCTGTATATTCGATGAAACATTCATGGAAGAACACATATATTTGTGATATTATTTCTGTGAAATATCCTTTAAAAGTTCATTTGTAAATTCTGAAATAATGTTTATGTAAAAATAATACTTTATTTAAATTTTTATTTATATACAAATGAAAATTAGATATATTTACAAGTGTACTACAGGTTGAGCTCACTTCTATATCTATATATATATATATATGCAAGAAAAAAGAAACAATAATGCGCAAGTCCTTATCTGTAGTCTTTTTAGGGAACCAGTAGTCCCAGATGGTGAAAAAGTTCAATGAGCACTAAAAATCACAGTTCAGCGATCGGCAGCTTCCCGTACTTCACTTGGATGTGTGAACAAATGGATTTCTCTAGAAAAAAAGGAAGCGCTCCATAGTGCGTGCATCAATAGGAAAACTTTCTTTATTCCATAAAACCACTCACAAATGACAATCAATGGGTCACGTACCATTAAAAGCAGTTTGAGACAACCGCATCTTTCAGCGTATAAACCTCAGACTCAGCGGTCTGGTTAGAGCGGCTGCACCGTCACCTTTGTCCGAAGCTAGGCCACGCCCCTATATATATACAGATCCAAACAGAAAGAGGCACTCAGATGAAACACACAAATAAGGTGGAAAAAGGCGGTATTTAGTGCTAAGCGCTTTCGGGGCACAACACTCCTTCCAATCGCTGTGCCCTGAGGAAGGAATGTTGTGCCCCGAAAGCGCATAGCACTAAATACAGCCTTTTTTCACCTTATTTGTGTGTTTCATCTGAGTGCCTCTTTCCGTTTGGACCTGTATTTGATGTATTAAGGAGTGCACCAGGAAAGCGGACTACATTAGTGAGTGCCGACAGAAAGTGGATTGTATAGATAGATTATATATATATATATATGTATATAATGCCATAATTAGAATGGCAATGCCTGGTTGTTTTCCCCGTTGCTGTTCCATTTCCCTATACAGTTTGTGTCAGCTAATGTACTCAGAGAAAAGTCAAACTTACGGAAAGAAAAAAAAAAGATAAAAATTACCTGTTTCTTTTGGTGATTCTAGTGCTCTACACTTGACTCTGCTCCTGTAACAGTGCAGCAAATGCATATTATCCTCATATTACCAGCATATCTTGTCATTACACTGACCTTATAAGGGGACCAGAGCAGCCAACAGCAGTCTGTGCAACTCTCCTTTCCTATTCCCTAAATTATCACTTGGTGCAAAATAATAACCGTTTTTTTAATGTTATTTTAAAGCATTTAACCCTCACTGTTATAGGAAATCAAATCATTTAAAATCTTGTCGTGAACCATAAGGGAAAAATCCACATATGTTTTTTTTTTATTCTATTAAATGTAAAATACATTTCACAATAAATTATTTCACTATAGTACTGTACTTAGACTTTTGGATAGTCATTTTTAAGCATGAGGTTACTTTTCCTACAAAAGCTTTGACAGGGGTTACTCTGTGCCTGGGAGCTCTCTAAATATAGTCAGACCAAAGAAATGGAGCATCAGTATACACATAACAGCTACTTAGGTTTCCAAGACAATCTCTAAAATCATTGTAATGAGATAACAGCCTACTTCTGCTCAAAGGAATGCTTAAAGAAAAGACATATAAAGTATATATATATAACTGAATAAATTATGTTTTAAATATCTTTATTTAATCCGGAAGTGTTCATTAACATTGTCAAAATGATGCCTTACAAATAATTACCAAACCTACCAGGGCTTACATAGGAGTACTAATCTGACATCAGACAACAAAGATTACACACCAGCAAAACAGTAAATTACATTTATGTTTTCACTCACAATTATTATTTGAGGATTGAAATAACTTATCTCTGATTAACTGTATTGGTTTTAAATGTTTTTAGATTTATTTGACAAAGTTGTAATATTGACCTTAAGTCACAGGGCCAGTGTCATAGGAAAAGCACCAGTCAAATATAACGATATCATATAAGATAGTATTTTTAATTTAAAAAGTTTTTATAACAATTATAATTTTTGGTTATCCCGAAATTCATAATGCCTTGTGATTGGGCATAATACTGTACATACTGGACGTAAAACAAAATGTTAATTATTATTATTTTTTTTAAATGGCATGTAAACTAAAGTTTAATTGTGTTTGATGGCTGAATAATAAATATATTTGCTTTAGAATTGTATATTTTGGCTGATACATTTATTGGCCTGATGAAGAATTGGTGCCTTTTAAAGCCACTAATGCCCCTTTCCCACTGCAGCTAAAAAACGGTAAATTACCAATTTTCAGCGCAATTTACCGTTTTAAGGCTGCAGTGGGAAAGTGCCAGAGTTGAAATACCGTTTAAAGTTAAATGGTATTTCAACCCATTTTTAAAGCAGAGTCCTACACGTTAAAATAACGTTTAAGAGGCAGTGGGAATGCCTCTTAAACGTTATTTAGCCTCCAGGCAGTCCCAGTGCCTGATGAGAACTAGTACTAGTATGAGAACCTGCACGGGGATGCAGGGCAGTGGGGAGGCAGTGGGGAGGCAGCGGGGGTCCATGCAGGGTCCATGCAGGGTCCAGGCAGTCCAAGTGCCTGATGAGAACTAGTAGTTCTCACTTTGTGCATGTGTAATGAGTGCACGTGCATAATAATGAGCCACTCATTACATATGCGCATATGTAATGAGCGGCTCATTGTTATGCACGTGCACTCATTACATATTCGCAAAGTGAGAACTACTAGTTCTCATCAGGCACTGGGACTGCCTGGACCCCTCATGGACCCTGCATGGACCCCCGCTGTCTCCCCACTGCCCTGCATCCCCGTGCAGGTAAGTACAAGGGGAGGGGAGGTGGGGGCACAGGGCAGGTACGGGGGGTTAGGCACTCTTTAAACTTGGGGGGGGGATTAGGCACTCTTTACACTGGGGGGGTTAGGCACTCTACATTTTACACGGTTCACTGCAATGGGAATGGTACCTAAATGGTATTTAAAACAGTAATCTGCTGCAGTGGGAATGCTAATACCGTTTTAAATACCATTTAAGATTACCAGTACTTTAAACTGGTCTGCAGTGGGAAAGCAGCATAAGATCTTTTCGTTGACTCCTCACTTCAGTTGTTTGATAATTAATGGATGAAAATATCTCTTTGTGATGTTTCATCTCTTGGTGATTTTGATTGTGTTGGTCTGAATGTCATATAAATGAGACAAACAAATGTTTGCAGTAAGTGTATTTATTTATTATTTTTATCTGCACTAGCACTAGGAACAGGTAACATAGGGGTTTACTGCGGGTAGCTATAATTTATTTTTTAATTTATTAACAGTTTCTTATATAGCGCACATACTTTACAGAGAATATTCAAACATTACCTGCCCCAGTGGAGCTTACAATTTATATTCCCTACCACATGTACATGCACACACAGACATTCTAGGGTTAATTTTGATAGGAGACAATAAACCTACCAGCATATTTTTGTATTGTTGGAGGAAACCGGTGTACCTGGAGGAAACCTAAACAAGTACGGGGAGAATATACAAACTCCACACTGTTAGGACCATGGTGGGAGTCGATCCCTTGACCTCAGCACTGTGAGGCAGTAATGCTAACCATTACAGCATCCGTACTGCCCACATAATTATGTATGAACATGCTGGGCCAGATGCACTAAGCTTCAAAAGTGATAAAATGGACAGTGATAAATAACCAGTCCAATCAGATCCTGCCTGTGTTTGAAAAATGTCAGGCGAGCTGTATGGCTGGTTGTTTATAATTCTCCATTTTATCACTTTTGAAGCTTAATGCATCTGGCCCTATCATTCATGTGTCAAAATTACCCTTTAGTCTTATTCATTCTTGCATGAAACCACACTACCAGATTTGATTCCTTGGCCAGATAGCCACGATCAAAATATAAAGTAAAAAACCTAAAAACTCTTGTAATCTAAATGTAAGAACATACTGTACAGTAATTGCTGTGATGTCGTACCATATCTGTATTGCGCAAGGAACGCGTCCATTAAGGTGCCAGCCTTAATGATCAAAATTTTATTGCTTTTTGGAGTTTGAGGGGAAGAGTTACAATAGGTTTCTGAAATGTCAGATCATGATTGCACTATACTAAGTGTGTACCTGATATATACCACCTGTATATTGCCGTGTCTATCTGTTTGTCTGTCTTGTGTGTGAAAAATCAATAAAAATTATTGAATTAAAAAAAAGAAGCCTTAATGGGACATGTGAAACCATGAGGTTTTTTTGTCTATGGAATTTCATAGCTTTTTTTATTTATTTATTTTTAACTCAGAAATGTAAAATTTCACTGTAAGAATAAATATTGGATTTTTTAAAATGTTTAATGAAAATGTTCGTATACCATCAACTGTTTTGTGCAAAATGCAAAATATATTTTTATTTACCAAACAAAATTTTTATACTTTTATCTTAGGTTAAACTACTTAAAAAAAAACATGAAAAATATCAACATATAAATTCAAAATTTTTATGCTTTTGTCTTCATATTTTACTGGGATTGGGATTCAGTTGGGATTCCTATTAACTAGGGTACTGTATTGGGGAAACACACAGGGACCTTAAGGGGTGACACACAGGGTGCAGTGACTATAGTGGAGGGCAGCAACACATAGGGCAGTATTCAATGAGAAAAATTTGCCCTGTTTTATGGCAAATTTGTGCTTTTTTCGCCTTGGACGGAGCATTTTGCTCTCCAAAAGCGAGCAACCCTATTCAATGTGAAATATTCGCCGTCTTTCTAAGTGATTTTCGCCGTCTCTCTCCGTGTAGCAATTCTCCATCTTTTCATGGAGAGCTGGAATGTGAACTTTTAAACTAAAAGGTTTTTTTTTTAAATTTTGGTGTCAAATAATCAGGATTTTTTTTTCTGTGAAGGGGCATGTTATTTTTATTCATGTGCTTATAGCACATGAATATATATTTAATTTAAAAAATATATATATTTTAAATTTTTTTTTTTATTTTTTTTTACACAGAGCAGCCAGCAGGGGGCCGGAGCGCTCGAGCCGCTCATTAGATATTCATATATTCACTGCATCCGATCATTACATATGCACGATCGGGTGCAGTGAATACTGGGTCCCCCGCTGGCTATAGGGGGGGCAGCTTGTGCTGCCTGGGTCCCGGGGAGCCCACCTCCCCTCCACATATGCTCTGGGACAGCAAGGGAGACTTTAATCTCCCTGGCTGCCACCGTCCCACGGCTCCCTGCCAGCTCCCTGCCGCGGACGCTCGTCCTCTGCAGGGGTTAAGACTCGCCGCGAGTGGCGGCGAGTTTTAACCACATTGAATAGAGGGAGCAGGAGTGGCAGCGAGCCCTCCGGGACAGGGCGAGTGCATGGCGAGAGAAAAAATCTCTCGCCATGCACGGCAATTTTTTTTCATTTAATACTGCCCATAGTGTGCAGAGGACTGTAGGTGCAGGAGATAAACATGGAATTAGACTAATAAAAATCACATCCCTGTGTGTCAACCCCCCTACAGTCCCCTGCACAGTGTTTCAACCCCCCTACAATCCTCTGCACCCTGTATGGCCCCCTCCTACAGTCCCCTGCACCCTGTGTGTCATCCTACAGTCCAGCACCCTGTGTGTCACCACCTAATCAGTCCCCTGCATCCTGCGTGTCACCCCTGTTCAGTCCCCTGCACCCTGTGTTTTACCCCCTACAGTCCCCTGCACCCTGTGTGTCACCCACCCACTCCCCACAGACCCTGTGTTTCACCACCTATACAGTCTCCTGCACCCTGTGCGTCATCCCCCTACAGTCCCCTGCACCTTGTGTTTCACCATTTATTCAGTCCCCTGCACCCTGTGTGTCACCACCCCCCCACTGACCTGCATGTCACCAACTTTACAGTCCCCTGCACCCTGTGTTTCACTAGCCCACAGACCCTGTGTGTCACCATATTTACAGTCCCCTGCACCCTGTGTGTCACCCACCCACTCCCCACAGACCCTGTGTTTCACCACCTATACAGTCTCCTGCACCCTGTGCGTCATCCCCCTACAGTCCCCTGCACCTTGTGTTTCACCATTTATTCAGTCCCCTGCACCCTGTGTGTCACCACCCCCCCCCCCCACTGACCTGCATGTCACCAACTTTACAGTCCCCTGCACCCTGTGTGTCACTCCCCCACAGTCCCCTGCACCCATTGTCACCCCCAATACACCCTGTGTATCACCACCTATACAGTCCCCTGCACACTGTGTCTCACCATCTATACAGTCCCCTGCACCCTATGTGTTACCCCCTACAGTCCCCTGCATCCTGTGTATCACCCCCTATAGTCCCCTGCACACTGTGTCACCACCTATACAGTCCCCTGCATCCTGTGTCACCCCCTACAGCCCCCTGCACCCTGTATGACATCCCCTACAGTCCCCTGCACCCTGTGTGTCACCCCCTACAGTCCCTTGCACCCTGTGTGTCACCACCTATTCAGTCCCCTACACCCTGTGTGTTTCCCCCCTACAGTCCCCTACACCCTGTGTGTCACCCCCCCCAGACCCTGTGTTTCCTCCCCTACACCCTGTGTGTCACCACCTATATAGTCCTATGCACCCTAAGTGTCACCCCCTACAATCACACTACACCCTGGTTCTATCACCACTCCTCACAGACCCTGCATGTCACCACATATACAGTCTCCTGGACCCTGTGTGTCACCCCTACAGTCCCCTGCACCCTGAGTGTCACCCCCTACAGTCACAACACCCCCTACAGACCCTGCATGTCACTACCTATACAATTGCCTGCTCCCTGTGTGTCACCACCTATAAAGTCCCCTGCACCCTGTTATAAAAAGTAGGCAGGTATGCTTCACCCTGTGTGTCACCCCCTACAGTCTCCTTCATCATGTGTCACACCCACTACATTCTACTGCACTCTGTGTAGCCCCCCTGCATGAGACTGCTTCCCACTCTCTCCTCATGCCCAACTGCAGTTGCAAAACAAGTTGAAATGCCTATCTTTATAATTGGGCATATTTTAGTAAATTTTTAAAAAACTGTAACTATCTGAAAAACCTTAACCCCAAAAAGCACTACACTGGGACAAGCTCTAGCTAATAAATCAAACCCCAAGTCCAAATTCTTCCTCTACCCTGAGTTATGCCTTTCCAAAAATCCCCTCATAGACTCTAATGGAAAACGGTGTCAAAAAGCCATTTCTGAAGTGGCAGAAAAAAACTGACAGTTGGAAGTTTAGATTTCTCCCAATTGCTAATTTTTGCTATTTCGCCCTGAAATTGGCATGCAGCACTGGTTGACGATTCTACACATCCATACCAAATCTTAGCTCAGTACATCCAGTCACTTTCGAGGTGTAAACCCTCAAACACCATGCCCCCATTTCAAAAGTTCCCTATATTGACATAAGGGCATGACCATTGACGTTGTGGGATAGTAATCAACTAAGTGAAAGAAGAAGTGCAGGGTCCATAAAATAATTCCAATAACAGTACTTTCCTCTCCACCATGGGGAAAAAGAAACTAACCCACACACATTGTTTGATGCAGAAGGTTAATGTGTATTAAAACACAACATGGATACAAAGCACAAACAGCGGACCTGACAGCTGTTAAAACTGGACTTAACCAATTTTCTTATGGGGTCAAGCAACTGATACAGACACAAACTAAAATAACAAAAAGGGCACCAGCCCCGCCTTTAGCGACCCCACACAGAGCTGTCACTCAATGCCAGGGTTAACTGTTAGCTGACTTTACACTGACAGCCTGGAAGCATGGTATAATTGGTGTTATATAGGAAATCCCTGACAGTATGCACACGCTCTGTGCGGATAAATAATATGACTGATGTTTAATAACTGTAAATTGTCAGGTGTAATACTTAATGTGCAGATAACTACTACTCCGGACGATGAAGCATACTGGTGTCTACAGTTTCCTGCAGCCCGGTCTGGAACTTGATACATAAAATAAGTGTAGCAAAAGTTGACTGCCACAGTGGTTTCAATGTAACAAAATATATATATATATTTGTTTAGATATATAATGGCTCAGAAATCTGCACCTTACATCCACTACAGTAAATCAGGGTGCTCCACAAAAGAATTTAAGATTCCAAACATATAGACAGTTCCAGTTATCAGCCAGAGAGGGCACTTACCACCAATAGCAGGTAAAAGGCTAATAATTGTATTAGAACAGCATACTTTGGAGTGTATTCAATGCGGCCGGTGAGGGGGTTAAATGGCGGAGATCGCCGAAAACAAACGATCCTCTCTGTTCAACCCACCCGATGCCGGCCGCTCACCCTATTCAACGCACCGGGGAAATCCTTGCTGTCAGAGGACGGCCAGGATTCCCCCAAACAGCGAGGCTCGCGACTAATGCAGGGAGCCCTCTGCATTTTGCCGTGAGCGTCGCTGTTTTAGCGGCTGCATACGCTTTTTCCCCCTTTCTCCAAAAACCTAGCAAGGGGGAAGCAGCATGTGCAGGGGGTCAGTGGAATACTGACCCTGCGAGCTGTGACAGCGAGCAGACAGCACTGCTCGCTGTCACAGCTTGCAGAAAGCATTGAATATACCCCTATATGTTGACGATTCAACCTCGGAGGGCCGTTTTCAAGACAAGTACAGGGTATTTAATGTCAGCACACTCCTTGCCTGCTTGCTGACACACAATTAAAAACTGTTTTACTTGCTATTGGTGGTGAGTGCCCTCTCTGGCTGATAACCGGAACTGTCTATAACCAGCAACATTACTGAGCTTAACATTCTAAGTACCTCTTAAGGGTAGAAGATAGTGAGTGTCTCATCGCTGTGACTCTGATGATGGAAATTGATACAGGGTTAAAGTCCTATATAGCATTTTGGAAACTTGTCGGTATTTTTGTCTGAGCTCCATTATTTTTAATACAGAATGCCATTTGAGCCTACTTTTCTTCTCTTCCTCTATTCACCTGTCAGAAATAAGCTGCAAGTTAGATATTTTCATCCAAGGTCAATGGCTCCCAATTTTTATGGTTTCAGAAACCCTAAGGGAAGCGACTGACAGTGCAGCAGATTAATGTCTTCAGCAACGCAAAATGATTAAAACATTAATTCAGTGTCTAAAGTTGGGTTGAGCTTTAAATGTTAGAAAGAATAACTCCTGTCAAAAACTTTTATGTGTTCAGCTGAAATGTATTAATAAGTGGTTCCCTTGGGACAGTTTTAATGTCATCTTAGAACCGTCATGTGGAGGTGTTCATATTTAGGCTATATACAGTACAGTGCACATTGGTGATAGAATTCTGTGATTCATTGGTCAACCCATGATAATAACATTTTATTTTTCTGTGCATTTTTGAATGCATCATGTTCCATTTCTTGGCTGCATCCAAGGAGCAGTTGAAAACTTCCACTCATCTCAATGGGAGTACATTGTAAATGTAATGAGTTGCTGTTAGGAATTGTGTTTACAGTATTTGTATTTCCGTGCAATGGCTTGATTAAGATTAGATGGTAACATGCATTGAATACATTTAAAATCACATCTAAATACAGTACCTGCTATATTTACAGTTTATTATATAGTGCAGCAAATTCCACTGCGCATTACAATAGGCCAGTGATTTTCAACCTTTTTTACTTGCGGCACACTAAACAAGATTTTAAAATTGCCAAGGCACACCATGAGATCCCCACAGGGCAAAACACATTGAACCCCACAGGAAACAAAAAAACACAAACCTATTGCCCCCATATAAAAAACAATCACACTGTTCCCCACAGGTAACAAAAATAAAATACATTGGCCCTTTACATGAAAAGAAGAGACCAGTAAATAACAGTTGAACTGGTGGTGGCTGTAAACTGGTTTGGGCATCTCTAGATCTGGAGGCACACTTGAGAACAGCTTAAGGCACACTAGTGTGCCACGGCACAGTGGTTGAAAAACACTGCAATAGGCTATGCGGTTTCATGTATCTGTAGACTGTGAAATGTGTTGTTTTAGCAAATGCCAGTGTAGAATAGACGAGACTGAACATTCTGGTGCACTATGAACTAAAATGAGATTGGACTTACAAATGGATTGTCCACTATTATGGGTAAATTTACTAAAGCTTCTAAAAGTGAAAAGTGGGGATGTTGCCCATTTAAACCAAACTGTCTATCTGATTGATTTCTATGGGCAACACCCCCCTAAGTGTGAGGAACTTTAATTTTATTCTGAGGGGGAAGAAGAACAAGTTTAGGGCTTGTAAGAGAGGCGGAGTGGACATGGTATGTTTGGAGAGGAAGATGAGCTGAGCAGTAGCATTGAGGATAGCTTGGACTCACCTGATGATGAGGTCATCTTGATGCGATGGGTGAGCCAATAATATTTTTGCCAGAAAATTATGCAAAAGCACCTCATTCTTGCTCTACATTCAAATGCAGAGTTTACTATTATTACTGTTATTAGCAGTGCTTGGTGCCTAGGGGGTACACCTGCAATTGTTCTTCTTTCTGTGTGGAACTACAAGACTCAGAACCTCTCATGTGTAGAATTAGGGTTTGCAGTTTAGCCCACCACCCAAGCTTCATCTGGCCCAGAAAAGATGAACATATGTGTAAATTCACATCCATCCGCACATGCCCTGTATGCCAAAACTCAGCATCAATGGACATGGACAGAGATCCATCTGAGTGTGTGTGTGTGTGTGTGTGTGTGTGTATGTATTATATATGTCCTATATATGTCCTGTAACATTTACAATACTACCTCTACAGATTTCCTCTTTTTTCTTCTTACACAGTTTATTCTAGCTACCCATAGGCAAATGCAGGGGGGATTTCTGGTAGCCTGGAAAACCCACTCCTCTTGGCAAGTGCCTTAAATTATGACAACAATAGCACAGGTATATAATATGATCAATAGAGCTGCCACCACATCATGCAGTGTAAGGGACAGAGCAGAGCTGCTGGTCATGCCTAGTGTACCAGCATCTTCTACCACATTTATTGTATGTGTGGATCTGAGCACTCAAATATCTCAATGGACAAGAGAGTAGCTGTCAGGAGGAAGAGACAGGAGCCTTACAATGAAGTGGGAGATTGTGAGATCAGAAAGTGCCATACTGTTTCTATTATGTTTGTGTATTTATTTATGAATAATGGCATGTTTAAACATTTCCTGACCACTTATCTTATTTAAATGTTTGAAACAGCGTATACTATAGACCATATGTACTGTTAATATTAATACTGTATTCCTTGCAGTAGCCAGTGCATAAAAAGTCCAATTTTTAGGGCTTTTACCACTCCCTCAGATGCCTGTACCTACACCAATGTGCTGCACAGTGGGAGATTTTGGATTACATTTGGAAACCCCCCTCTTAAAATCCTGTGTTTGCCACTGCTACCATTGATATACCCTGAGTTGTCTCAGTAAACTCCAAGTATTGTATTACAAAACATTGTATTTGGCTGTCACAGGCTCATGTAAACATGCTAAGGTATTCTGTAGTTTGGCCAGCAGAAATTGTCAGTGATGAAGACTCACTTTGTATAAATTACAGGGCACACTGATGCATGCTAAAACCAGCATTTCATCACTTATACATCAGTAATTCATTGTCTTCTGACACCAATGTGCTCTATAATTTAACATGATGGAGGGAGAACACTATTTTATGCAAAATGAATACCAAGGTTATGTACCATGTTAGGAAATAAACAATGACTTGTGCACCAATTGCTGGGTATGTGTCCAAAAATAAATTATGTGTGTATACACTTAACAGAGGAATTGCATTGCAAGTTGGGAAATTCTAAGAAGTTGCAGTATTAAATGGAAATTTTAATGCAATCTGTAGAAAGTAGAAATTATAGACAGTCAATAAAATGGCTGTGCCCACATGATGGAGTACACAGACCAATGCTAGCATGACAGTTAACAACCAGGCTCAGATAAAGGCAAATCTGGACTGATCATGCAAAAAGTTGTAGATTACAGTAACTTCCATAAAGACACCTAATACACAAAGCAACAGAAAATAACCAAGAAATGTGAATCCTAATATGTTTAACAGAGCAGCTAATACCGCTCAGAACACTAGCTCAACAGCAGACTCACAAGGCATATATGAAGCAATAATGTTTTCAGGAATCTGGAGTCAAATTATTCTGAACTATAAGGGGCAAAAAGAGAGTGTATTATAATCGACTCTGTCAGACATCGAGGACAATGATACTTTCAGCTGGTCATTCAAATGTTCAAACTTAATGAATATAATTAAGATCGTGGCAAAAACTTAAATCTGTGTAAAAGAGAAGTGTTTTCCAAACTGATGGACAGATGTGTTTAACCCCTTGAGTGCCAAGTGAATTTGTAAAAATAGGTGTGAAAATTGCAAAGAAAACATTTCTTTTTATAATAATGACCTGTAATGTTTACCTTATATAGGAAATATAATCTTTTTATTACACACCATTTTTATTTGAATTTATATAACAAATGTGAGCGACGTTGGCATTTTTAGCAGATAAATTGCACATCAATCACAGAGATGTTGGCACTCAATGGGTTAAGCTAGTTGAAGATATAAAGGGACCATTAATAATTCTGCCCCTGAAGATTATAGCACCATAGGAAGCAGTGGATCATTTCCAAGAGTGTCACAGGTTGATGTCCTAGGATCAAATCAATCTGTTTATGGTATATGTGATAAACAAAATCAGCTGCCAATCACAAATTGTGGGCAAATAGAAGCACAATAAAAAGCAACAAAAAATTAGGTGCAACTATGCTAGTGTGTATCAGCACAACTAAAAAAACTTTTATCCTCAAATTTATTTATAGTTTCTTATATAGCACATACATATTCCGCAGCGCTTTACATAGTTTCACATCAGTCCCTGCCCCAGTGGAGCTTACAATCTATGGGGCAGATGTATGAACGTTCGATATGGGGAAGAAGGGGTATTAGCGCACGTTATGTGCACTGATACCGCTTCTCCCCCATGTATGAAGCAGCCAGCGTGCGGTAATGGACAGGGGCGCTATGCGCCCCTGTCCATATCGGCGCTGCTATCAAAATGATAGCAGGCCGAATGTATGAACGGTCAGCATCGCTGACCGTTCCGCACGAAGCCGGCTTTGACTTCGCCAGCATCAGGCTGGCGAAGCCCTATCTAAACAGCAGGGACAGCGCTGTCCCTGCTGTCAGCTGTGGGCTGCGCTGGGGATCTCGCGTGAACAGCGAGATCCCGCGCATGCCCAGTGCGGCCGGCCGGGGGACAGGAGATAGCGCATCAGTATTAACTGATGTGCTTTTCTCCAGAAAGGGACATCGCCGAAGGGGGGAGTTAACGCTTCTTCCCCAGTTAGAGCCATGGTGGGAATTGAACCCATGACCTCAGCACTGTGAGGCAGTAATGCTAACCATTACACCATCTGTGATGCCCCATTACCCCATTGCACCATCCGTGATGGACGATTACTCAATAGAATAAATGATGGCAAATTAAGAGAGCGTAAACTCAATAATAAAACTAATATTCTATTTTTTATTAATAATATTAACCATAGAATTCATTAATAAACATTTTCAAATCAAACATTTATATAAAACATGATACATTTGCAATTTATAAATAGCTAACGATCCACATTAGCCCAATTATGCAGTAAAAATTATTCTAATAACAATTTAATTCAAATCCTTCCATTCTGTGCAAGTTCAAAAGGACAATTGTATGCTACAAGGTATCTGTTCTGTATGAGCAAGATATGGAGATTTATGGGCAGGTATTAAGCTGTTTTAATATGAGCGGTCAAATTTCTCAATATAATTTGTCTAGATCAGTGGTATCAAACTCATGGCTCTCCAGCTGTTGTGGAACTACACGTTCCAGCATGCCCTGCCACAGTTTTAGCAATCCATTATATAAAATGTTTAGCAGGGCATGCTGGGATGTGTGGTTCCACAACAGCTGGAGGGCCATGAGTTTGACACCACTGGTCTAGATTGTTAATAATTAAATTTGCAGAAATTGATAAACTGTCTCCAGATCACCTCCACCTGAAGAGGATATATATATTTTGAAATAAATGCCAAGATATATTTGAACAATCCAACCCTAATGTTGGTCAGATATTAATAGAGAACCTCCAACTGGAGGGAGCCTTACATACTTATGATGTATCACAGTGACAGCCGTTAGTCCGACCCAGCTAGAGGCAGTGATGCAGTCGTGTACCCTCCTACCTCCTAGCTGGAGGGAGCCTCTCTGGCTCTAGGGATGCAGGTCTCT
The DNA here is from genome assembly GCF_055691185.1 of Crinia signifera. Classification (NCBI taxonomy): domain Eukaryota; kingdom Metazoa; phylum Chordata; class Amphibia; order Anura; family Myobatrachidae; genus Crinia; species Crinia signifera. The sequence goes on from NC_139221.1 coordinate 218,696,644, forward strand.
GATGTTGGATCTAATGCCACTGGGGCAGGACCCTGCTCCAACAAGAGATGGTGAATCACCGGACTCACTGATGGCCGCGTCTCTCACCGTCACTCGGACGGGACCCCACGCTGGCAGCAGGTGATGTGTTGCCAGGCTCTCAGGTGGCCGAGTCTCCTCACTGATTGAGATTTTTCAGTGACAGCTGTGGTAGATGATAGCGCTGGAGATCAGTAGGGTTTGGGTGGCATTTGAATAGCTTGATGAAGCCCCAATCTTAACATGTTTATCTGCAGTAATGTGTTGCAGTTTCCTCAGAAGATGTGACAAGTGAATTTGTCAAAATAGGTGTAAAAATTGCCAAGCAAACATTACTTTTTATCATAATGACTTGTACTGTTTACCTTATATAGGATATATAATATTTTTTTATTACACACCATTTTTTATTTGAATTAATATAACAAATGTGAGCGACGTTGGCATTTTTAGGGAATATTTAGCACATCACTCGAAGATATGTTGGCACTCAATGGGTTAAGCTAGTTGAAGGAATAAAGTGGCCAATGATAATGCACCAGCCAATCAGCTTGTAACTGCCAAGTTACAGGCTGGGTTTGAAAATGACAGTTAAGAGCTGATTGGTCGTTGTGTTATCACTGGCCTTTTTATCAGTTCACAAGGCTTAATAATTCTGCCCCTGATAATTATGGCACCATAAGAAGCAGTGGAGCACTTCCGAGTGTGTCACAGGTTGATGTCCTAGGATCAAAACAATCTGTTTATGGTATATGAGATAAACAAAATCAGCTGCCAATCATAAATTGTGGGCAAATAGAAGCTCAACCCTATCCACCACCATATAAGTGAACCTAAAAAAGACACACAGGCACAAGTTTGATATGAAAAGCTGTCCTGTGCATTATCTGTTCTGTAATATGCTAATTTTTGTTATGTTTCTTTAGTCATATTGGAGAAAGATTACTATATACAAAATTATTATTAATTTACTTAATTTAATATTTTTTGCAGAATTTATAGAAAACTTTTGGTCTAGAAGTTCCAGAAAAGAAAACAATGTAGACAATCTAGTGTGCGGTAACTCAAAATGTTTGACTGTAGCTGGTGTATAGCATAGATTGGTGCCAAGTTCAAGGATTCTCCTGCTTTGATGCCTGGTGGTGGGAATCATTTCTATTGTTACCAAGCTGAGAAAAAAATCTTATAAGATTGTTATTATTCATGTATACAGAAACAACTGTCTTTTTTCACTACACACACACACACTGTGTATTATGCAATACTATATTTGTATATACACACAGTTCACTTACACACCGATGTACATACTAGCACTTGCACCTGGAATTTTCTTGTTCTCTGTTCCTTTTCCATATTCTTCCTCTTGATTAACTGATTCCCTGCTGGCTCCAGACTTAGTTTGCCCTTTACGATACCACTCTCTGCTCTCTCTCATTAATGTGGTTGGACCAATGCCAGCTAGTGTCTCAGCCTCCCTGTTACACAACTGTGTCTTGTGTCCCCAAAGAGAAATATTGCATTACAGTAAATTGATATGACACAAATAAAATGTTCAGAGGTTGGGAAAAAAAGATGGACCAGACAAACTGGAGTAACGCAAAAACGAAACAGTCTGCTAGTCTAGCATGTGCTGGATTATTTTTATTATAGCACTAACGTAGTAAAAAATTATTTGATGGTCTTTAATTAAAGGCTGTATAGCAGCAACTTCTAAATATGTGCTGTAATTATGCCAATGATTTGGAGTGTGGATGACTTACAGTATAACGGAAAAACAAGTAGCAGCCATAAATCTGTCTGTATTATAGCGTTTCAACATTCTAATAATTCATCTGTATCTGATTTCAATTTAAAAACATATTTTATATGCATTTTAAAAAGTTTCATTCTGAAGAATCAATTTTGTGTAGCGCAGTCAATTATTACAAAAGTATTTCCATTAGGTAGCAATTTGAATCCATTCTCTCCAAGGGGATCTATGTTTAATTAGCAGTAGTTCTGAATAAATACTTCCTGTAATCTCTGCTTAAAAGTGTCAGCTGTGGCAGAGACTTGCTGACAGTAATAGCAACCTATGATCACCCTTTTGCAATGTCATATAAAAATATACAGCACCCCATCTTAAGCCCCACAGTCAGACCTGGATATATATATCAACATTTAAATTATTAAAATTGTCTTCAGGATACAACAAATAGCAAGACAATCATACCTTATATCAGAGGCGTAGCTACCGTAAGGCAGCCACCGCGGCTGCTTGGGGGAGCAAGTGCCAGGGGGGGCGCCCCCGGTGCCCGGGCACTCTGGTCAGACCCCCCCTTACCCTTCCGCATGCCGCCGCCACCGCATTCAGTCCGGCACCGCAGATAGCCTCCGGGCTCCGTCTCCTGCAGTAATGAAAAATGACACGACAAAATGGCTGCCCCCTAATAGCAGACAGTTTTTAAGGATGCTAGAGGAGGCCGCCGCCTCCTCTAACATCCCTAAAAAAACTGTCTGCTGTACGGGGGCAGCCATTTTGTCGTGTCATTTTTCATTATCTGCGGTGCCGGACTGAATGCGGGGGCTGCGGCATGCGGAGGAGTAAGGTAATTTTTTGGCGGGGGGGCGCCACAATAGTAGTTAAGCCTCTGCCTTATATATACGAACACAGCACAATTACATATTTTGTGTAATTGTACAGTAAGTGCTATTTATGGTTGCCTTAGCAACCTGATACATACGGCAGTGTTGTCCACTTTGGATGACATCAACTCAGATGTAATGTGGGGCGGGTATTTTTGCATTGGAATGACGCTATGACCGTCAAGGTTTTAATTGTGTGTGTGTGGGGGGGGGGAGTTTAAAAACAGACACTACATCAGACTCAGGGCCAGACGTAGCAAGCTTCAAAAAGTGATAAAGTGGAGAGTGATAAACAGCCAGCCAATTAGCTCCTGCCTGCTATATTACAGGCTGGGTTTGAAAAATGACAGGTAGGAGCTGATTGACTGGCTGTTTCTCACTCTCCATTTTATCACTTTTTGAAGCGTGATACATCTCGCCCTTAACAATAAAATAATAGGACTTCCCATGCATCTGCATGGGAAGACTTTTAGATTTTTATCCTTTTTCAGGCATGATCAGAATACAAATGTAAAAAACTACTCACCTAATAGCATCTGCATGACATGTGCCACAGCAAATTACTAAGTCTGTTGCCGGGTGTCCCACCACTTCTGGTCCTCAAGTCTCATGATGTCATATTCCGATGTGGTAACCAGAGAGGCGTTTGGAAACCCTGGCAACTGTTCCAACAGTAATGGCTGTGATAATTGAAAGACAAGTAAGTTTGCAAAAATGTCAGAGTCGTAGATATTATATAAACCCTAGTCTATTGGTAATAGAGGGGGCAACATAAAGCTGGCATTTGGGGGTGTTATCTAGACAATTTCTAGGAGTGTCACAGAAAACACAGGCATGCCCTGGTATTTGAGGGAAGTTGTGTGATGTCAGATGCAGCCCTGAAGGGCCATTCTGAATGATATTGGTCAAAAAAACCAGCCAGTGTGTATGCACAAAACAACAACAAAACTGTGCAAAGGATTAATTAATTTGGTAAAAACTAAATAGTATTTATTCATAAGTGAGAAAATGGGCTGTCTATCAGCCACATCACTTATACTGTATACCAGATAGACATGAATATATATACTAGACTGTAAAAATGAATATTGACACAACACTGACAACATACGGTAATTAAAATTACTACAATTTGATAGGATCTGCCACTTGGCTAATACATTTCTCTGTGTCCCTTATATAATACACTACTTATAAGCTGGGTCTGTTGTTATTAGGACCAACATACTGTATATTTGCTTTAAAACGTGATTAGTATACGTGGTATGCTCCTGTTGCACGTTTAGTGCAGTTAATCCGTCTGCTCCATGTTTGCATGCAGTTAGTCCTGTTTGCACTCTGTTAATGGTCACAAACAAGGGGTTAGAAGTGTTACATGTTGTTGAAGCATGTTGTTTTACCCCACATAGTGCTATTGCCATGCCCATGCAAGAAGGACATTTACCCGAAGTATTATAAAAGATATAAATATTTATTCATCATCATACACAAGAATGTAATTCAATACAATACCACATAACAAGACATCTTCACGTCTCGGCTTCCCCATCACTGCTTATCTCCTTATGTGACACCCACGACCACCATACGACCATCTGACTAGTGTGGAGTTGTCGTTACTTTTATAACTTGATGATTCGGGCTGACACTCCTAGTAATACGTCATAACCATTATTTCCTAAGTCCAAGTATGGTATTCTAAATGCGTATTCTATTGGCACTTATTGTGGCTGGTCTTATGACTTTGTTTCAGTGTGTGTGTGAAGGGTCGTTTCCAAAGATTATTCTGGAAGGATCATTACGTAACATATCCTGTTGTTTTCAACAGAACATCTGGTTTTCATTAGTTAACTAGAGAAATAACAAATCATCTAGTCCTGGATCTCCTGGACTAGAATTATAGAATGACTAGAATCATATACCTTTAACAATTCCACCCTTTGATCAGGGACATTATAGTGTACATGTTCCCTATCACTATCAAAATTGGTATTTTATCACAAGAATAAACTTTGTCACTGAACATCATTATTCTATTCTTGGGAAACATGGCCTATGATCTACCCATGACTATCATGTATCATTTATAGTATTCTATCATTATATCATTTTCTATGTTTCTCCTTCATATCAGGAACTTTGTAACATTATCAGTCAAATAGTTACAACAACATTTACTTTCAAACATTTAAACAATATTCTCCGGATTGTATTGTTAAATAGTCCATTGCTTTTAGCATTTAGATCATGTCCATCATATTTAAAAATGTCCTGTAAAGTTTAGTAACATTGTCCAGAAATTGTGCAAAGTCAGTAATCTCTTGTTGATTGTCCAAATAACCACCATTTCCATACGTATAGATATTTGCCAAGGTGGTATCCATATGATTTTTCCTTGAGAATCGATAAATGGAATATATTTCCTTATAGCCGGAATAAAGTCTTTTAAACTGTAGTATTAACCTGTGAAAAGACTCCTTTCAACTCATCATGGGTTATGGTATTAAAACTTTGGTACGTATTTCTTTTATTCCCAAATAGTAAAACCTTCAAACTTTATTGGTAATCATTTCAAAACACATTTCCCCCAATATGGCGAATATTGTTTTAGCATAAGGAAAAAAACATCAAACTTAAGAACTATGGTGTAAACCATTATTCCTAACTTATAAATTTGAACTCTGGAACATTTTATGTTGAACCTTCATTTTTTTTTTTAGTGTAAACTCAAATAATTTATCATTTCAATCTAGGGTGCATGTGATAAACTTAAAACCTTGAAAGTTAGTTTCACATTGTTCAGCGCATTGCGGAACATATGGCTTATGCATTGTGACAATTTTGTCGCAATATCCTGCATCAGCTTTCATCTTGTATGGCTCTTCCTGATAGTGAAAGTGTATACATTCTGTTTACCCAAATCTGGTTTCATCTCACTTATGATTTTGCTGAAACAAAATAATGATATCTTGTATCAATCACAATCCTTTTTCACTAATTTTCTAAAGTAACTATTTAGTTTTTTTTTCATTATATAAACATATGGTGACATAGGCATGTTATCACTCATCAATGGTGTGTTAATGCATACGCAACAATCAGTTGCATTCGTTACCTACAGTATCCCATCAGTGAATGATACTGTTGACTTACAAATTCTTTTGAATAATATACCACTTTATCCATACATCAGAGTATATCTTTTTCTCCTCTGATACGATCACCACTTCATCTTTCAAAGGGTATTGTACCCTATTCCTTATAAACGTTATTAAATGTTCGTGTTGACCTGCTTAGAAGGGACAAAGGAATTGGACTTAGTGAAATAACCCCTATCCATGCTACTGGACAGGAACTCAGACCAATAACCTCGACTAGGCCTCTCTCCAAGGTAGATCATTATAAATGCTGCAATGATGTCCATGATTACTCCACTCAAATGACTTGAATATTTTCCTTAACATTGTCCCGTAAGTATACAGTCAGTTAAAAGTGATGCTTTCCATCTTGATTGAAGAACTCTTATTAATATCAAATAAGTCTCTGTTTAAGCACACAACATAGTCTCTGGTGATTTTGTAAACTGGAACACAACATAGTCTCTGGTGATTTTTGAACTTGAACACAACATAGTCTCTGGTGATTTTGTAAACTGGAACACAACATAGTCTCTGGTGATTTTTAAACTTGAACACAACATAGTCTCTGGTGATTTTGTAAACTGGAACACAACATAGTCTCTGGTGATTTTTAAACTTGAATCTCTCACCGTCTTTCCATACGACCTGCGACTCCAGGTTGATGTCCTTCTCAATAACTTTTATAGCCGTAGCTGTTGTCAGCAATACTTGTCAAGGACCGTCCCATCAATCTGCAAGGGAACCTGAATGCAAGAAACTTCTCACCATAACATGGTCTCCAGCCTATGTATCGTGCTCTGGACCAAATGAAGAAGTAGAATGGATCTCCTGTTGACTCGACGAAGGTCTTGTAACTGCTTAACATGTTCTCCCAGCTGTGTATCGTGCTCTGGACCAAATGAAGAAGTGGAATGGATCTCCTGTTGACTTAACAAAGGTCTTGTAACTGCTTAGATAGGTGGATAACATATGGAACAGTAAAATTATGTTGCAATTTAAAAGTCAGTCTTTAGATTAGTACCGTATCTGGTCTGCCATTCGACTTTATGTGGAGAGAGGTTTAGTGAAGGTACAGGTGTTGTATGAATACTATGAAGCAGTGCTTCCGGTCATGCCATTCCTTTCTCCATTGTAAGAAACCTTCCTAACCACCCTTGGATAATCCGATATCTTTATATTGATTCTATTCCCATCCTTTCACACATTCTTTGAAAAACATTTCCTATAGTTCCTTGGTCATTTTCTATGACACTTGATAAACCATATCTACATACCAATTCTTGTAAACTTTTTTTTCTGGCAGTAAACTGCTTAGTTTCAGACGCTTTAGGTCACGCCTCTAACATATAAACACTTTCACATACAGTACATACAAAAACCTTATTTTCTGTACTGAATAAAATTAATAATCTTGATCTGCAACCTCTACAAATGGGACAACTATTTTAACTTAATAATTGAATTTCTCTTATTAAGTACCATTGTCTCTTAATTATTTCTTAAACAAATTGTACCTTTTATACATATGCATTTATTCATTTTTATAACTCTTGGTAATTATTCTGATTATTCCTTTATTTTCTGACTTTATCCCATATATGCACTTATAACATTGAATAAAATATCAGATTTGTTAAGACAACTCCTATTGATGTTGAATGTTGTATGTGTCATGACATGGGAGGGACCTCCCTCAATTTCAATCAACCAATCATTCGTTACCCCTAGAAATTGCATACTTTGTCATAACTGTTTAATAACTGCATACTTTGTTTCATCAATGCTATTACAGTTTGTGAATGTGCATTATGATGCTTCCTATCAACACCAAACTCTTGCACTACTACTTCTTATAATATTGACTTAGCAAATTTATTTCAGCAATATGACATATTTTTTTTTATTTTATTTTTTACTGCTGTTAATGACCTCATGTGGAGTGAACCCATTGATCTCTCTTCTTCCCATTCTATGAACATTTATATATATCCCCCATTTGGGAAGAAGAAAACAATGTACCCTTAAATGTTGTTTTCTGCTAAAAACTTGCTAAAACCATTCTTAAATGCATTGATAATGCCTGCCAGTAGTACCTATAGCAGAGAGATTTTTAAACCTTAATGATCCTCATTGTAATATATAATTTCCAGTCTTATACTGTTATAACTCAGAGTTGCATCCTGAACTCTATTAGGCCTAACCAGTGTTTTATAAATTGGCACAATGCCATACCTTGCTTCTATGCATGTGTGTATGGATTTGTTTAAAGGAATCATAAACATCACCTCCTTTCAATCCTACCATGTTCTGTTTGTGCATTGTTTGGCATTTGTGTGACTGCATGCAGAAATTTTTTTAAATATAATTCTTGTTGTCTCCACATATCAATGGCATCAACCAATGGCAATGGCTCTCAGCCATGTATAGCAGATAATACTTTTCTTTTTATCTCTAGCAACGTACTAAAATATTCAATTGTAATGATAATGCCATCATGAATTTATATTGACAATCCCTAATACAGTGTCATTAGTATCAGTATGCTTGAAACTTGTTATAATTTGGTAAAGTTGTATGTGTTTCATTTTTCCTAATTCAATTTAATTTATTCTATGGAATAAATTGTTGTAAGGGTATCCTTTGTTTAAACTTCTTGCTATTACTTAGGCAAGGGATTTTAACCATTTTAGAACCCCCTTTTGAGGGTTTAAGTAATTTTGGCCTGGTGCCAAATAATGACTGTACGGGGTTAATCCTGTCAGTACTTTTTATATTTCTGCATCTGAAAGAAAACACAATTTTGTTAGAATCTGCAACCGATTCCTCACTTTGTAGCACATCAATCCTATAGTATTAGGATACCTGCAAGAATAAAACGCAAATTACAATCACATTAAACAAAATTAATATCGAGATCCCTATGTAAAACATAGGCTGGGATCTGCTCTGTAGGTCTCACTGTGTATTACTTGAATATGCAGTGTCTGGAATGATTCACATTAGGATGGGGTCAAACACCTCATCACTAAAATACTGAAAAGTTCTGAAAAAGTTCCTTTACGAGAGGTAGATATTAACTCATATACAAACTCCAGCTGTTTAATGATAATCCAGCAATTAATGATGCGTTGAGTACTGCTTAGTACAACTTCTAATGCATAGTATGACTTGTACGCTGTACTCAGCATTACAGCAGGGGCCCCACCCTTGGAGATCTTAGGGATCGGCCCTGGCATCACGCCCGGATCATGGCGTTGCGCCCAGAAAAGGAGAAAAAAAAAATAAATAAATGATAATTTCTCTTTTTTTTCTTTTCCTCAAACTCCGTGCATATGTTTAAGTAAATCATATCTATACATGTTATACATATGCTGGCTCGTTACACAAACCATCTATATACCCTGTCTCTGTAAATCCTATAACATCATTAGAGCAGCCGATAATCTGGCACAGTTCCAAATAACAAAAACTTTTTTTTCTTTTAATATGAATATGAATGTCTGTAACATATCAACAGATGTCCTGCAAACTTTTATCTAATTCATATACATATATTTATATATATATATATATCAAATCAACTTGGTTCTAGGGAGTCCACAGCGGCCATCCTGGCTGGTCCGTCCAACCCTAGAATCCTGTAAAATCACGGACGGGGTATTATTGCTCCGTGTTTTACTGTGCAATCTACTTTTAGTAATAATTGCTTCTGAGTTCAATCTGTTGATTATTTTTCCTTTACATGCTTTGACTCTGCATTAAATCTTCAATGAATCTATGTTAAATGTTCCCTCGTACCACCGCACTGATGCCAAACTCAAGCATGATGGGTTTAACCCCTTTTTAACCATTTACAACACAGGCATTAGTATCAGCTGAGGAAGGGGGGGTGCACTGGCCAGATACACCCTCCCTGCCAATGTATTTGCAGACCATTATGCCATATCACATTAGTTGAATTTGATAATATTTTTTTTCTATTACATAAAACAATGCTCTGGAGGTTTTGACACACATTGCGGCATTAGAGGGAATGTATCCTTGTGACTTGCAGAAGACCTATAACTAATATGAGCTGTCAGGCAATGCACCTTAACTGTCGGTGAATATTCATATCAGTTACATAAACATTTCACGTGTGATTTCGATGGTCTGTCATATCTACCCGATATCTTCTGTTTTAGCCAGATAAAACAGGATAAATCAATTACCCACCCTGAGGGTAATAATGCATCTGCTAATTTATCAATTCAACACTATGCATCATAGTATTGAACAAAATTAGAGTTTTGCATTATTCCGAATGCCCAATTGGCATACAATCTGCTTGCCCCCCAAATGAAGAGATATTCGATCATTGTGGCTGTATCAATAAAAACTTCACGGTACGTCTACCGAATTGGGCGGATAAACAAGCGTAATCAAAGATACTCCCAACAGCTAGAGTACCACTCTGTCTACACATCAGACAGAAATCTTATATAATACGATATCCTCTACCAATATCGTATTGGTGCACAGCTGCAGTTCTGTGCCCAACAAAGGTTGCCATACACAGGCAGATCCATCTTGATCTGTCCGGTCAGAACAAAAATCTGGCCATGGATGAGAGCAAATGACAGCTGACCATTTGCTTGGACCTTACCAGTGCATGGGCACCTTAAGACAGACACAAAATCACACGTTCAAATGTCAGAATATGAACTACAGAATTAATATCTTCCAGACATTCTAAAATTGGAATTCATTCTAAACCTAGCAGGATGCATATATAACATTTGTTTTCTGGTAATCCACAATAAAATGAAACACAGAGATTCCTGTCTCTTGGCTGATTTGTCTCATACTGACAATACATTACATAATACACGTAGCACTGAAGGAGTTGCTACACTATCTTTCCCAAATACAACGGCATCAATTAATTTAAGCATGATAGCAATGTCATACTTTCCATGGTTCATGATTAATAATTTCACCAATTTACCTGATATATATATATATATTTATATATATCGATATATTTATATACCTAGTGTATTCACCTTATTTATTTTTGCATTCACCCGTGTGTTGCTTTACTAAGACTTATGGGACGGTGATCTATGTGATTTTACATTTAACGATGGCGGTACTGTCTTAACTGACTTCACTTTGCCGCGTTAACCATAAGTAATACGGCAAAAGTAAAGTTTGAACCTTGCAGACCCGGTGAACGGCCGGTCCAACAAACATACTTTCACTCAAACCAAGCATACATATAAGGTGAACACAACAGGTACAGTATTTTCAATTTTAAATCATTTTTCTTCATGTTCCTTCCGACATGAGCAGTGAAACAGCACTTCGGTCCCTCAAGATTCTATTTGGCATCATCTGAATTCTCACAAAGCAATCCTCAAACTGGTATCACATTACTGTTGGTATACAGTATTTGCTTTAAAATTCCCCTCTTTGAGGAATGCTTTATAAGAACTCAATTTGCAAACTCCCACTTTCTTTTTTCGAGCCCCCAAACTGTTGAAGCATGTTGTTTTACCCCACATAGTGCTATTGCCATGCCCATGCAAGAAGGACATTTACCCGAAGTATTATAAAAGATATAAATATTTATTCATCATCATACACAAGAATGTAATTCAATACAATACCACATAACAAGACATCTTCACGTCTCGGCTTCCCCATCACTGCTTATCTCCTTATGTGACACCCACGACCACCATACGACCATCTGACTAGTGTGGAGTTGTCGTTACTTTTATAACTTGATGATTCGGGCTGACACTCCTAGTAATACGTCATAACCATTATTTCCTAAGTCCAAGTATGGTATTCTAAATGCGTATTCTATTGGCACTTATTGTGGCTGGTCTTATGACTTTGTTTCAGTGTGTGTGTGTGAAGGGTCGTTTCCAAAGATTATTCTGGAAGGATCATTACGTAACATATCCTGTTGTTTTCAACAGAACATCTGGTTTTCATTAGTTAACTAGAGAAATAACAAATCATCTAGTCCTGGATCTCCTGGACTAGAATTATAGAATGACTAGAATCATATACCTTTAACAATGTGTACAAAAATATAATGTCCTGTCTTGCCAGACAATTGAAAGGTACCTCACAGGGTTAAATAGATCCTTCTTGGACTCCAGCTGTTCTGTGTCTCTCAGCTGCTGTTGCTTTAAAACCCTAATGTGCATCTTTCTTCAAAGCTACATCAGATGGATAGCTGTGTCCACTGTAAAAGAAAATGAAGATTCTTATGTAGGGTACACACCAGGACGACCCACCCACGATGTACATCGTGAGCGGGTCGTCAGTGTCTCGTCCGACCCGCTCACGGTGACGCGGGGGGGGGCACGACCCACTCACGATGTGCACCATGAGCGGGTCCGATCCGATGGCGACCCGCACCCGGCTGTATGGTCGTCATTGAGATCCTACCTGCAGCAGGTAGGATCTCAATAACGACCGACCCGCGGGACCGCACATCGGATCAGTATCGGTCCACACCAGGACAGAAAAGGGCCCAATCACCACACAATCTACATCGAATTTGTCGGAATTGGATCTAGATTGAGGGGATCGGGCCCTAGTCGTCCTGGTGTGTACCCAGCATTAGGTGCATACGAGAGAGTCCAATATGTCTCTGTCCAATAAGCCTCTAACGCCTTTCCCCGCATGCTGTAAGCTTCAGAGGCTTCCTTTGAGAGTATTATGTATCAAGACGGAAGAAGTGTGTATGCAAGGACACACAGAGCGATATTCAGCCACTTTATGAATGATTTTACATATTGGACCGTGATACAGAATAGCTACAGAATAGCACTGCTTGTTATTGTCACTCAGAAGTCCCACACATTTTTGCGTGTGTGGTGGCCTTCTGAGCCATCAGCTGCCAGAAGATGCCCGGAGCCCCTGTGACAACACCCTAGGACTGGGGTAGCCAACCCTAGTCCTCGAGAGCTACCAACAGTGCATGTTTTGTAGGTCTCCTCACAGAATCACAAGTGAGCTACTTAGCTCCATCTGTGGATCTTTTAAAATGTGTCAGTGATTAATGAGTGTAGCTGTGCAGCAGCTAGGTTGTCTGGAAAATGTGAACTGTTGGTAGCTCTCGAGGGCTAGGGTTGGCTACCACTGCCCTAGGAGATGCCGGAGCTGCCTCCTACAGGCGGGTGAGTCCATTGAGCGGGAGCAGTGTGGAGAGCACACGGCCCAGTGACTGCTGCAAGGAGTGGGGGCAGTGAGATGGTGCTCCGCATGAGCTGAAAGAGCGCTCCCCAGGCAGTGCACGGCTGTCCCAAGACATGGGGTGGGAGGAGCTGCAATGTGCTACTCATCGCAACATGCCTGCTGTGGAACTGCATCTGCCCCGAGAGCCCAGGTGAGGAGGGGGTGGCTGGCCTGCTCTCTCACACCTGTTGAGTCCAAGTCACTGGGACAGCAACTCCCAAACTCTAAGACAGCCCAGATTTGCAGAATGTCCATGTTTGAGCACATGTGGTTCATAACAACATGCTGAGGTACCAATATGTGCAATATGGACACTATTGCACCAATGTTTATATGTCACACTGACTGTGACATGTGTCGTATGGCACTCCCCCAGGCTTTATTATAAACCATTATTCAAATTGAGAGATTTTAAATGCTGAATCTCCCATTATGAATCTCTGGCACACATCTCTCTGTGTGTGGGCCCATTATCTGAGAGATTCAGATGACAGGAAATCTCTCATGCTGAATCTCCATGTTATGAATCTCTGGCACAAATCTCTCCATGTGTCGGGCCCTTAATTCATCAAGGTTGTTCATCTACTGTGCAGGCAGCTCAGTTTGGATATCTTTAAACAAAAAGCTTATAGACTGTAGCTACAGTAGATCATTCGTCTTTCGAGAAATTGTTCAGTGTGTGTGCACCACCTATTTCATCCAGGACACTGAGGAAGTTAAAGGGAAATTGATCACCAATGTATTTCAGTGCATACATCCTCCAATGTGTATGCACCTTAACCCCTTCAGTGGTGGGTTTTTTTTAGGGAGCGCTCTCCACTGGGCAGTTTTTTTCTGGGGAGCGGTTCCTAAAAAAAAAACACCACTGTGTCCCCAGGCCCGGGCAGCACCGCTGTACTGTGTATCAGCCGTTGCCTGGCCCTGCCCCCCCAGCAACCTGGCCCTGCACTGTCATAGACTGCCACACAGCGGAGGGGGGGGGAGGGGGGAGGGAAAGGGGACACGCCGCCAAGCAGCCGGAGCTCTAACCAGCGGCAATCCCGAGAATTTTCCGGGCTTGCCAGTCTGGGCACTAAGGCATAGCCCGGAAAATTCTCAGGAATACCACTAAAAAGGTTAAATCCTGTGTTTTCACACAGACTGCACACAGAAGAAGAAACATTCAATGGATTTGCAGCTAATCGCGAATCAAGCTAAATTTCATAAGCCATGAAAATTTGCAGGTTTGCATGGTGCATTATTATTATTATTATTATTATTTTATTTATAAGGCGCCACCAGTGTTTTGCAGCGCCGTACAAAGGAACAATACAGGGAGACAAAACTTGGCATAACATTGAATAAATAACAAAAATACAGTACAAATAAAGAGCACCACAGTTCAATACATATTACAGCTTAAATGTAAGTAGTGAGGGCCCAATCAACATACAACTAGAGGCTTGAGGCCAATGATGGAGATGAGTATGAAGATGGTCACTGAGTGTTGGGTAAAGGAGAGCTGTGAGTGAAATGTGAAGAGAAGTGGGCTTTGACAACAGGAGTGAAGAGGGCCCTACTCGGAGGAGCTTACAATCTAGTAGGAAGGGGAGACAGACAGATTACAAGAGGTGCAAGCGAGGGGGTGGTGGTTAGATAGCAGGATGTAAACAGGCAAGGGGTCGGAGAACCAGCTGGTTTATGCAGTGGAAGGGTACGCTTTGATGAATAGGTGAGTTTTCAGTGCCCGTTTGAAGCTTTGCAAGGTCGGGGAGAGTCTAATGGAGCGAGGGAGTGCGTTCCACTGAAGGGGTGCAGCACGGGCAAAGTCCTGTACTCTAGCATGGGAAGCAGTGATCAGGGTGGAGGAGAGACGACAGTCGTCAGCTGACCGTAGAGGGCGGGAGGGTGTATGAATGGAGATGAGGTTAGAGATATATGGAGCAATGGAATTAGAGATGGCCCTGTATGTGAGTGTGAGGTTTTTGAAGAGGATTCTGTAGGGGAATGGGAGCCAGTGCAGATTTTGTTGAAGGGGAGTAGCAGAGTTAGAGCGGCGGGAGAGGAAGATAAGCCTGGCTGCAGCATTGAGGACAGATTGGAGAGGAGCTAGTTGGGATTGAGCGAGGCCAGTGAGAAGAGCATTACAGTAGTCAAGCCGTGAGATGACTAATGAGTGGATGATCAGCTTAGTTGCACTCTGTGAGAGAAAGGGCCTGATGCGAGCAATGTTGCGTAACTGGAACCGGCAAGAATGGGCCAGGGCTTGGATGTGGGGTGCAAAGGAGAGGGAGGAGTCAAGAGTGACACCCAGGCAGCGGAGTTGGGGAACAGGGGAGATGATGGTGTTGTTAACAGTGATAGAGATATTAGTAGGGGGCATAGCTCTGGGTGGGGGAAAGATAATAAGTTCGGTTTTGTCCATATTCAGCTTCAGAAATCGCTCAGACATCCAGGTAGAGATGGCAGCGAGGCAGTTGGAATGCATGATTTCACATGATGGCAGCGAGGCAGTTGGTGCATGATTTCACTCAGACTTTACTGCAGCAATCTAACTGCAGGATGATCGCAGTGTACTGCTAAATCATGCCGCAACCATCAGATCTAAATTACCCCCTATATACTGAATGGGGATTGCAAAACAATTATCTTCAAGCATATTCACTTAAGCCAGCGACCTATTTTCTTTTGGGCATTTGTGGGGGATATATTGTGTAAAGTCTATTTTCATGAGGAAATCCTTGTGATTAGAATGACATGTTATTGGAATGTTATTGGAATGTTTCAACATTTTATGGTCTTCCTCCTGTTGACCAATAGGCCATGGAGCCTTTGTAGATCTTTTGATCGTTCTATAGGCCACATTAAACTGATGCACCCAATTGATCTGCGTGGTATTATGTGTCTTGGTAATCCTGTGACAAGTTTTCTACGAGGTATGTTGTCCACCTTGTCTCTTGCTAGTTTTAGTTTTTTTTTGGAGTACATGCTATGTTTACATTTAGATTGCATCATAACAAGGTGTTTCTTCATTTCATTATCTTGATTCGTGATTCTCTTCACTTTGAGGTAGTGTGATCAAGGCACTCCACAGATCAAGGATAGGGGATGGTGGCTCTGTGCAATCAAAAAATGTATTGCGCTCAGCCTCTTGAGAGAAAAGTGAAGTGATCAACTTATAATTATCTTTACAGACCCAAATACATTTCACATGTAATTGTGTTGGCATAGTGGAGATTGTAAATTTTAATCATGTGTTCTCTAAAAAGGCTTTCTGGTATAGTCCTCATCAATAATACATTGTCAATGTAACACATATAGAAAAAATATGTTATGCCATTTTGGACAAAAAAAGAGGGTTTGCTTGATCCAGAACATACAGTAGACAACAAGGGTGAGATTTAAAAGGATGAGAGATTCAGAAAGTGAGAGATTTGGTAAGAATTCTCCAGTTTTTTTAAAGCGGCAATCATTTACACTGCAAAATCAGTTTGATTTTGCAGTGTAAATGATTGCCGCTTTAATAAAACTGGAGATTTCTTACCAAATCTCTCACTTTCTGAATCTCTCATTCTATTAAATCTCACCCCAAGTGTTCGCATAAGTGGTGCAATGTTAAAAGCCATTGCACACCACCCATATGATAAATGACAAATTATCAGTTGAAGAATAAATATTTTCTACTGATGGTCAATTAAAATAATAATTCCAGTTAAAGACCATTATAATGGTGACTTGATTCAAGAAGAATTTTCATGTCTTGTTGTCCCTCCCAATGTGGTATGCTAGTAAAGAAACTGTTAACATCAAGGGAGCAAGCCACGTATCAGTTGGCAATGTCCCTAAAGTTTCCAATTTCCTCCTCACCCCTATAGGAGTAATGCAAGTATTGTGTGATCTGGTTGCCACTAGATGGAGCTGGATGGAGCATTCAAGTGTTGCTCTGTTCATGCGTGCACAGCTGCAGGTGCTGACATTACTGTATACACTGGCATATCTATAATGGGTGCAAGGTGTGTGGTGCACTTGGGCACCTGGGTCTGGGAGGATCCACACACCCTGCACCCATTTAATTATACACACATCTTCAATAGTGCAGCAACAGAGTGGCAAAAGCCACTGGGAAAATGGCCACTTCAGTCATTGTTCGGTCATCTGGTGTTGAACAATGGAGCTGTCCTTGGGAACATGGCAAAAGCGCCATGTGTCCAGAGACCTTCATGTGCTCATTAGACACAATGCCAAAACCTACTGCACTGCTGGAGAGGAGGGGGCCCAATCAGAGCATTCACATGGAAACCTTCCTCTCTTTAGGCTCCTCTGACTGTATAAGTTGGACATTTCTGTGGTAGACTAAATTATTTACAGCTGATAATATCTGTATATAACATATAAGTATAGTTTACAACATTAATATTGACCTTGTTCCTTAGCTTGATTTCTTCCATACAGTACACCTCGAGGTGTACTGTATGGAAGAAATCAAGCTAAGGAACAAGATCCATCTAATATAAAAGGAAACAACGGAAAGAAATTTCTCCTGGACTCACCCATATCACCCCAATAGGAAGCGCAGGGTCCCCATTCCCCCTTTCTTTTCTTCTAGCATTTACGGTAGTAGGTGGTACTACCAGGTGCCCGGCAGCATCTCAGTGGAAGCGCAGACTATTTTCTTTTTTCTTTTTTCTATTTATATATTAATATTGACCTGCTTTCTGATATATACTTTGTAAAACTTTTCTTAAACTCTTCCTGATGTAAAAATTTGTGTGCCCTCCACCATCTCTCTGCCAGATAATTTAGAATGTTCCTCCTACAAAGCACATGAGGAGAGAGCACATATGGATTCACAACAATCATTTGATGTTCACTCTGCTCTGTGATTGAATCATGACCAAGAGTGGGATAATAAAATTTGTTTACTCATAGTAATTAGTTTCTATGTATATCTCGACATAAGAGATGCTCTTGAATAACCTGTAAAGCTGTCATTTTGAAACATAGCTTTGTTGATTTGTTTGTCGATTGACTGAACCCCTGAAGTCTCAACAGACATAATGCGTAGGGTCATGTGTATCAATTCATCTCAAACAATGTGGAAAAAATTATTTTGAACTTTAAAAAAACCTTATTCCTAAAATGTTAAAAATGTCTGTAGTCTTTCACAAGGTTTTACACATGTGATTTTGATGTATGAATATTTTAGTATGATCCTGTTCTTCTGGATCCTGAAGAAGGGGATCATATCCCCAAAATGTAGATTCAATAAACTACATGCTTGTTTTTCTCCAGATCCAGTATACAGTATATACAGATATATACACACAGATATATACACATATATGCTGTTGCCCATTGTTAACCTCCTAGGTTCTACACCACTCAGACACACAGGACATATCAACAGAAATCAGTAACGTAAAGTAGAACGCCAATGGAGTAAATCTCATAATATGATTGATTTCCTCACATATAAGACTAGCTACCACACCTACTGCAATGCTTTGATCACTGCCAAACAAACATACTACCAATCTCTCATCTCTTCTCATGCCACTAACCCTAAGCAACTTTTTAACACCTTTAAGTCTCTTCTGTACCCTCCCCCTCCTCCACCACTGGCTATCATCAGTGCACAAAAACTTGCCTCCTACATTAAGGACAAGATTGATAACATCCAAGATGAAATGGTATGCTCCACAACCTCTAACCCTCTTTCTTCCCCACCTGAACTCTCTGGTACTTTCTCTTCATTTGAGCCCACAAATGAAAAGGAAGTATCCGCACTCTTCTTATCCTCCTACTCTACTTCCTCTCCTCTTGATCCTATACCTGCACAAGTCATTAAAAATCTACCTCCTGTGCTTATTCCAACCTTAACTAAAATCTGCAATCTTTCTCTTGCTACTGGTATTTTTCCATCTCTGCTCAAACATGCAGTGATTACTCCCATTTTGAAAAAAACACAATTCTGACCCTAACTCTCTCTCTTTAACTATCGTCCTATCTCTCAGCTCACATGCCTCTCCAAGCTACTCGAGAGACTTGTCTACTCTCACCTCACAAACTTTCTTAACTCTCACACCCTATTAGACCCGTCAGGCTTTCGCTCTCAACACTCCACTGAGACAGCACTGACTAAAGTGGTGGATGATCTGGTAACTGCTAAGTCTAAAGGCCATTACTCACTACTTATTCTTCTAGATCTTTCTGCTGCGTTTGACACTGTGGATCACACTCTTCTTTTACAAACACTGCACTCCCTAGGTCTTAACGATACAGCCCTTTCCTGGTTCACATCTTACCTATCTGAATGCTCTTTCAGTGTTCGCTTCTCTGACTCAACTTACTCTTCACTGCCTCTGTCAGTCGGAGTTCCGCAAGGCTCACACTTAGGTCCTCTGCTTTTCTCCATCTATACTTCCTCACTTGGCAAACTCATCAGCTCTTTTGGATTTCAGTATCACTTATATGCATATGATACTCAAATCTATCTATCAACCCCAGAGTTGTCACCAGTGGTTTTGGGCCGAGTCTCTGAATCTCTCTCTGCCATATCATTTTGGATGTCTTCTCGCTCAAACTCAATATTTCCAAAACAAAATTACTTATATTTCCGCCAACTAAGAACTGTTACCTTACTGATATCTCCATCACTGTTGACAACTCGGCAATCTACCCTACCCCACAAGCTCGTTGCTTAGGGGTCATCCTCGACTCTGACCTGTCCTTTCTTCACCACATTCACTCTGTCTCCAAATCATGTTACATGCATCTAAAAAACAAAACCAAAATACGACCGTATCTCACACAAGACACTACTAAATATCTTATCCATGCACTCATTATATCCCGCATTGATTATTGCAATGGTCTACTAACTGGTCTTCCCAAGAACAGACTCTCACCACTGCAATCCATTTTAAATACTGCTGCTAGACTGATCTTCCGTGCAAGAAGCTCATCGTCTGCTGATCCGCTCTGCCAGTCCCTTCATTGGTTGCCTGTATCTTACTGTATTCAATATTAAACACTTCTACTCGCATATAAAGCTATTAACCATACTTCACCAGCATATATCTCTCTACTTATCACAAAATATCTCCCATCTCGACCACTCCGCTCTGCACAAGATCTGCGTCTCTCTTCTGCAGTAGCTCCCATTCACTATTACAGGACTTTCATCGGGCTTCTCCCATCTTATGGAATGCCCTTCCATGCACAATAAGACTCTCCACTAGTCTCCAAACTTTCAAGCGTTCCCTGAAAACTCACCTCTTCAGGCAAGTCGATCATATTTAAGTTCTACACGAATAACCCTCTGAGGCACTTATGTATTTATAGCTTCCCTTCTGGACTTGTAACTTGTTGGGACTGCTATGCTATTACTGGTGCCTGTCCTTGTGTTTCCCTCCTATATTCCTATAGATTGTAAGCTTGCAGCAGGGCTCTCCTACCTCCAAGTCTGTCTGTTGGTACCCAGTTTGTTTTATCACTTTCTACTATTGTAAAGCGCAACGGAATCTGCTGCGCTATATAAGAAACTGTAAATAAATAAACAGATCCCTCTCCTCCATATCTCCATCTACATTACAACCTCACCTCCTAAAACAGGTATCAGCACAGGTAACGACTCTGCCCTAGAACTTTCACAAACAGAAGTAATTATATAGTATGTGAACAAAAAGACACTTTGCTTAACTAGAGTATTGCTTTATGAGTCTTTGATAGGGACAAATAATGGATTTTCACTTGAAAGCAACAGATACTGTAACTACTGTAACTTTCTCCCATTTTACCCTACACATTGAGGGAATCAGTACGAGCAAATACTGATGGTTCAGATCTGCAAAGATTTGTTTATTGCCTTATAACATGCCACTATGCTGTGTTGCATGTGGCACTGCAGGTCATATCACTTCATTTTCACAGTATGATGATCGCGCAGTATGGGATTCACAGCCTAAATAAATTACAGGGACACACAGCTTGATTCAAGTGTGTTTTATTCATGAAGTCACAATAAGTTTTAGGAATACATTGCCCCCTACAGATATGTGTAGGTTTATCTGTACACATAGTATTGCATACGAAAATTTGCATGACAAATTCATAGAGTAAATACAATCTATATGCATATAAATTCTGTGTGAAATAGTCAAAAAGGGAACAATTCCCTGGATGGGAATAAAAAGCAGACTTAGCTATTCACCTGCTGGCAAATGGAACTATATTCATTTTGAATATTCAAACTGAATATTCTTTTAAAATTAAGTTGGGTATAATAACAGATTAATTTCTCATTTAAACCGAATATATTAAAAGTCAAATGTAACTCAAACCGTTCAAGTCAAAACCCTTATCAGGCCCTCAATGAAATTATTTTCTATTTTTTCTCAACACAGCGATATAACGTCTTTATTTAAGCAATTTATATTAAAACAAAAGTCACTGGGGTGGCTGAACAATTCTCAGTTCCCCAAATGACACTAACCATCAGCAGTAATATTAGTTCCAGATTCCAGAGGAAAATTACAAATATAAAATGAAAGTTTTCAGGGTACTTGTTTCCTAGCAGGGCGCCCCCTAAGCAAATAGCTTAGTGTGCTATTCTGCGTAGGAAAATCACATTGCATCGCATACCATCTATAGTGCTGTGCAATGTGTGCGATGCGATGTCCATGTTAACTGCACAGGAGTGCTTATACAATGAAATATCGCATAGGATCGCATGGCACCAAATGTGATGCGATATTTCATTGTACATGCCATGAGATGTGATGAGAGCTTACAATGAGATGTGATGGGTGCTTACAATGAGATGTGATGCTATGTGATGTGTGCATAGTATGTGTTGTGATGGGTGCTTTACAATTGTAAGCACCTACTCCATTGTTTAGCGTCAACCCCAGTATCCACGCCACCCCGAAGCATGGCAAGCGGCGGCGGAACGCGTCATCCGACCTTTTCATACCTCCACTAACTACATCGGCGTGGAGTTGATTTTAGATAGTGTGGCGAGCGCAGCGAGCCACCGATCCCGAAGCGTGGCGAGCTCCGTGAGGGGACACGGATAACTTTACATGTATTCCGCGTCCCCTCGCTGCGCTCGCCATGCTTCGGGCTCGGTGGCTTGCTGCGCTCACCACACTATCTAAAATCCACTCCACGCAGACATGGGGGGTATGAAAATGTTGGAGGATGCATTCCGCCGCCGCTCGCCATGCTTCGGGGTGGCGTGGATACTGGGGTTGACGCTAAACAATGGTGCACACATCACATCACATAGCATCACATCTCATTGTAAGCACCCATCTCATCTCATTGTAAGCACTCATCACATCTCATGGCATGGGTGCTTGTACAATCAAATATCGCATTGCACACATCGCATGGTAAAAACGTACCATGCAATGCGATTTCACTACGTTTGCATACGTAAGGAATCTGGGCGCCCTGCTAGGAAACAAGTACCGTTTTCAGAATACACACATTTTACATCATGGATGAATTTCACATGTTTTTGCATTTGTTAGCAGTGATATCAGTTGACCCTTATGACTTGCTTTTTTTTTAATACTAACTGCACCAATCTTACCTACTGGTGATACATCAAGCACAATATTATGTAAGTTCAGGGATTCAGGACCTCATTTCTAATGACTGGTCTAACTCTCTAGATTTTCTGATTACTCAAACTATGGGGTGGAGATTAATTCTTTATTCTATAAATTTCATCATACAGTACTCTGATAATTAAAGACATCATAATAACGGTATTTTCTTCTTGGAAAGCAATATTTCCCTATGTTACTGTGAAAAAAATTGTTACAATCACTGTTTTATTATCAGCTGAAGTACTTGCCAATGCCATTGCCCTTGTTTATATTTTCCAGGTAATAAGTTATCAATTAGTTGAATGTAACTATGAACATATTATAAATAATTAGTAGTTTAATAGCTCTTCCAAAACATCAACATGGTGATTGTCCAGTGTTGTTTTGTTGGTGTTGTACTGTAAGTAACCCCAGCTTTTCTCTCTGTTCAGTTTTATAATAACATTTCCATTGCAAGATGGGTTTAAATTTAAATTCTGTTATCAATGTTGTTATTCCAAGGCTTTTGGCACACGTTTTGTCTTCCCACCTTCATTTCTGTCATATTGTAGTTTGTTGATTTATAATTATTTCAGTAAGCCATTTAAGGTTATTCAATTACAGTCTGCTAGGCCCATAATGCTCCCTGTTTACATTTTCTACCCAGTGTACTCCAACAATAGGACCAACCAGGACTCCAGCCCCCTAGTATGTCTTTCAAATGACAGACTCAGAACAGGCTCCCCTGGTAAAAGTTCTGGCTGGAATACACCAAAAGGAGCTCTCGCCCGATCCCCAACCTGCTAGAATATCTACTGGGATCCAATGTTACTACACTGTGAAGATTGCTACCATATGCACCCAGTGGAAGATTTAGAACAGGCTCCCTGAGCCAAAGTTTTGTCCAGTACATCCCAACGTGAGGTCCGACTGACCCCCAACCCCCTAGTATGTCTTCTTGGATCCATTGTCATCACTCTGTGAAGTTGTCTTCCAAATCCAACAAAGGGCAGACCCAGAACAGGCTGCATATCTCAAAGTTCAGACCAGCACATTCTGCTGTGAGGTTCCACTGACCTCAACCCCATAGTATGTCTTCTGGGATGTAATGTTTCTACCTGGCCAGAATCTACAATAGGCAGAGTGGACCATACTACTGTAGGTATTATGTAATTGACTGTCCCAGTATAAAGAGAAACCAAAAAAATTGTCACTGTCATTTCAGCAAAGGCTTGCAAATTCATATTGTAAATGTGGGCCAAGACACAATCGTCATTAAACTCCTTATTTAGGAACAAGTTACTATATTCCTTTCAAATGGATTGGCTGGAAATTACTATGAAGAGACCAATGTGACTTCTTTCTTTCAACTTTGGGAAGGATTCATGGAACCCATGACCTTGAAATTTAAGCATCAAATATATTTAACTAGTAAGCCCGTTTGAAGCAAAAGCTTTGAAAAAGAAACTAAATTAAGCCCTTTCTCCTTTATATGGAGTTGGGCTTGGTGGGAGACTACTAATCATGCCGAGGTGGAAATGCATACTATGTATTCAGGGCCGGATTAACAATGGGCCTGATGGAGCTATAGCTCCAGGCCCACTCTCCAAATAGGTCCATTTTGTAGCTGAGGGCCAGGGCTTTCCAAAGAGCCCAGCCCCACGTCGCTAGCCCCACAGGAACCAGAGATACCTCCAGGCAAACCTGGAACGTTTTCCCCATAGGATAACATGGGACCCACTAATTCCAACTCCCACCCGGTTCCAACAGCTACCAATTTCCCCTCCGGCATCACAGAAGCTCGAGGTTGATCTCAGTCGAACCCAAATTGCTGGGCCTTCAATCTGATACCTGGTCCATATGGGTTCATTGGTTCTAGAGATATTGCGGGTAAACCAATTTTTTTTTCATTTCTGAAATGTAATTTCATGGCTGTTCATGTTGTTTGAGGACAGATTTCTCTGGAACCAAACGGCCCAGTTTCACGGGACCAAAATCATTCGAAGCCTACATGTAAATGGGTCAGTTGGTTCCGAAGATATAGCTGGTTGTTTAAAAGGTGGCAGGGTGGTTTTCTCTCCCCCCTCACACCAGAAAATGCAGGGACTAGGCTGGTGTAAAAGGGGCCAGTCCGGGAATGTCCCTGCATGATCCTGGAACCATATTCCCGGTTAAGTCCCTGCATTTTCTTGTGTGAAAGGGGTATTATTTCAAATAGCCAGGACATACAGTGCTCTGAATACAGCCGGGCAGACCCCTGCTCTCTGCCTGGCTGTCAATGGCTGTCATTTCTGCCCGGTGGCGGCTGTCCACCAGTTACCACAAGCATGTATTCCCCCTTGGCAATGAGCCTGTAATCCCACATGGCAACGAGCATGGAACCCCTGGCAATGAGCATGGAACCCCTGGTAATGAACATGGAACCCCTGGCAATGAACATGTAGGTAATCAATACATAATTTTTAATAGGCATTATGGTGTTTGGCATAATACGTAATGGAGATTATGGTGTGCGGCTTATTATGTAATGGGCATTATGGTGTAAATTTTTAATGCACGCCTTTGGCGTGCAATGCCCCTATTTATGAAGCATATTGTGCATTATTGCTCAATCTGTTTGGTATACTGCAGGCATGTCCAAACTATGGCCCTCCAGCTGTTGTGAAACTACAAGTCCCATCATGCATTGCCACAGTTTTGCTATTAGGGAATGCTAAAACTATGTCAAGGCATGCTGGGACGTGTAGTTTCACAACAGCTGGAGGGCCACTGTTTGAACATGCCTGGTATAGTGTGTATTTTGGCGCAATCCATGTGGCAAAAATGTGAATTTTGCCTTAATCCATGTGCCATAGTGTGAATTTTGGCTCAATCGGTGTGAATTTTGGCTCATTCCATGTGGCATAATGTGTAAGAGGCAAGTACAGTATAAGGGGGTTACTAATGTGTTGCATGATTTGTATAAGGGGTATATGGTGTGGTAAACTTAGGTGACCACATAAAAGGTGCTGAAATGTTGTCTACCAAGTTTAGGCTTTCAGTATTTTTTTTAATGACTGGAATGCCGTCTGACCCCGCAAGTATCTTAGGACATCGGTGTCGTGCGGGTGCACCTTTGGAGTGCACCCGCCAATATATCTCCCTGCATTTTTCTAATGCCAGTCCCTGCCTTTTCCAGGCATATATAATTAGTTACACAAATACAGACACACCCATGAGTAGACCACCCAACCAGAACACTGGTCATGCCCCCACACATTATTAGGTGCTAGTGACAACCCCTATTGTTGCTCATAATAGGCCCTTGATAATTTTCAGCTCCAGGCCCATTTAGACCTTAATCTGGCTCTGTATGTATTGATTTATCATACTGTATACAGTACATTTTGCTATCCTTTGCTGTCTATGTGATTCCTATTTGTATTGTTATATCCCATGTATTGACTATATTTTTTACTTTTATATTGTTATGTCATATATGGGGTATGCTCTGGTTAATAAAGAAATGTTACAAAAAAATTTAGTTTGAAAACAAAGTAAATAATAAAAATGTCAATAAAAAACATATGCTCTATTTTATATAAAACATTTTTTTCTTGTGTATGGTCCCAGCGAAACTAACACTAGCAATAAGTGGCCGTAGTGATTACCAGGATGGAACTTTCAGAAAAAGGCAGAAGCACTAAATTCTGTGAATATTTATGTTTTTGTAATCTATAAGTCTTACGTACCTTTGATAAACAGACAGTAATGTTTTCAGATACCCTTTTATCATGCTGCAAATGAATAACAACGGCCTATATCTTTGTCCTTGTTAAGAAATACTGCAAGTAATGATAAATAATTTGTCAAATATGATATGACAAAATGCTAAATCTTCAAGTTTCTCTCTATATATTACGTCTCTGACCAGATATTGTGTTCATTTCAGCTGTAATAATAAATAACCAGCCTGATAATAAGTCGTGCTAGCTCCAGACTAAGAAAGGTCAAACTGCCAGAACAATGAACTAAACAATAAGAGGTTAGTTATAATGGCCCTTATTCTGATTGATGCGGACTTTACCGCGTTCTTACGGATCGCGTCTTTACGGCGTCTGCGCATGCGTGGAGAACGCTACGCGCATGTGCCACGCCTTGACTCGGTACCAGTTCGGACAAAGCCCGTCCAAAACTGGTCACCGCAATCAGTCGGGAAATAGGGGCGTATTATGGGCGTCATGCGGAATGACACATGGGCGTAGTTTCAAAGTGGGCAAAACGGGGCGGAAACATGGGCGGACACGGGGGAGTACACTTATGTTGGGGGGCGTACATTCGGAAACCACTCCGAATGCACGCGATCAAAAAGGGCAGAAATGTGCGGTGTCCACAAGTGTACTATTGCTTTGCGGACACCACTCGTTCATGCGGTAGGCGAACGTACGCCTAATGACTACAACCATTAACACCTGAACCCAATAACAATCTCCTCCTTTACTCATTACTCACTAATAGGACGCTTGTCAGTGCTTTAATTGAAACCATTGCACTTCAATTGCTGTAAGGGTTAATGTGTGCTATGCATGTGTTAGGCATGCTTGTAAGGATATATTGGAATCTAATTGATTCCAATTCCAAATAAGCAGTTTTTTATGAGGATAGGTAATTGAATAAGTGGGTCATGTGATGTCTTGCAGAAGATACTTCATAGTGGGTTGTTTGGCGTAAATCCTCCGCTTACGTGCGGTAGCACCGCTTGGCTCCCGTTCGGATGCGGTATTTCCGAGCATACTCTGTAATACTCTGTAATACCGTGCCGAATCGGAGTGTTTCTCCCGCACACGCATGGTTTGTATGTCGTCCGTAAACACGCCCTGTTCTTAAAGAGTGAGTCCGTCCGAATGCGGAGGACACGTGGGCGTTTCTACGGACGATGGCCGCATGCGGCAAAACACCGTGGCGTGCGGACCGCTCCGTAAGAATGCGGGAATATCCGCACAGATCAGAATAAGGGCCAATATTAGGACTTCACTTCCATGAAAATACATTATGTTGAGCAGTTAATTATCATACGTCAATCCACAAAACTGGGATTAAAAATATAATTTAATTCCCACGGAAATCTGGAAAAGTCAGTTAGCTATATTTAGCATTAGCCCATTGTTGATGCGCACATAGCGATATGCATGACTGAATCCTACAAAGGTCATCATACTTTATTGGCAATCGTGTTGATTTGAATCCAGTCCTCATGATTTGCTCTATTTTTTTATCAGCATTTATGCTGTTATTATTTTTTCACATTTAACATTATTAGTTTTTTTCAGATAAAGAATATATACTATATACAGTATATTACACACACATTTACAAAATATGGAATATTACGAAATACATAAGTTTTGAGCATGACTGACATACTAAAATCAGGAGCAGTAACAAGGTGAGGTCCAACCAGTTTAAACCTATAGTATTTCTTCTGGGATGCAATGTTATCACTCTGTGAAGTTTCTTGCAAGTATATCCAGTAGAAGGTTCAGAATAGGCTCCCCCTGGTAAAATTTCTGGACAGCAGACACCAGAAGGAGGACCTATCTGAACCCAAACCCCCTAGTATGTCACTGGGATCCAATTTTACTACACTGTGAAGATTTCTACAATATCTGGTACTTATGTATTAGCAGGGCGCCCATTACGTAGTTTGCGTAGTGGTGTGTTGAGAATACCAATACACCACTATGCTGGCTACGTAAACTACGTAACTTACACAAACTATGTAACTTACGTAAACTACGTAATTTACGTAGTTGGAGCTGTGCTAATACGTCGAGCCTGAAACGTGGCGAGCGCAGCGAGCCCCGCGAGGGGATGCGTATACGCGTCCCCTCGCCATGCTTTGGGCTCGGTGGCTCGCTGCGCTCTCCACACTTTATAAAATTAACCCCACGCCCACGTGGACACTGGGGTATGACATGGATAGTGGGGATTTGATTGTGTTAGTGGGTGTTTTGTGTGTGTATGTGTGTGTGCGTGTGCGTGTGTAGTGCATTATACTTACCCTCAATGATGTCCCTGGCACCAGCGTTCCCCTCCTCCGGCCCGCAGTCACGTCCTCCATGACACTCCCCAGCGGCAGCAATTTACGTAATTAGCGTAGTGCCGCTGGGGGTGCAGGGCACCATGTGATGCTCCCACAGTGGCAGTACGCTGAATTATGTACGCCCGCCACCCGCCCTTCACTGCCGGACTTCACTGCCAGACTTCACCACCGCCCGCCCTTCAGTGCCCCACCACCCGCCCTTCACCGCCGCCCGCCGCCCTTCACTGCCCCACCGGCTGCCCTTGAAGTAAGGATAAAGGCAGATATTAGCAGGGCGCCCAGCTAGGCTACGCTAAACTGAGATTTTCTGGCTCTATCAAGGCTGCCTGCTTGTTATGTTCATGAAGGGGAATTGCTCAGCAGGGCTGTCAGAAGTACAGAGTTGGGAGAAGTAAAGGGGCCTTGGCTAGGGATGTTGGAGAGAAGTTATCCCTGTGTTCTGATCTCTTCTGGCTGTATCTCTTTTGTCATCCTATTTCCTGTACACTGATTTCACTGATTTCCCTATCCCTTAAATCTGCTTTGTGGTTTAGAAAAACAAATGCATCCTACTTGCAGTGAGTTTAAGTTAGAAACATGATCACTAGGCCTGCAGAAGTGGAGAATAGATTTTGTGGACCTAACAATGAAAACAATTTTAGATGCTTATAATAAAATAAACAAATACTTGGTTTCTGTATCATATATATATAAATGCAGCAAGATATTTTGGATGGGACATACTTTACCCCGAAACTGAAATGTATTATTGGAGAGACAACTACTGTACTTTCAATTGTTACAAATGCGAGCAACCAGGCACAGTCATTATGCATTGTTTCTGGCACAAGTTCTCAAACTACCTCCACAGGACCCACACAGTGCATGTTTTCCAGGTCTTAAATCATAATAAATAGTTCCACCAGAGGCTATTTTAAAATGTGTCACTGAGTAATTAATTCACCTGTGCACCTTCTGGGTGACCTGGAAAATGTGAACTGTGTGGGGTCCTGAGGACCAAGTTTGACAACCACTAGTTTATGGCATTGTCCTTAGGTCCAAACATTATGGTTGGCTCTTCATTTAACTAATACCTTGCAGCTGAAGTTTAAAATTGAAAAATCTTGGGAGTTTTGGGGATTGTACCTTCATGGGAACATGTGTACATTGACCAGTGGGAATTGTATATCACTGATAAAATTGGCTCCTCTGGACCTTTGCCCATATCTTTGTTTTACACCAAATTTTATTTTATATTCTTTATGGACTTGACAGAAAACACTACAAGTAAAGAGAAGCTGACCATCAAATTCTATGATGTATGTCTTACCTTATTTCCTCACCCTTCCCAATCACAAACGGCACCAGGCAGGGCTGTCACTTGTCCCCTCTCATCTTCACCCTTGTTATTGAACCACTGGCCCAACATATACGTAACAACCCAGACATAAACGGGGTCCAAGTTGGACATTCGCAGTATTCCATATCATTATTTGCTGATGACCTTTTTCTCACACTGAAAAAACCCACTAATCTCGCTACCTAACCTATTCTTAGAACTTTCCACCTACGGTTCCCTCTCTGGATACAAACTCAATGACACTAAATCTGAAGCCCTTCCTCTTCATTTACTGGGACATACCAAAACCCTACTCCAGTCTAACTTTAAGTTTACCTGGAAACGGGACTCCCTTAAATATCTAGGCGTACAGATCACTAAGTCATACCATAAACTTTATCGAGCAAACTACCCCCCTCTCATTAGATCTATTAATAAATATCTCCAGCAGAGGAAATCTTACTACCTCTCATGGGCCCTTATTCTGATCGGTGCGGCCGGAGCCGATTATGCGGCCAGGACCGTGTGTGCGAAACCCCGCCTTCCATACGGATCGCCAACTCCGTCCGTATGCGGTAAGAAGCTGTCCGAACGGACCGCACGTGTATTTTTCACGGAATACGCTTCCTCCATCTAAGGGAACCTCCTCCATCATTCGATGGTCGCAGACCATCGAATGCAGGACCGTGTGCTCCACCAGCACCCGCAACCTCAGACCACACGGACATTTTTCCGTGCAAAAGCAGGGATCTGGACGGGCAGCTGACATCCGGCGATGTCATATGTCCGCCCCCTACACGTGCGTCACGGCCGCATTACCATACGTACGCCCAGCGTTTTCATGGGAACTCCCATGAAACGCGGGGCGTATGCATATGGTAATGAGCCCAAATAGCCCTTCACGCCCCTCTCCACCCCCTGTTCGGAGTGTTCACATATCATGCGGGATTTGGCCGTACGCCCCGCTCGCACATGCGCAGAGACGTCGGCGGGCCGAACGCACGCGGATATATCCGCACCGATCAGAATAAGGGCCATGGACCGGACGTATAAACGCCATTAAAATGAACACTCTCCCCAGACTGTTATATCTATTCCAAATCCTCCCGATCCCAATCCCCCCCAAAACCATTGCCACTTTACAATCTACAATAGGCATATTTGTATGGAACCACAAGAAATCGAGAATTCACCAGTGCATCCTAGCCAAACGCTCCCAACACGGTGGCCTTGGGTTGCCAATCTTTCAGCGCTATCTTCATGCCACTAGACTCAGCCAACTCCTTAAGAAATTACAAGCGATGGGTGGATCTAGAAAGCGACTTAATTGGTACCTCCCCGATCTCAAATCTGTCCTGGCTCCCTCGTAAATACCGCCTTCAACCCACCCATCACCCTCCCACCATCAACACTACCCTCCAAACCTGGGACACTCTTTATAGAAAACTCAGATTGACTACACATCCATCCCCTCTCACCCCTCTTTGGAACAACACTTCTTTTGCTCCTGGCCTCTCAACTATGGCAGCATCTCCATGGACATCTGCCGGCATCACGAGACTCCATCACATATCGGGTTTATCCGCACCAAAAATGTTTACTGATCTGCAAAGGAAACACAATATATCAACACCCTACACTACCAATACCTCCAATTACGCCAATTCGCTACTTCCCTCCAAACTTCTAGCACATCCCAAATCCCTTCACCATTTGAAAGACTCTTTATTTACCGACTTAACGACACTGGCGCCATCTCTCAGCTATATAACTCGATATTGTCGTCACACCAGCCCTCACACCTAGAATCCCCTGAGCAAGCCTGAGAGATAGACTTAGGCCGCCACTTAGATGAAGAGGAATGGGTTGCAATTCAATCTGCTATATCCAGATGCTCTATAAGCATTGCTATAAGGGAAAACTAATACAAGATTTACACTAGATGGTACCTAGTCCCTGTACGCTTGCACAGCATGTATCCAGAATCTTCTAACCTATGCTGGAGGAATTGTGGCCAACCAGGAAAATTTTACCACACATGGTGGACCTGCCTGGTAATTCATACCATAAGTCATATTGGGACATGGTTCACTCCATCCTCTCACAAATAATCCTTCTATGTGCCCCTCTCGATCACACTTCTACTGAATCCAATAAACTTTTCTTACATATTACATGCTCTGCTAAATATCAGATTGCCAGAAATTGGAAAGTACCTTCAGTTCTGAGTCACCAAGAACTCCTAAATAAAATCTGGTACATAGCAAATATGGAATATATCACTAACCTCCAAAACAACCTTGTTGAAAAATTCCACTACACATGGGCTCCGCGGTACTATTCCCATAACATCCCTCTTCCTGGCCTTAAGTACCTCCCACCCAACTGTACCTATAGATTTCCCTCCCATCCACAACTGCATCCCAACAGCCCAGGCTCGTCCTCAATAACACACCATCACCTCCCCTTTTCCCCTCAGTAGAAATTACTGACTTGTCAACATAATCTCACCTACCTTACGTTATATTACCTCGTATTGTCTTCAAGTTACAACTTATACCTGTCATAACTGTTCTAACCTGTATGTTACATTACCAATTTTGGCTCCCTACAGTTGTTGATCTTGCTACCTTACAACTCACATTCATGTTTGTCTTGTCTATGTATTATGTTTGTATTTTTTGCTCAACCAAATAAAATACTGGAGAAATAAAAAAAAAATTATGTAGTACAGTACGATGTATTAAGCCTTAACAAGAGATAAATGCGAGGGTGATAATGGCGCTTATTCTGGTCGGTGCGGATATATCCGCGTGCGTTCGACCCGCCGATGTTTTGTGTCTGCGCATGTGCAGAGGCGTCTCTGCGCATGTGCGAGCGGGGCGTACGGCCAAATCCCGCATGATATGTGAACACTCCGAACAGGGGGTGGAGAGGGGCGTGAAAGGCTATTTGGGCTCATTACCATATGCATACGCCCTGCGTTTCATGGGCGTTCCCATGCAAACGCTTGGCGTACGTATGGTAATGTGGCCGTGACGCACGTGTAGGGGGCGGACATATGACATCGCCGGATGTCAGCTGCCCGCCCAGATCCCTGCTTTTGCACGGAAAAATGTCCGTGTGGTCTGAGGTTGAAGGGAGCTGGTGGAGCACTCGGTCCTGCATTCGATGGTCTGCGACCATCGAATGATGGGGGAGGTTCCCTTAGATGGAGGTGGCGTATTCCGTGAAAAATACACGTGCGGTCCGTTCGGCCAGCTTCTTACCGCGTACGGAAGGAGTTGGCGATCCATATGGAAGGCGGGGTTTCGCACGCACGGTCCTGGCCGCATAATCGGATCCGGCGGCACCGATCAGAATAAGGGCCAAAGAGAGATAAACATCCAACCAATCACATCCTAACTGCCATGTTACAGGCTGTGTTTGAAAAAAGTCAGTAAGGAGCTGATTGGCTGGACGTTTATCTCTCTTTATCATCCTTGCATTTATCTCTTGTTAAGACTTAATACATCTGCCCCATTATAAGGATGAATAGATGGGCTAAAGTAAGTATGGAGAAAGAAAAAGGGAGGGAAGAATATCTAATATCTTATACATGTACATATGATTATTTAATATTGCTATGCTAAATGTACAATAATAGTTCTTGTTATCTGCAAGGAAATCATTTGTATAATTCCAAGAACATGTAAGTATATCATACATCTGTAAAATACACATCTTGTGTAATAAATATTGTTTTATCACAAATTTGGATTTATCCACAAGTGTTTGCGTTAAGGTATGTGAAACCTAATAAACAGGGCCAGCTCAAGGCACGTTCCTTAAGAGTGGCTGCCCTTGGAGCTGACTCATAAGGGTGGCCATCACTCGGCGTCAATTTTAAATCAGCTGCCAGTAGAAGTAGGAAGCCAGTGTGAGGGGAAGGAGAGGAGCGTGCTGCGCTCTTCCCCTCACACACTGGCAGCTGCAGCGGCAGGACTCAGAGGCAGTGGTGGTGAGCACTGAGCAGCACTGTGGGGGCATATAGTATGTGTAACTGGCCTCACTGTGGGGGCATACAGTATGTGTAACTAGTCTCAGTGAAGTAACTATTAAATGTCCGCCCCCCTGCCGCAAAAGCTGGGACCTGACAGAAGCGCCGGCCGCGGCAGGAGGTACTGTGTACGGGGAGGGCGCAGGGTTTTGGCCAGTGGCAGGAGCAGATGGCAGCGGGTAACTATAGCCCCGCAGACCCCCCGGCACCCACACCTCCTCAGCGCCTCCCCGCCACTGCGGGGGCTGCGGGGCTATAGTTACACCACTGACTGGTCTCACTGTTAGGGCATACAGTATGTATAACTGACAGCACTGAGGGGGCATACAGTATGTGTAACTGGCAGCACTGAGGGGGCATACAGTATGTTTAACTGGGAGCACTGAGGGGGCACACAGTATGTTTAACTGGGAGCACTGTGGGGGCATACAGTATGTATAACTGGCAACACTGAGTGGGAATACAGTATGTGTTACTGGTAGCACTGTGGTGGCATAACTGTAACTGGTACCATGGTTGCATATACAGTAGTATGTGTTATAAAGCTGCAAGGCCACATCTACTTTTCCAAGAGCTTGCACATGGAGGGGCTTAAAATTTTCTTGCTCAGGGCAGTAGTAGGTCTGGAGCCGGATCTGCTAATAAATACATGTTGACTGTTTGTTGTACACATCTCCAATATTTGTCGCACTCTGTTCATTTCCAACCTCACAAGCAGCTGATGCTTCTATTGAGCCAAATTTACCAAGCTTGACAGCTTGATAGCGAACACTGTCTCCATATGCATTAGCCTGCAGTAGGCAGAAGCGGCATCCTGGTCATGATCAGGGTTGCGTATCCATGTCACATACAGTAACATACTGTAGGTCCTAGTCTTTGTCTCAGTGTGAGAGAAGTATATTCATAGGTTGAAACATGTTCATTATCCAGATTTAAACCATGGAGATCAGTGCGAAAGGGGTATTGCTGCCTGTGGTTTGCTGAACAATGTCTTGAAAAAGACAGAAACATCTGTCTCTTAACTGTAAACCCATTTTTTAAAGCGGCAATCATTTACACTGCAAAACCAGTTTGATTTTGAAGTGTAAATGATTGCTGCTTTAAAAAAAAAACCTGGAGATTTCTTACCAAATCTCTCACTTTCTGAATCTCTCATCCTATTAAATTTCACCCAAAGTTTATTTTAGAATACGTTTTGAACTTAACCTTCCAAAGAGTCCTGTGTTAACATAACATTTCGTTTACTAAGCTAGTCATAGGGTTTTAGAGTGTATTTTATCATTTATATATTTTCTTTTTGCTTTTGATCAAAATAGCATGTATCCATTATGTATTATTTTTATGTATTTATAATTTTGAAACTTTTTTTCTTACACATTTCTTTTCTGCTAATGTCCATTTAATTTTCGATTACAATTGCTGTTGGACATTCTATTCATTTTTGTCAGCAGAAATGTCAATTTCTTATCTATTCTATAAAAATGTTCTTTGTTGGAACAAAGTCTTTATACTATCAAACATGTCCCCCAATGCTTGCTGTGATCAGAGGAGTGGGAGAATTGATGGCTACCCTTTAGAACCTGGTTAGAAATATTTTTAGAACTTGTTATCTTCAGAGAGACACCTGTACATCCACTTCACCTATGTGATATGTATTTGTAGAGTTTGCTGTTTTCCTTTCTATTATCTACCCCTATCCATATACGAAAAAGCGCATCTTCATTATTTTCCTTAACATGAAATCAAGGAATAGTTTTCTACTTTCTGCTTTGAAATGGGAAATTTTGCATTCAAACAAATCAACACAATTCATCAGTTTTCCAGATGATTGAAAAGCCATACAGTATATATTGTTTTTAGTCAAATAATGTGTTTTATTTAGGTCACATAGAATACATATACAGTACATAACACTTTCAATAGTGGAAAAGTCTTAAGGACCATGCCCTCAAAATATATGTAAAGTGCTGTTTTCGCATGTTAAGAAAGCAGAAGATAGGAGCCATAGAGGTAAATTTACAAAGATTGGAGTTCTTCTGCAGATGGGATTTTGCCTATAGCAACCAGAGTATATCTATTATCTTCTAGAACAGGCATGTCCAACGTTGGCCCTCCAGATGTTATGAAACTACACATCCCAGCATGCTTTGCCACAGTTTGGCTATTAGAGAATGCTAAAACTATTGCAAAGCATGCTGGGATGTGTAGTTTCACAACATCTGGAGGGCCAACGTTGGACATGCCTGTTCTAGAAGGAGCTAAATAAATAAGAAGTACAATTTGATTGGTTGCTATGGACAACATCCCAACTTCAATAGAACTCCCATCTTAATGTACCCCATATACTGTATTCTAAAAAAATTGCAGTGAAGTGTAAAGTCACAATGGCCCTTATTCTGATTCACTCGCAATGGCAAATTTCTTATCAAATGGACAAAACCATGTGCACCATGGGGAGGGGGAGATGTAACATGTGCAGAGAGATTTAGATACTAGCTACTTTATTTTTACGCTGCAATGTACTGTAGATCTCACTTTGAAGGAAAACCCCACCCAAATCTAACTATCTATCGGACAATAGTAAAAGTTTCATTGACATTTGTAACCTTGAAAATGATATTTTAGTTATTCTAAAAGTTTTCATCTTCATGTTTACCTGATTCTTTTTAATAGTCTGATATAATATAAATCTTTTTAACCTTGGAAGCATCACAATGTTATTGCCTAAGGCGAAGAAAAATGTTGGTATAAAAATTAGTATGCACAAATGTGATGATGTATTTTATAGGTTAATGTCATTGCAATAAGCACAGGCATGGTCTGTACTTTTATTCACTTGGCATCATTCTTTAAATATATGAACATTGTCATCTTGGAGATAATAAAGTATTAAATATTATTGTTGCCTAAAACCAATAGCAAAAATGTCTTCAGGATATTTCCAACACTCCCAAAGTAAACCTCTGAGACTTTCCAAGAAAATCTGTGACATACAGATAAAGCTCCTTTTTTATTTGTAAATGGCACATTGAAGCGCATTCTATGTTTGAAATGTAATGGAATAAGCAAAGTTATTTGAGCTCAACCCAGCACTTCCACTGCGCTTAAGGGGTCACCAGTTTTGACCAATCATGTAAAAGAAACGGACCCTATCTGCATAAATGCAAAATGAGCCTGTCATTATGCCATGTAAAATTAAATAATCATCTTGCTGTACAAGAAATTAATTTAATAAAAAAAGAACATGAAAGGAATCTTAATGAGCTGACGTGAAAATGAACTTTGAAAAAAAAAATGCTCAGTCATTTAATGTGTGATTTACTGTATGTTAAACATTTCCTGTTCTCCTGTATATGTGTTACAATCATTAGTGTAACTATAGCCCAAGGAGAAAGAAGTAGATATACCAGGGGAACTCATGCAATTTTTATTAGGGCCATCTGTACTAGGAGTCAAATTTGCTGAATAAGCTAAAATAATAAAATAGTTTAAACTTTTATATCTTTTGCCACTACATATGGCCTTATAACCCTTCACACCAGAAAATGCAGGGACTTACCCTGGAATACAGTCCAGGAATCATTCAGGGACATTCCCGGGTTGGCCACTTTCACACCAGCCTAGTCCCTGCATTTTCTGGTGTGAGGGTGGAGAGTTAGTGCGGGCAGCTGGAGGCAGGTTGAGTGGGATGATGGTGGCATGGCCCGGCCTGGGATTGGCTGGGTGCACGGAGCTGTGTGAGGGAGGATAGTGCATGCCACCACCAGCACGCAGGAGCTACTGCCCCGCTGGCTGTGATAGGATGCTCGCTCCAGCAGAGACTGGCAGCTTCTGTGTGGGATCCACTGCTTGTGGGACACAAGAGCTGCTACCCCACTGGCTGTGACAGGATGTGGACTCCAGCGGAGAACTGGAAGCGGCTGTGTGGATTCTCTGCTTGTGGGACACAGACATCTCGAGCCGCCCTTGTCTTTCCACAACCAAGCTCTTTCAGCTAACCAGAGCCCGTCCCCGGCCCGGCCATTATAGACACGGTGCCTTACAGTCAATTGCCGCGCCGATGACCCAGCTTCCCTGAATGATGGGCGGACGATTTGACAGCAACCCAGGAAGCCGGGTAAGAACATTGTGTAATGCTAATGCTCAGTGGAGCATACCGCAGTTTACACATGTTCTGGAAATAAACTTACACAAGTGCATCTCCACTTGTAACTGAAGGGGCGTTGTTGAGATGTTCCGGGGTAAAGCACATCAGACACAGTTCAGTGAAGGAATATCCGCAGATTTCTATGCTGTTTTCTAGAGGTATGAATACACCTGAACTCTTCAACCACTATTAAGCGTGATTATAAAATCAAAACAAAAAACAGCAGGTACTGTATATCAGCATCACCATGCAGGTCTGCCTTATGGGGCCTACACACATAGAGATTTTGGGCTATTTTCTAAGATATCTGACTAGATCGCTCAGAAAATGACTCTACATCGCTCTGTTTGTAGGGGACAGCGATAGCAGTGCCATGCGCGGCCCCATGTAGCGTTATCCCTGATAGAATGAAAAATGAGCAGGGACCATAAATATCGTCATTGCCAGTGTTCTCTCACCTGAGAACACTGGCGCTGACAGCTCGCTCAGCACTGTGAGTAGCGCTGTGTGCTGAGAGATCTAGCATAGCTCAGATCGCTGTCATCACACTCGCTCTGTGTGTAGGCCCCATTAGTTCACAATTACGCAGTCATGACTTTTACATACTCTGCCGAGTTTGTAGTGCATATTTATTTATTAATTGTTACTAAGTTAAAAAATTTACATTGTGTCAATATATCTGAATTTCCATTTTCCTCTTGTATAAATTGCGCGCTATAACTTCAGGCTTTCATTTTCAAATCAACACAATTATGGAAATCCAAATAAAGCATGTCCTAAACTTTCAAATTTACCATTAAATTCCAGTACATGGAAATGGAAAAATTTAATGTCAGCTGTTCATAATTTACAAGCTATTGCAAATTGATTTTTCAGCCTTGCAGTGATAGATATAGACCCACATTTTGTATTATCCATAAAGAGTGAATTCTGCACAACATTTGTCTAAATAAAAGTTATATTTTAGAAGAGTAGAAATGAAATGTAGTTTAATTATCCCAGAAACAGACTATTTATTAGAACAACTTGTTGCAGAGCAGTCTACACATCTTGTGTTTGAACTTTGTAAAGATCTCATTTTGTAATCAGAATAGATATTATAAAATCATGTTTTGTTTTCTGTTCCTATAATACCACTTGAACACTGATAATTTGACCACTGCATTTTGTTATGAAAATCGTGTGGTGTTCCCAGGCCCCTGGAAAGGTGGACAAGTTGGACGGTGTAATGGTTAGCATTACTTCCTCACAGCACTGAGGTAATGGATTCCATTCCCTTCATTGCC
This sequence comes from Crinia signifera, assembly GCF_055691185.1. Lineage (NCBI taxonomy): Eukaryota > Metazoa > Chordata > Amphibia > Anura > Myobatrachidae > Crinia > Crinia signifera. The sequence continues at coordinate 218,736,116 of NC_139221.1, forward strand.
CAAACTGTGGGTACTCCATTTTCCTCCCACAATCCAAAAATATACTGGTAGGTTATTTGACTTCCAACAAAAATTAACCCTAGAATGTCTGTGTGTGTGTACATGTGGTAGGGAATATAGATTGTAAGCTCCACTGAGGCAGCGACTGATGTTCAAATATTCTCTGCAAAGCACTACAGAATATGTGAATATATAAGGAACTGTTAATAATTTATTTGTTAATAAATAAATAAATAAGGTTGGTACTTATGTATTATCTGGGCTCCCATGTTGAATGCACCCCATTTTTTCATACCCCCTACTATCCAACTACGCATGGAGTTGATTTTATATATTGTGGCGAGCGCAGCGAGCCACCGTGCCCGAAGCGTGGTGAGCGCAGCGAGCCCCGCGAGGGGACGCGGTCTCATAAGAAAATCGGGAGTCCAGATATTACATAAGTACCATAAGGTTTACCGCCACCCTGCTCAGCCACCCACAACAGAGCAAATGTGGGAGGTCTAACAATTGCCTCCAACTTGTGTTCAATTCAGCATCAGTCCTCTCCATCTCTTCTGTGTTATTGTGATATGAACCTCTAAATCAGCTTGTGTGACCATATGCATCTAAGTCACAAATGGCCCTATTCTTCTATTGGAAGAATATTTATTAGACACCTATGTATATGCACTTTGTCATTGTTAACCAAATCTTTACATACCCTTTGCACATTATTTGCACATTATTTTAGTATCACATAACTGTACTGAAGGGCTTTTGTAGGAGTTTTCAGGAAAAACTGCTCCAACTTTTAATTCACTTTTTCTGGAGACCAGATCATATTTTGAGACAGCTTAACAAAGGGGCAATTTCTGTTTTCATTTATGCACTAAAGTTTGATTTTTACTTATTTTGTGGAGTGCCGCTGTTTGTTATACCGCCTATATATATTCAACGAAAACTGGAAGGACTCCATTTGAAATGGCTGTCGGGTCAGCCATGCTACTCTTGATTGTTACTATGTTGCTATTTTTCTAATACAATTTTTTGCAACTGAATATGAGTGCTGGTTCCCTACCAAGGGATTTACTCTGCCACACCTAGGGACTGGTGATCAGTGCTCTGGTGAGAGCTACCAGTCATCAGGTCCTCCTGTGCTACTGTGGGACCCCAGGGCAGTAAAGGGATTATGCAAAACCAGTGGCAAATAAGTCTGGAGAGGGCATTCACAGACAGGGATATTGCTCTCACAAGCTTTGTCCCTGCATTCAATAACTGATACCTTACATCCATGTAAATGTAATCAGCAAATGCATTGCGGGTTGGAGCAATCTTATCACAACCTCAGATGTGGATGGTGATAAATTGGTCCCTTAGTTTGATATATTTCAGGCTATTTCAAATATGATGTTTTAATATTATGCATCTCTGAGACAACGGAACTATTTTTGAAAAGGCCGTTTCCCAAAAGTTCCCTATGTATATGATAAATAACATTTTCTTGGAGACACAGTATCCCTTTCTCTCTGTGTTTACAGAGCTTGAAGGGTGACAGAAATAAACTCCCATGTGTAGAGACAAGCAATATTTCTGTATGATGGAATGATGGGCTTGAGCGGCACTATGCCTTTGACACTTTAGCTGTGTAATAAATAGCTTCTGGTCAGCAGTAAGGGATCTTTTGACTGTTTTATGGCAATACAAGCCATCAGCTTTTCATAGGTAGTCATGTTTTACTCCAAAAGATACTTGGGCGGTGGGCAGGAAACGCCTCCGGTATATAATTGAATGCGGTTTGATAAACTAGATCTTTCTAAGATAACACTGCAATTGTTTGATCTTTTGAACATTAAATATTTATTCTGAAAACAATAGAAGATAGAAAAGCATGAGCCGAAATAAGGCAGCTATAATCCTAAATAATTGAATGCAACTATAACTGAGCTAAAAAACACTATAAAAAAGTAATTCTAGCACTGAGCTATCTTTGAAATCCGCTGACTGATCAAATATTCTGTTTAACCCTATGAGGCCAATTTATCAAACACTATATGTGTGATATCCCCTGAAAGCAACCATTTTCGGTGGGCAAACCTGCAAATATGAAGGATCCCTTGACTGTAAATATTGGGAATTTCAGTATATATCCAGTGCGATCTCCCATTTTTGAATTAAATGCAGAATTTGCCAGGCTTGGCACATGTATGTGTAGCTTACACCATGGACATGATTCGGACCTGCTCGCTAGGCTGCGTCTATATATGGAGCCTAGCAAGCAGGTTAATGCTGCCCTATTGCCCTGGCAAATGCACGCCCCCCCTCCCCTGCCACCCGAATCCCCTCACTATGCTGCGAGCGGATGTGTACCCTTACACATCCTCTCGCATGCACCTGCACAGTGGAAAAATGATTTGATGGTTACTCACCATCAGGGGTTAAAGTGAGGGGGAATGGGGTGGAACTGAGTTCCACCACATCTAATGGTGAGGTGGAGCATTTCAACCTCCACATTGGCCCTGGCCCGGTCTCTGTCTAATGGGGGGAGGGAAAGGGGGTAATTAGGTGGCATAGAGAAATGAGTTCACCCACCTCTGCATGACCACTTTAAGCCTTGCTCACCATTGAATGCAAATTGGGGGCGGGTGCTGATGTCAAGTGATGTCATCACCCCCTCCCGAGCAAGAAGGGGCACACCTGCGTTCAATGGAGCCCGCTTAGCGTTTCTATGGGCACGTACATTGTTTTTGTGGGCATGCCCATAGAAATGCTGGATGGACCCCAGTCCATGCGAGTGCCTCTGTGAAGAGAAGCTTAGCCAAAGTCGTTTGGCTACGACTCAGACTGCGATCATGTCTGAATTGGGCCCCATCTTTAGATTCATTACTAAATATTGGTATTCTGCAGTATTGCAGATCTGTGTGTGCCAGGTTATTAAAAGAAAATTGTATAAGGTGCTAACCCATGACAAATCAATGTACAGTATATTCATTATAAAATGCCAGAGTAACAATGGCTTCCAGTACATTAGCACAGAAATGATACGATTTCTTTTGTAGAAAAATGTAATTAATCTATATTGGTTGTCAGTAGAGTCAAACAAAGTATTTTTACTTTTATCTTGAAGGCTGATTCACGTACAATATGCCTTGATTGAGATGTAATAGTCCATTACATGCTAAGAAGAGAAAAAACATAAAAAGGTTTGGAATAAAATAATTCTAGGGAGAAATATTTAAGCAATCATTTAAATTTCCATGAACTGTAATACAGATGTCATAAATTACATGTAAAGTATGCATTCATGCATTTGTGTTGCTCCCCACGGGATACCGTCGTATTGTCGACCCGACTTATATGGTGTGTACACACGTTAGATGTGCCTTAAGATCCTATCCACGATCTGATCAGATAGGATTGTGGATAGGATCTTAAGGCACATCCGATTTGCATCCTATCTTGACTATATAGTGCAGATCTGCACTATATAGACAAGGCAGCCAAGACTTTCTGGCTTCCGATACATGAACGCGCATCGGGATCAGATCGGGATCGCAAGGGTTAAAACCCTTGCGATCTGCATCCGATGCCGATCCGATGTTGACTATATCGTCAATATCGGAAAGGAAATCGGACCGTGTGTACACAGCATAAGGTCGACAGTCATTAGGTTCACACCGTTGGGTCGACAGGCAACAAGGTCGACAGGGTTCTAGGTCGACATGAATGAAGGTCAACAGGTGTCTAGGTCGACATGGGACAAGATCAACATGGTTTTAGGTCGATAAATGCGTTAGGTCAACATGGGTTAGGTCGACAGGTCGCGAGGTCGACATGGGTTTTTTCACAGTTGTTTGAGCCGACATGTGCCGGCAGGCAGTATTTCATGCCCTACCATCCACTAGGTCGTGGTGGGAGAATAAAATAGTGCACCAAGCACAGTGAGGCACCAAGCCCAAAGCTTTGCAAGCGACTGCGGTTGACTTTCAACTGTGTCCATGTCGACTGTGTCGACATTCGGGTAAAAAATCTGTGAAAAACCCCACGTCGACCTCGCGACCTGTCCACCTAACCCAGGTCGAACTAACGCATTTGTCGACCTAAACCCATGTCGACATTGTCCCATGTCGACCTAGACACCTGTTGACCTTCACCCATGTTGACCTAGAACCCTGTCGACCAAGTTGTCTGTTGACCCAACGATGTCCACCTAATGACTGTTGACCTAAGTCGGGTCGAACCTCTAGAGGAGATTTTAAAATCACAAAAGTAATATCAAATTGTTATTTGAAAGAGTTGAAAAGAATAATAATCTATATATAATTAAACTTACAGTATACAGTAGATATATATTCCATGAATGCCTTGCATCAGTTCCACCAATGAATAGGGATGGAGCATACCCCTTTGATAAAATTCAGAGTGAGGGGAGGCCATAATGCTATTGCACTGCAAAACATACAGGATTCATATTTTTCAACTTCTTAAACCTAATGGGCACAACATCCAATTATTAGTCATAACAATTGAGTGTCTAACTAGAAGTTCATCTCTGCTTTAATATTACATTCCTAGAGAAAGTTCTCTAAGGGGCTGTCGTTTTCTAACAAAAAACACATTCTTTATTATCATTGTGGTTTATTTATGTAGTATAGAGTGACTGTGTTATTTATGGTACATCTTAATATAATTATAGGCTGCTTACAGTGATTTTGTTACATGTCTTATAAACTGGATCTCTATTTTTTAGAACTATAAAAATTAGCATTTGATCTATTAATTTGCTCCTATTATTAGGTAGTGCATGCACGCTGCTAAAGTTTTTCCTCTTCTCCCATTATATACATGTGTCTTTTTGTTTAGATAACTAGGTGGGCTGATAAATGATTGGGTTGCAGTATTTCTGATTAAAATAATGGGGCTGTTTAATCAATGATTTTTATTATATGCAACGAGTTTTAAAACTCATTTCGTATGATAAACAGCGCCCATGACAATCTGCTCCTATCTTGTGTTTGAAAAATGATAACTACATGTAGATTATGTACTTTTGTTGTAATTCTTGAGATGTGGAATCCGTGAGATGTGGAACATGTGTTCAATCTGCAAGTTGCTTATGTTGGTTCAAAACATGTATAAAATAAATAAATAGAAATCATATGCACAAATTCATAAGATCCAACAAAGGTGGGAATTTTAGCTAAATAGCAATATAGCCGCTGGTAAGGGTATCCATGCTTTAGGGCAGGGGTGGGGAACCTCCCAGCCCCCGGACCGTAAATGGCCCCCGTAGCTAGTCTGAGTGTACCGCCCACCCACCCCGCGGTTTTGCCGTAGTTCTCGCAACATTCCTCTTAATCAGCAGCAGCCGGAGAATGTGAGTCTTATTCAGCGGCAGCCGCTGTAGCGTGGGACGGCTGCAGAAGGAAAATTTGTAAGTAACATTTTTACGTATGGCCCCCAAAGGATTTTTTTTCCCTATATAAACGGCCTTTGGCACAAAAAAAGGTTCCCCACCCCTGCTTTAGAGGTTGACATGAGTTTTTCATTTTTTATTTGTAAAAAGCCAACTTTGTACATTACCATCCACGTGGGCATTGAGTTATATTAAAATATTGTGCCGAGAACAGAGAGCCATGCGAGAGGATGCAGTACACAAAAATCGATTTGTTCATATTTTACCATCCACATGGGCAAAGAGTTAGAGCATAACAGTGCTCGAAGCATGGCCAGCACAGCAAGCCATGCAATTGGATGTGGTAAACTTCTACGGTGTCAATGCCAACCAATCCAACATAGACATAAAAACCTCATGTCAACCTTTGTCGACCCCCAAAAAATGAAAAACTCATGTCAACATTTGTCGACCTTTTCAAAGTCAACCATTTGACCATGTCGGCCATTTGACTGGCGACCTTTTCATCCTGTTGCCTTTTGACTGTCGACCTTTTGACCCTGTAAACCTTTGACCCCATTGACCTTTTGATTGTAGACCTAGACCAGTGATGGCTAACCTTGACACTCCAGCTGTTGTTGAACTATACATCCCAGCATGCCCTGCATCAGTTTTAGCATGGCCAAATAGTAAAACTAATGCAGGGCATGCTGGGATGTGTAGTTCAACAACAGCTGGAGTGTCAAGGTTAGCCATCACTGACCTAGACACTGTAGATCTAAAATATGTAACCCGCTGGTAAGAACTGGTATGTGTGTACGCAACTCACAGTGAGTTTAAAGGTTAGGAAACACATTTTTCACAGTTTTTAATCAGCAAGCCAACCTCCTTGATATCTGAAAATTCAGTAGCTGGTGATTGCTTCCAATAAGTGAGCCATGTATATACGAAAAAATAAAATTATACACAATGGCTCTTAGTCAGATCTGATCGCAGTACAAATTTGTTTGGAAAATGGGCAAAACCATGTGCACTGCAGGTAGGGCAGATGTAACATGTGCAGAGAGAGTTAGATTTGTGTGAGTTATTTTGTTTCTGTGCAGGGTAAATACTGGCTCCATTATCTTTACACTGTAATTTAGATTTCAGTTTCGACACACCCCACCCTAATTTAACTTTCTCTGCACATGTTACATCTCCCCCCCCCCCCCTCATCCTGCAGTGCAAATGGTTTTGCCCATTTTCCAAACAAGTTTGTACTGCGATCAGATCTAAATAAGGGTCAATGTGTAGTGTTGTAACCACAAAGTGATTCCAGATGTAAGACTCTAGGCAGTTCACCAATTCATACCTCCCTATTTATTTACTTCAGACTATATTTATACATATTTATAAATATTCAGAGCATGTAGGGTTACCACCTTTCCCCTTTAATTCCGGACACATATTAATTACACAGGTTCTGTGGCTGGCTGACTTCAAGACTCCATTTCACCTGGTTTTAAACTTCCACAGAACCTGTGTAAATAATATGTGTCCGGAATTAAAGGGGAAAGGTGGTAACCCTAAGAGCATGTGACTCCAATTCCGAGAAATCAACAAATATCAATTTTTTAAGGAGTCTGTATCAATTATAATTGTCCACAAGTACCCATTATGTACAGAAAAATCTGGCGATGCCCCATAGAAGCCAATAGGCTTCTAACGTGAACCCACCGCCGCCCCGCACGGACCCCCGCCGACCCACACGGACCCCCGCCGCCCCGCATCACCCCCTCCCCCCACAGAGCTGTACTGCCCGGACCTGTGACCTCCTCCCTGCACTGATCCTCTTCCGGGTGCACGGAGGAGGAGAGCCCCGGGTGTGGGAGGGAGGGGGGAGCCGCCTGGACCTGCTGGGACCCGGCGACTCTCACCGCAAAGGACAGCTCTTAACGCAAGAGCTGTCCTTTGCTATAATTATCGCATATGTAAGAACATATGCGATAATTATAATTGCGATGGCCGGCGAAGGGGGCGGAGATTCTTAGAGAATCTCCCCCAAAGGCAGAGAGTTCCAGTGGTAGGAGCAGAATTTTGGACGTGGGAGAAATTAATCAGTTGGGAAGAAAGGCTGCATTTATTTGTCAAGTGGGTCAAGTGGGTGGGCCGGTGTGAGTTGCTATTATTTCAGCTATAGTATCTATCCTCTGTTAGCATTACTTTGTTTTTGATGATGTCATCAATACAAACATAAATTAAATGGAAGATAGTATTATTTATTCTAGCTCTTGAAGTTTCCCTTGGACTTCTGCTATTGCCTTGTTAGTTTACTAATCCTATTTGTTCTTAAGTGGCCATATTTAAGTCAGAATAGCATGGTCCTGCAGAGAAACAGAAAAACAATTCAGGCTTGGAAAGCTTTAGCTACTTCCCAAAACAACCAAATGAAAGTAAAACCTCCTCTGCATTTAAACAGTTATGAACCCCTTAATTATTCCATTCCATTGCTGCAAAACAAGACATTTGATACAGACAGCAGATTGCAATCAGCATTTCAATATTAGAACATTCAAAATAAAATGGCAAATCCTTTGCCAGTGTTTCATAAATAGTGGACTCTTGACACACTTCCCTGCTTTTTGGAAGCTGTCTTGGATTAGAGAGAGTGATACTGATTTCATTTTCAGTTCCAAGATGTTAAGCAATGTCTGAAATGCAGAATATTGTCTTTGGCACCACCAGGTTGTAATTACAATTTGCATGTCATCTTTGTAGTCTTGAAAAAAAAGCCAAGCCAAAAAAAAACTTTATAAATAACACCATGGTTTGTGCTTCCAACCAATATTTTATTAACTTTTGTATTCCCCCATGTTTAATATGGCTGTGAATCAAACCTCATGAAATGTGTTTGGAGTTTGTATTTAATCAACAATTTTGCATCTGGTGCATATAAAAATAATTTTACTGTACTGCACCTTATGCATAAATTAGGATTTTTATTAAAAGTATTTGTAAAATAGAAAATGCAAATAAGAAAAATCAAAGTAAAATTTAGGCTCTATGGACTCGGATAGAGTCATCACAGGTCTCTGAGGTGAAGAAGCCATACTGTATGTCAGAATTGTGGCTTACATACAAAGTAACACTGGTCCAAACACTATTTAGCGAACAGTGGAGGGAAGGGAATTGCATCACATCATCATATATTGCATGGCAATGATACACGTCATTACTTTTAGTGTGCAATGTAGCTCTGTCCAAACTACTCCACCTGGCACTCTCCCTTGAAAAACGACCAAAAAGAGGAGAATTTAAAGTAGAAAATTGGAAATTCTCACTCTTTCCTTCATATTTAGCTATAGTTCTCTGTTACTTTGTGGTGCTGTTTTCTAATTTATTGACTTTATGACTTAGCTGTTGCTTAAAATGTCGGATGGTGCTATGTCATTGTTATATTAGTCAGGCTCATATTAGATTATATCTGGGCCTGATGGGAATGGTGTCATAATAAATTTGAATCAGAGGTTTATACTGTAGTTTTTGAAGATAGAAAGTGTTGATATTCTTAAAATAAAATAAAAGTTAGTGGCTTGTTTATTTTAGTCATACATACTGGAAAAATGTCTGTTTTCACACGATTATGGTACTTTTACATTAAACTTTTTATTAGTTAATCCTCTCTCCTAAGAGATCTCACAGATGGAATACCGGTAGTTAGAATGCCGACTGTCAAAATACTGATACTGGCATCCTGATTGTCATAATCTCAACAGGAAAGAGCAAGTAAACTAACCCTCACCCTAATCCTAACCCTCCCTTCCCACAGCCTAACGCTGTAATCCTGCAGCCTAACCCTTCCCTCTCACAGCCTAGCCCACACCCAAGACAGCCTAACCCCCAACCCTCCCCCCATCCTGCAGCCTCACCCTAACCCTTCCCTCCGCAGCCTATTCTTAACCTTTCATGGTATACTTATGTTCGTGATTTCTGCTGTCGTGATTGTCAAGAATGTGGCAAACAAGTCAGAAGAGTGTCCCTTACAGGAGAAAAAATCTATTTAAAGTAATATCTCAATCAAACAATCATGATTTGTCAGAAAAAGCTATAAACCAAGCGCAGAAAAACAAATAGGGCTAGTGATTGTCCTTGCTGCTGTCCTAGAAGGGATACTCAGCCCTTCTTAAACTCAAAAAGCAAAAATACACACAAATAGACAGCGCAGACTGGACACTCAGTAACCCAAGAAATTAAAATTTTAAATTTGTTTATTTGTGCAAATCTCTTAGAAATATTGACAAATTTTAAAAAAGAGGTCACCGGCCGGTGGGGTTCATACAATACATGGCATTTTACATAAAATAACAAAAATATAATGATAAAAATAAATAAACATTGGAGCAGCTTTCAATAATGCATAATTCCAGCTTGGTTAAGCATATATAGGGTTAATTGCTTTTTCTAGCAGGGTTAGATTGAAATCAAGCTTTTTGTCCGAAGGCTGTTAGTTGACAAATTATGCTGTGCTACCTGCACAGAACTTGCTTTCAGCAGCTTGTTAGAAGATTAGTCAATCAGCCATACTATTTAGAGTTAGTGACAATTTGGCACATATAAGCAGAAAGAAAGCAAATGGGTATACTTATGCTCTTGCTCTGCGGCTTGTGTGATGCTGTATAATTGTAATCCACTTTGGGGAGTATTTGCTGGCTCTGCCTTAAGTGTGTTCCCAGCTGATTTGGTGGAATTCTTTTCAGCTTTATCCAGAACGCTCCGGCTTCCAGGTCCCCCACAGCAGTGCCTTTCGTGCCTCTCGTGTGAACAAACAGGGGCTGATGACGCGTTTCCCCGCCTCTCCTTAGTCAGCGGCTTCCTCATCTGAGGAAGCCGCTGACTAAGGAGAGGCGGGGAAACGCGTCATCAGCCCCTGTTTGTTCACACGAGAGGCACGAAAGGCACTGCTGTGGGGGACCTGGAAGCCGGAGCGTTCTGGATAAAGCTGAAAAGAATTCCACCAAATCAGCTGGGAACACACTTAAGGCAGAGCCAGCAAATACTCCCCAAAGTGGATTACAATTATACAGCATCACACAAGCCGCAGAGCAAGAGCATAAGTATACCCATTTGCTTTCTTTCTGCTTATATGTGCCAAATTGTCACTAACTCTAAATAGTATGGCTGATTGACTAATCTTCTAACAAGCTGCTGAAAGCAAGTTCTGTGCAGGTAGCACAGCATAATTTGTCAACTAACAGCCTTCGGACAAAAAGCTTGATTTCAATCTAACCCTGCTAGAAAAAGCAATTAACCCTATATATGCTTAACCAAGCTGGAATTATGCATTATTGAAAGCTGCTCCAATGTTTATTTATTTTTATCATTATATTTTTGTTATTTTATGTAAAATGCCATGTATTGTATGAACCCCACCGGCCGGTGACCTCTTTTTTAAAATTTGTCAATATTTCTAAGAGATTTGCACAAATAAACAAATTTAAAATTTTAATTTCTTGGGTTACTGAGTGTCCAGTCTGCGCTGTCTATTTGTGTGTAATCATGATTTGTATATGCAAAAAGAAAGCAGGTACTTGTGTAGCTTCGCTCGCCCATGCTGCGGGCTCTGTGGCTCGCTACACTCGCCACAGTAAAATCAACTCCATGCCAACGTGGATAGTGGGGGTATGAACTATCCACGTTGTCATGGAGTTAAGTTACTTTATTCTAGATAGTATGCCGAGCGTAGAACCCGGAAGTAGCACAGCACCATGCTGGGATTGGGGGGGGGGGGGCGTGGGGTAGCGGCAGCAGATGGTGGAGGGCTCCAACAGAACAGGTGTGAGAGCATCTTGTGCACACATGCCCCCTTCCGGCGGATGGCGGTGGCTGGTGATTGGCGATTTGATTGCCAAGAGCAGCTCTGATTGGAGCTGCTCCATCTGTATATTGTAAAAGGCTATATAAACATTTCATACTTCACCTGTTCATGATAAAATGTCGACATTCAATAGGTCAACCCCTATTGATTGTCTTGCTTTAGGTCAAAATGGACAATAGATTGCATTGTGCATGAACAAGGGGAATTAGCCACAGAAAATAAGTATGGATAGTAACTTTAATCCTCTCGCAGTTTGACAGGAAGCCGATGTTTGGGGGTGGGAACCTGGTGGAAAAACACAGACGAGCACAGGTGTTTTTGGTGACCACTTCCACCCTGTCTCATTCATAGATCAGAAAAAGCCTCAGACCTACACATTTGCACAGACAGCAAAAGCCTTTAGTTGTTTTGGGAAATTGCGTATGGATTTGCGAATGGATGCCAATTAGCAATTTGTTCACACATCTCTCTCGTTTTTGCAAAAGCCAATTACTCTGTTTGGGAGGTGGTTTACTCTATTGTCTATTGCATATTACATATTCTCAAATTGCGATCCATGCTGAATTAGCCCCAATGCCCAAGGGGCCTAGCCAAAATGCCAAATTGGCAAACAACTGTGCATACATGGATGCCACAGTACACATGTGCAGACTCTCAAACTGCAGTTGCATCCTATAACATACGACAGCAGTCTGAGTGATGGCGGGGTGGTGACGGGTCATTGGGTGGGTGAGTTCCGGACATATGGGTAATTTTGTGGCAGATGCGTGACATCCTATGCAGCGGAAGCAAGCCGAGAAAATGGAGGCCCTGTGCCTGCCTTCACAGCCAGGCTGCGCAGATGGTGGGCTATTATTGAAATGTGCTTACATTGCCTTTCTGCAATGTGATTGCATATAAATTATAATCACAACACGGGAAGGTATTGTGCATGTTAGGCAGCCTTGCCCTGTGCTTGGTGCCTCTCAGCATGTAGGAAAAAAGTTGCAGGTTTTTTTTTTAGCAAAACTGCGACAGCCCCAGTGATCATTCATTTATACTGCAATTACTCATTTTTAATAAAGGATATTATAAAACCAGGAATCTAGGGGTTTATTTACTAGGATGGGAGTTCTGTTGAAGATGGAACATTGGTGATAGTTCGGGTGAACTGCGCACTCACTTGTAAGCCCAGTGTGTGTGGACCTTTATATTACCCAATTAAAATGTTCTTGGAGACTGAATATGTGCAAAAGAAAAATATTTATTGTGACTTTTACAATTGCAGTATGAATCTTATATAGCAGGGGGATGCTGGTGGGTGGGGGTAAGGGTGAAGGTGATCACACGTCTGGGTGGGCGTCACAAAGACTAGTTCTGTCGTGCAGATCTCACTAAGGTGTCTTCTGCAGATGATGTAATAGAGTGGAGCGCCTGAAAAAAGCTGTCAGTACTTTTCCTTTTTTCCTATGTTCTTGTATATGTGGTGACATATTCACTAGACAGGATCAGGCAGCACCCAGCGCATTAATCCATTTCCAAACAACCAGATATACAGGTGGTATGTGACCACCTTCCCTACTGTAGGCGACCTGGGTGGTGGGGGAAATGCAGAGGCTCCGTGTTTTGGCAATGCACAGAGTCTGCTGTGTGGGAGGATGGGTTAAAGGTGCGGGGAGATGGTGGGGTGGGGGTTTGGTGGTTTCCGGCACCGGAGGTCACGGGCTGAAGTCTCTTTATGTGCAATGTCTCTGATGGTCAAGGAAAGTGCATAGGTGGCACCGAGGGCTGGCGTCCCTAACCCTCCGGTGGTACACCGCACACTTACCTGATACCTGGCAGCTGCGTCGTAGATGATCCTCGCCGTGCATCTCTGTAGTCTTCACCGGCGTCCGCACTTCCCGCGGTGTAGTTGGCAGTAGGTCCACACAGCTTCTACAGCCGCTCCCGTCACTTCCCGGGTCAGCTCACGAGCATTCACCCGGGGTGTCAGGGCTGCTGGAGCCGTGTGCGCTCAACTCCTCCTGGAGGAGACTTGTGTGGTTCTGTGTGCGTGAAGGACGTGTGTCCTGTGATCCAATGCATTTCGGCACTGCGTGCCTTTATCAAGGATAATGGAATCCTATGTGCTTCCTGTATTTCAAGCCCGCTTGAGTCTTATTTCATTGGTTGTCAGTCTCTGGGTGGCCGGGTTGTGGTGTGTCAGCTGGGTGGCCGGTATGCCTGGTCAGGTGACCTTTATTCATGTGCGATTTGACAGATTGAATCTGTTGTGTGTGTACACTCAGTTGTATCTCTCTGCTTTTAAAGATGGAAGGAATTGCGTTTTATAGAAGATGGAACGTTGCTATGGCCAGCCAATCAGATTCTATTTATTATCTTCAGTAAGGTGCTAAATATATTTGAAGTAGATTCTGATTGGTTTCTATGGGCAACATCAATAGAATTCCCATTTTAGTAAATAATCCCCCAAGTATCTTTACAATGTCTTCAGAAGCATGAGCTGTTCAATCATAGACTACTGCAAATGAGTCTTACACATATCTTAAAATAGCTTCTGCAATACCGTACCTCATAAACAGTTTTTTTAAGGGATTTAAAAATGATCCAGTGAAAGTTCAACTCATTTACTACTAGCTGGTTTCCACTTAGAAAGCAATAACTTTAAAATATTTAATCTCTTCATGCTGCTAGATTAAAATGAATGACACATGGAAGTGATAATGCCCAGGAAATTTTTCATTCAGCATCATTAGATTCCATTCACTCCCTTGCAATAGGAGAGGAGCATACCCAATTTTCATCACTTTGTCAACAGGGAGATTTCAACACATTGAACACTAGAGCTTTCAAGCTCAAAATCCCCCCCCCAACGTCTGCAACTCTGATTTTGTTGAATGTACTATAACAAACACGCACAATAAATGTAATGCATATGACCTTATTGGAAAACTCAGTGAATTAACAGAAAACAAGCAGAATGCTGTCATTAGGAAGCACTGTCCACATTACTCTTACACATTGAATGATGCCATAATCAAAACCTATTTTTATGTGCAGACATTAATCAAGGTAATTACTAAATGTTTATATAAACTTTTATTCTCTATTTTCCAACAGGCATTTCCTGGAAATGTTAACTCTGACACAGTTGTCCGACATGACTTACGACATCCCATAGTTGCTCGCTATGTACGCATTGTTCCACTGGACTGGAATGGAGAAGGGCAAATTGGACTAAGAGTTGAACTATATGGCTGCTCATACTGTAAGTTTATGTACTTAGTATTTTCCCCAATATCATGCATTTATGTAAACTGTACATAATGAGGCAAATACAGTTATACGGGGACATTAAATATAGTATTCCGACTCTTGGAACGTCCCGACAGTCAGAATCCCGGGCCATTTTTGGCCAGGTTGACTAAAAATCAACAGCTGTATTCAATGTTCCAGCTGTCGAGTGTCAGAAAGTGGGCATGTCGGCAAAAACGGCCGTGGATTGTCAAAAAACATCCCTGAATTCGGCAATCCGTGCCCGTTTCCGACAAAACAGATCCAACTTGTTTTAAAGCCGGATCTGTTTTGCCGGAATCTTCCTTCAATGGTGTCAGAAATGGCAGCATTGAATAGGCGATTGACAATATTTCCCGTCAGGAAATATTGGCACTTATTGAATACCCCAATAGTCTCCTCAATAGACATGATTGCACACACAAAGTATGTATTACCATGTTACACCCTTATCAGAATTTCAATGGTAGAGTCACGTTCACTATTATTCTTGTGATATTTATTAGTAACATTTTTATATTAAAATCTAGTACACATCATAGCTAAATCCAGAATTAGAATGTATCTTAATTCACATTTCGGGTCTTGCTCATTTTGGGGACCTGTTACCACTTGCTGTCAGCCAGTAAGTTTAAAAAGTGAGGGAACGTTTTGAAAACAATGTATACTTTTGTTGTATAAAAGTTTTAAATTAAATAATTTTACAAATAGATTATAGAAATAGCTATGGTTATATATATATATATATATATATATATATATATATATATATATATATATATATATATATATATCTCAAAAGTGGGATAGACTTTCGTTTGCGTTGGTTGTTATAGCAGCACTCTATAAATCCTCCCTGTTAGTGGAGGATGGAAAAGATAGATAGGATAGATAGAAAGAAAAGATATAGGGTGCGCTTGATGTGATCCACCACCTCAATCAACAATTAAATGGTAGACCATACAATTAAAATAAGTAAAATTTATTAGATCAAAACAGACACGGATTCCATAATCCAATTCTTCCAAAAATGATACCCGACGCATTTTGTCATAAATGACTTCATCAGCGGTTATGTTCTCTAAACCATTTGAAGTTAGGTTTAAAGATTTCTTGATAGTGTTAATGATTATGGAAAAGAACTCTTTTCCCACAGGATAAGAGAATCTCAAGTAGGATTAAAGGATGATATTTCCACTAGGTATAGTGCAATAACCTGCATCAATGATCTAGCTCCTGTGCTTCCAGTGTCTGAATGCTGCATGCTGGAAGCACAGGAGCTAGATCATTGATCCAGGTTAAACCGAGGTTTTCATTCAAGCCTCAGGGCGCCAATGTATCTAATGTGTAGATCCAGCGGCATTCGGTTTGCAGTAAAACCAGTGACCTGTCACCGCCACGGGGAAGAGGAGGCACATGGTCTATAATTCTATATCTTAGGTCAAGGGATGTCGTGCCTCTACAAAATGTTTTCTTACAGGATGCTTCCCATGTCCAGCAACTATGGCTATTTTTATGTTAGTACGGTGGGCTGTGGCCCGCTCTTTAAATGCCCTGTCGGTCTTGCCGACATAATGTCGACCACAGGGGCAACTTAAAAGATACACCACAAATTTTGTATGGCAGCTGACTCTGCAGGTAGTGCAGCCACAACAGCGAAAGCAGCCTGGTTTAGGATTACCTAGGAAGGTGGGCGCTTTGGGTGGGTGGTAAGAAATACTGTTTTTAACTAAATAATCCCTCAAGTTTTTGCCACGCTTGTAAGCACACATAATCTTTTTGTCTTTGAGCCCTGGTAGGGTGGTGTCGCTAGTAAGTAATGGCCAATATTTTTTGTCGTTGTGTTGAATTTGTTTGCTTTTGTGGTGAAAAGAGTTGACCCAGATGAGTTTATTGGTATTATCTCTGTTTTTAGTAGTGGAACCCTTGGCTTGTGTATATATATATATATATATATATATATATATATATATATATATATATATTACATTGACAAAAAACCTTACGGTTTCACATGTCCCATTAAGGCTTCTTACACATGATCTGGCATTTCTGAAACCTGTTGTAACTCTTCCACTCAAACGCCAAAAAGCAATGAAATTCCGATCATTAAGGCTGACGCCTTAATGGACGTGTTCCTTGCGCAATACAGATATGGTACGCCATCACAGCCTGTGGGTAAGTGCAGATTCAGCACTCTCACAGAGTGAGATTGCTGTCACTCACACAATGGTGGAGCTGCTAATTCACAGATTTGTGTGCTAATTGGAGCACTGATGGGGGACTAAAGAAGCAGATGGGTGGAAAACAGTGGCACAGATTGGGGAAGGTATAGACAGAGTGATGCGATTGGGTGGGAAACAGGAGCAGTTGAAGGAAAGACAGCACTGATGGGGGAGGGTGTTCGGAGCAAAGGGGATAAAGGGAAAACAGAGCAGTACAGATGGAGAGGGGAGACAGCAGTACAGATGGAAGGAAACTGTGTCATGGATGATGCAGGCAGAGCAGCATGGATGGAGGGGGAGACAGAGTATCACTAATAGAGGGGAAGCCAGTGGCACAGATAGAAGGAAACATCTGTGTGGAAAGACAGGGCAGTGCAGATGGGAAAAGACACATTGGTGTGGATGAGGGAATACACACAGCAGTAGGGATTGGGGAAGACAGAGCAGCATGAAGGCGTATAGGAGAAGAAAGTGTAGATGCATAGTAGTTGGGAGCATTATAGTTTTTGCAATTATGAAAGATGTTTCTGGTAACTGTATGTGAATACTAAATGAAATGGATATATGTAGTGAGTGTGAGAGATGTTGGACCCTCAGTGGGATAGTTCTAGTAATAGTGTTTATTCTAGCACCTGCTATCTTTGAAAACCCATGCAGTTCCTCTACCCTGTCTGGGGTGTTGCTGTCTGCTGTAGTGATTCTAGCACAGCTCTGGTTTGCGGTGCTGATATACAGATCACACTATGCTAGAAGCACTACAGCAGACAGCTACACCCCAGGCAGGGAAGAGGAATTGCATGGGTTTTCAAAGATGGCGGGTTCTAGAATGATCCCTATAGTAATTCAGTGGGCTAGACAGTTTTAGATGATTGCAGGTACTTATTAGGATGAGTGCGCCACATAACTGCTCAGACCTTCAGTTGCATAGACTGCATGTGTGTATTCCAATGAGCACACAAATCTGTGAATTAGCAGCTCCACCATTGTGTGAGTGACAGCAATCTCACTCTGTGAGAGTGCTGAATCTGCACTTACCCACAGGCTGTGATGGCGTACCATATCTGTATTGCGCAAGGAACACGTCCATTAAGGCGTCAGCCTTAATGATCGGAATTTCATTGCTTTTTGGCGTTTGAGTGGAAGAGTTACAACAGGTTTCAGAAATGCCAGATCATGTGTAAGAAGCCTTAATGGGACATGTGAAACCGTAAGGTTTTTTGTCAATGTAATTTCATAGCTTTTTTCAATTTATTTTTTATTTATTTAAAATTTTAAATTTCAGTGTAAGAATAAAATTAGATTTTTTAAATGTTTAATGATAACACACCCCTGGGACAGCGTACACGCGGGGGGTGGGGCACTGGGGGGCAGCACACACACGGGGGCACTGTACACATGAAAGCACTGGGGGGAGGCAGCGTACACACGGGGGCACTGGGGGGACAGCACGCACACGGGGGCACTGGGGTGGACAGCGCGCACACGGGGGCACTGGGGGGACAGCACGCACACGGGGGCACTGGGGGGGACAGCGCGCACACGGGGGCACTGGGGGGGACAGCGCACACACGGGGCACTGGGAAGACAGCGCACACGGGGGCACTGGGGGGGTAGCGTACACACGGGAGCACTGGGGGGGCAGCGTACACACGGGGGCACTGGGGGGGCAGCGTACACACGGGGCCACTGGGGGGGACAGCGTACACACGGGGCCACTGGGGGGGACAGCGTACACACGGGGCCACTGGGGGGGACAGCGTACACACGGGGGCACTGGGGGCAGCGTACACACGGTGGCACTGGGGGGCAGCGTACACACGGGGGGCACTGGGGGCAGCGTACACACGGGGGGCACTGGGGGGCAGCGTACACGCGGGGCAGCGTACACACAGGGGCACTGGGGGGGGCAGCGTACACACGGGGGCACTGGGGGGGCAGCGTACACACGGGGCACAGCGTACACACGGGGGCACTGGGGGGGCAGCGTACACACGGGGGCACTGGGGGGGGCAGCGTACACACGGGGGCACTGGGGGGGGCAGCGTACACACGGGGGCACTGGGGGGGGGCAGCGTACACACGGGGGCACTGGGGGGGGCAGCGTACACACGGGGGCACTGGGGGGGGCAGCGTACACACGGGGGCACAGCGTACACACGGGGGCACTGGGGGGGCAGCGTACACACGGGGGCACTGGGGGGGCAGGGTACAAACGGGGGCACTGGGGGGGGACAGCATGCACACACGGGTTTACTGGGGGGGACAGAGCACACACGGGGCACTGGGGGGGACAGCGTACACACGGGGGCACGGGGGCACTGGGGGGGACAGCGTACACACGGGGGCACTGGGGGGGACAGCGTACACACGGGGGCAATGGGGGGGACAGCGTACATACGGGGGCAATGGGGGGGACAGCGTACACACGGGGGCACTGGGGGGGGGGACAGCGTACACACAGGGGCACTGGGGGGGAGAGCGTACACACGGGGGCACTGGGAAGGGGACAGCGTACACACGGGGGCACTGGGAAGGGGACAGCGTACACATGGGGGCAGCATACACATGGGGGCTCTGGGAAGGGGACAGCGTACACATGGGGGCACTGGGTACACACGGGGACAGTGGGGTGGGGGACAGGGTACACACAGGGACAGTGGGGGGATGGATTTACCTGGATGCAGCTGCTCCTCTGATGGCCCGGGTGTCTTCTTTCTGCCTTCTCGG
Source organism: Crinia signifera (assembly GCF_055691185.1). Taxonomy (NCBI): domain Eukaryota; kingdom Metazoa; phylum Chordata; class Amphibia; order Anura; family Myobatrachidae; genus Crinia; species Crinia signifera. The sequence goes on from NC_139221.1 coordinate 218,755,566, forward strand.
TGGCGGAGGCAACTCAAGGAAGCGCCTGAATCTGGTCCGCAGGCTGTGGAAGCTCCTCAGTCCTGGCGGTGGCATGGGGAGGTCAGCGTCTGGGCAGGAAATATAATAAATAATAATATTAAAGGGCTCAGTGTACACACGGAGGGGGGCACAGCGTACACACGGAGGGGGGCAGCGCACACACGGATGCACTGTACACACGGGGCACTGGGGGGGAAGCGTACAAACGGGGCACTGGGGGGCGGGACAGCGTACATACAGGGGCACTGGGGGGGACAGCATACATACGAGGGCACTGGGGGGTGCAGCATACACATGGAGGCAATGTGGGGGGACAGCATACACACGGGGGCACTGTACCCACGAAAGCACTGGGGGGGAGGCAGCATACACATGGGGGCACTGGGGGGGACAGCATACACACGGGGGCACTGGGGGGGGCAGCGTACACACGGGGGCACTGGGGGGGGGCAGCGTACACAGGGGGGCACTGGGGGGGCAGCGTACACACGGGGGCACTGGGGGGGGCAGCGTACACCCGGGGGCACTGGGAAGGGGACAGCGTACACAGGGGGGCACTGGGAAGGGGACAGCGTACACACGGGGGCACTGGGAAGGGACAGAGCACACACGGGTGTACTGAGGGGGGACAGAGCACACACGGGGACACTGGGGGGGGGGCAGTGTACACACGGGGCACTGGGGGGCAGCGTACACACGGGGCACTGGGGGGGCAGCGTACACACAGGGGCACTGGGGGGACAGCGTACACACGGGGGCACTGGGGGGGCAGCGTACACACGGGGGCACTGGGGGGGGACAGCGTACACACGGGGGCACTGGGGGGGGGACAGCGTACACACGGGGGCACTGGGGGGGGACAGCGTACACAGGGGGGCACTGGGAAGGGGACAGCGTACACAGGGGGGCACTGGGAAGGGGACAGCGTACACAGGGGGGCACTGGGAAGGGGACAGCGTACACACGGGGGCACTGGGAAGGGACAGAGCACACACGGGTGTACTGGGGGGACAGAGCACACACGGGTGTACTGGGGGGGACAGAGCACACACGGGGACACTGGGGGGGGGCAGCGTACACACGGGGGCACTGGGAAGGGGACAGCATACACATGGGGGCACTGGGAAGGGGGACAGCGTACATATGGGGGCACTGGGAAGGGGACAGCGTACACATGGGGGCACTGGGAAGGGGACAGCGTACACATGGGGGCACTGGGAAGGGGACAGCGTACACATGGGGGCTCTGGGAAGGGGACAGCGTACACATGGGGGCTCTGGGAAGGGGACAGCGTACACATGGGGGCTCTGGGAAGGGGACAGCATACACATGGGGGCTCTGGGAAGGCGACAGCGTACACATGGGGGTACTGGGTACACACGGGGACAATGGGGTGGGGGACAGGGTACACACAGGGACAGTGGGGGGACGGATTTACCTGGATGCAGCTGCTCCTCTGATGGCCTGGGTGTCTTCTTTCTGCCTTCTCGGTGGCGAGGGCAACTCAAGGAAGCGCCTGAATCTGGTCTGCAGGCTGTGGAAGCTCCTCAGTCCTGGCGGTGGCATGGGGAGGTCAGCGTCTGGGCAGGAAATATAATAAATAATAATATTAAAGGGCTCAGTGTACACACGGAGGGGGGCACAGCGTACACACGGGGGGCACAGCGTACACACGGAGGGGAGGGCACAGCATACACACGGAGGGGAGGGCACAGCATACACACGGAGGGGGGGGGACAGCATACACACGGAGGGGGGGGGCAGCATACACACGGAGGGGGGGCACAGCATACACACGGAGGGGGGGCACAGCATACACACGGAGGGGGGGCACAGCGCACACACGGAGAGGGGGGCACAGCGCACACACGGAGAGGGGGGGGCAGCGTACACACGGAGGGGGGGCAGCGCACACACGGAGGAGGGGGGCAGCGCACACACGGAGGAGGGGGGCAGCGCACACACGGAGGAGGGACAGCATACATACAGGGGCACTGGGGGGGACAGCATACATACGGGGGCATTGGGGGGGACAGCATACACACGGGGGTACTGTACCCACGGAAGCACTGGGGGGAGGCAGCATACACACGGGGGCACTGGGGGGGGCAGCGTACACACGGGGTCACTGGGGGGGGCAGCGTACACACGGGGTCACTGGGGGGGCAGCGTACACACGGGGTCACTAGGGGGGCAGCGTACACAGGGGGGCACTGTGAAAGGGACAGCGTACACAGGGGGGCACTGTGAAGGGGACAGCGTACACAGGGGGGCACTGTGAAGGGGACAGCGTACACAGGGGGGCACTGTGAAGGGGACAGTGTATACACACGGGGGCACCGGGGAAGGGACAGTGTATACACACGGGGGCACTGGGGGGGGACAGCATACACACACAGGGGCAACAGCATACACACAGGGGGCACGGGGGGCAGCGTACACGCGGGGGCCACTGGGGAGGGGACAGCGTACACGCGGGGGCCACTGGGGAGGGGACAGCGTACACGCGGGGGCCACTGGGGAGGGGACAGCGTACACGCGGGGGCCACTGGGGAGGGGACAGCGTACACGCGGGGGCCACTGGGGAGGGGACAGCGTACACGCGGGGGCCACTGGGGAGGGGACAGCGTACACGCGGGGGCCACTGGGGAGGGGACAGCGTACACGCGGGGGCCACTGGGGAGGGGACAGCGTACACGCGGGGGCCACTGGGGAGGGGACAGCGTACACGCGGGGGCCACTGGGGAGGGGACAGCGTACACGCGGGGGCCACTGGGGAGGGGACAGCGTACACGCGGGGGCCACTGGGGAGGGGAACAGCGTACACGCGGGGGCCACTGGGGAGGGGACAGCGTACACGCGGGGGCCACTGGGGAGGGGACAGCGTACACGCGGGGGCCACTGGGGAGGGGACAGCGTACACGCGGGGGCCACTGGGGAGGGGACAGCGTACACGCGGGGGCCACTGGGGAGGGGACAGCGTACACGCGGGGGCCACTGGGGAGGGAACAGCGTACACGCGGGGGCCACTGGGAGGGGAACAGCGTACACGCGGGGGCCACTGGGGAGGGGAACAGCGTACACGCGGGGGCCACTGGGGAGGGGAACAGCGTACACGCGGGGGACACTGGGGAGGGGACAGCGTACACGCGGGGGACACTGGGGAGGGGACAGCGTACACGCGGGGGACACTGGGGAGGGGACAGCGTACACGCGGGGGACACTGGGGAGGGGACAGCGTACACGCGGGGGACACTGGGGAGGGGACAGCGTACACGCGGGGGACACTGGGGAGGGGACAGCGTACACGCGGGGACACTGGGGAGGGGACAGCGTACACGCGGGGGACACTGGGGAGGGGACAGCGTACACGCGGGGGACACTGGGGAGGGGACAGCGTACACGCGGGGGACACTGGGGAGGGGACAGCGTACACGCGGGGGACACTGGGGAGGGGACAGCGTACACGCGGGGGACACTGGGGAGGGGACAGCGTACACGCGGGGGACACTGGGGAGGGGACAGCGTACACGCGGGGGACACTGGGGAGGGGACAGCGTACACGCGGGGGACACTGGGGAGGGGACAGCGTACACGCGGGGGACACTGGGGAGGGGACAGCGTACACGCGGGGGACACTGGGGAGGGGACAGCGTACACGCGGGGGACACTGGGGAGGGGACAGCGTACACGCGGGGGACACTGGGGAGGGGACAGCGTACACGCGGGGGACACTGGGGAGGGGACAGCGTACACGCGGGGGACACTGGGGAGGGGACAGCGTACACGCAGGGGACACTGGGGAGGGGACAGCGTACACGCAGGGGACACTGGGGAGGGGACAGCGTACACGCAGGGGACACTGGGGAGGGGACAGCGTACACGCAGGGGACACTGGGGAGGGGACAGCGTACACGCAGGGGACACTGGGGAGGGGACAGCGTACACGCAGGGGACACTGGGGAGGGGACAGCGTACACGCAGGGGACACTGGGGAGGGGACAGCGTACACGCAGGGGACACTGGGGAGGGGACAGCGTACACGCAGGGGACACTGGGGAGGGGACAGCGTACACGCAGGGGACACTGGGGAGGGGACAGCGTACACGCAGGGGACACTGGGGAGGGGACAGCGTACACGCAGGGGACACTGGGGAGGGGACAGCGTACACGCAGGGGACACTGGGGGAGGGGACAGCGTACACGCAGGGGACACTGGGGAGGGGACAGCGTACACGCAGGGGACACTGGGGAGGGGACAGCGTACACGCAGGGGACACTGGGGAGGGGACAGCGTACACGCAGGGGACACTGGGGAGGGGACAGCGTACACGCAGGGGACACTGGGGAGGGGACAGCGTACACGCAGGGGACACTGGGGAGGGGACAGCGTACACGCAGGGGACACTGGGGAGGGGACAGCGTACACGCAGGGGACACTGGGGAGGGGACAGCGTACACGCAGGGGACACTGGGGAGGGGACAGCGTACACGCAGGGGACACTGGGGAGGGGACAGCGTACACGCAGGGGACACTGGGGAGGGGACAGCGTACACGCAGGGGACACTGGGGAGGGACAGCGTACACGCAGGGGACACTGGGGAGGGGACAGCGTACACGCAGGGGACACTGGGGAGGGGACAGCGTACACGCAGGGGACACTGGGGAGGGGACAGCGTACACGCAGGGGACACTGGGGAGGGGACAGCGTACACGCAGGGGACACTGGGGAGGGGACAGCGTACACGCAGGGGACACTGGGGAGGGGACAGCGTACACGCAGGGGACACTGGGGAGGGGACAGCGTACACGCAGGGGACACTGGGGAGGGACAGCGTACACGCAGGGGACACTGGGGAGGGGACAGCGTACACGCAGGGGACACTGGGGAGGGGACAGCGTACACGCAGGGGACACTGGGGAGGGGACAGCGTACACGCGGGGGACACTGGGGAGGGGACAGCGTACACGCGGGGGACACTGGGGAGGGGACAGCGTACACGCGGGGGACACTGGGGAGGGGACAGCGTACACGCGGGGGACACTGGGGAGGGGACAGCGTACACGCGGGGGACACTGGGGAGGGGACAGCGTACACGCGGGGGACACTGGGGAGGGGACAGCGTACACGCGGGGGACACTGGGGAGGGGACAGCGTACACGCGGGGGACACTGGGGAGGGGACAGCGTACACGCGGGGGACACTGGGGAGGGGACAGCGTACACGCGGGGGACACTGGGGAGGGGACAGCGTACACGCGGGGGACAGTGCACACATGGGCACTGGGGGGGACAGGGCACACACAGGGATAGTGGGGTGGGGGACAGGGTACATACAGGGATAGTGGGGTGGGGGACAGGGTACACACAGGGACAGTGGGGGAACGGATTTACCTGGGTGCAGCTGCAGTACAGGGGGGAGAGTACACACGGGGGCAGCAAACAAACGGCGGGCACTGGGGGGGACAGCATACACACGGCGGGCACTGGGGGGGGGGTAGGGTACATACAGGGACAGTGACGGGGGAAAGGGTATGCACAGAGTCTGGGTGTAGGAAATATAATAATAATAATTATTACAATAATAATAATGCGTACACACGGGGGGGCACAGCGTACACACGGGGGGGGGGCACAGCGTACACACGGGGGGGGGGGGCACAGCGTACACACGGGGGGGGGGGCACAGCGTACACACGGGGGGGGGGGGGCACAGCGTACACACGGGGGGGGGCACAGCGTACACACGGGGGGGGGCACTGGGGGGCAGCGTACACACGGGGGGGCACAGCGTACACACTGGGGGGCACAGCGTACACATGGGGGGCACAGCATATACACGGGGGGCACAGCGTACACACGGGGGGCACAGCGTACACACGGGGGGGGCACAGCGTACACACGGGGGGGGGCACAGCGTACACGGGGGGGGGGGCACAGCGTACACACGGGGGGGGCACAGCGTACACACGGGGGGGCACAGCGTACACACGGGGGGCACAGCGTACACACGGGGGGGCACAGCGTACACACGGGGGGGGCACAGCGTACACACGGGGGGGGCACAGCGTACACACGGGGGGGGCACAGCGTACACACGGGGGGGCACAGCGTACACACGGGGGGGGGCACAGCGTACACACGGGGGGGGCACAGCGTACACACGGGGGGGGGGGGGCACAGCGTACACACGGGGGGGGGGGCACAGCGTACACACGGGGGGGGGGGCACAGCGTACACACGGGGGGGGCACAGCGTACACACGGGGGGGGGCACAGCGTACACACGGGGGGGGGGGGGCACAGCGTACACACGGGGGGGGGCACAGCGTACACACGGGGGGGGGCACAGCGTACACACGGGGGCACAGCGTACACACGGGGGGGCACTGGGGAGGGACAGCGTACACACGGGCGGGCACAGCGTACACAAATGGGGGGGCACAGTGAGGGGATGACAGCGTACACATGGGGGCACTTTATAGTTAGGCTGTGGGGGCTGTATAAATAGTTAGGCTGTGGGGGTGGGGGTGTATAGTTAGGCTGTGGGGGTGCGGGATTATAGTTAGGCTGCAGGGGGGGTGTAGAGTTAGGGTTGGGCTACAGGGGGGTGTATAGTTAGGCTGTGGGGGTGGGGATGTATATTTAGTTAGGACGTGGGGATGGGGGGTGTATAGTTAGGCTGCAGGGGTGCGGAGATTATAGTAAAGCTGCAGGGGGGTGAATAGTTAGTTAGGCTGTGGGGGTGCAGGGTGTATAGTTAGTTAGGCTGCAGGGGTGGTGGGGGGTGTATAGTTAGGGATGCGCTACAGGGGGGTGTATAGTTAGCTAGGCTGCGGGCAGGGGCGGATTGGGGACTAAAAGTGGCCCTGGAAAATATCTGGAAGTGGCCTCACGTGGGCAGCACCAAATCAACAATAGGTGGAGCCTAATTGCAAGGGGTGTGCCCTAGCATGGAAAAAGGTGTGCCCATTATGCCAAGGTACTGCCCATTACATATTATGCCACACACCGTAATGCCAATTACACATTATACCTCAAACCGGAAGTAGTAGCAGATAGGGACTAAGCCGCCATTTGGGGTGCTAAGGGGCAGGGGCTGAAGGGGGGGGGGGGGCAGCGGGAGATTTGCCCAACTTCCCAGGGGGGGGGTACCTGATTTTCGGCCATTCCTGTAGATTTGACAACCATGTTTTAACTATTACATATATAAATGTTCATGTTGTTTATTTGTTGTGTTGTGGAGAAGTGAGTAGGGATGGCCATCAACCAGCCCGACCCGCTCAGGCATCTGCTTTTCAGAATCATGCGGCAGGACACATCAAGCAGGGCCGGATTACCAATGAGCCTGATGGAGCTGCAGCTCCAGGACCATACTCCAAATAGGCCCAGAGCATCTGCAGAACTGGCTGCTGCAGAAGAAAATATTTATTTCCCTCTCCTGCAGCGTCCTAATTTGTATTGTATTGGGGGAAAATGCCTCAGGGGCCATCTATAAAAAAAATACACTTACAAATTGCCCTGCGGCAGCCGCCCCACGCTCCGGCGGCTGCCGCAGGTTAAGAGTCACCGGTCTGTGTGGCCCGCCCGGCGGCTGTCCAGGGAGTCAAGTACAGGGGAAATCTCACGAGAAGTCGGTAGCTCTCGGTAGAGCCAGATCGGATGCATACCCTTTTTTCACTGCCCGCTACACAAGTCCTGCCCTGGTCAGAACCTGGGTAAAAGAGACACGGGTTAACCCGTTTTACACCGCCGCTGACCCGAGACCACAAGGAAAAAAAAAAAAATTTTGCGGTGGTGTAAGAGGGGTATTAGTAATAAGTAAGAGATGTAATTATAGGATTATACTTTTAAAGATAGATAGAGGCAGGGCTATTTTTCAGCAGGCTCCAGCAGGAACTGAGGCCCTTATTCTAGTTCACTCTTTCTGACAAAATATTTCTTAGATGGACAAAACCATGTGCACTGCAGGTGAGGCAGGTGTAAAACCCCACCCAAATCTAATTATCTCTGCACAAGTAACACCTGCCTCACCTGCAGTGCACATGGTTTTGTCCATCTAAGAAATATTTTGTCAGAAAGAGTGAACTAGAATAAGGGCCTCAGTTCCTGCTGGAGCCTGCTGAAAAATAGCCCTGGATAGAGGTGTGTATATATCCTCATTCGGCGTAATGTCAGTGAAACCAATTTATTCAGAATCCTGATTGGAATTTGTGAGTGAAGGAGTTTTTACCTGGACAGTTCGTAAACTAAAATATAAAGTGTGCCAGCGCTGGCTGAATAAAATGCAAAACAATTCAAAATTAAATATAAATGGTTTTACTTTAAAATAAAACACCATAAAAAACAGTAATAAATAGTTCAATCAACAAGTACTTCATTTTCCTCTTCAGAGAACCGCAGTGCTCTTTTCTTTTTTGCACACTTTCATCACACTGGGATTTGTGGCTTGTGCTTGCGTGATCCTGCTGACTATCTTCCTCCCCACTGCTAGAATTAGAAGACAAAAAAAAAAGTAACAGCATAGTGTTTATTTAAAGATACAGGTTACGTGCAGTAAGAAAAATAAGTATTAATTTGAAGTTTGGCATTAAGGGCCCCATTTATCTATGATCACATATTCAATGCAATATGGCAGAAAAATGATTGCACAGGATCACATTTGCGCTCATATCAATTGAATTTTTCACCCAGCAGGTGAAGCTCAGCACATCACAGGGACAGGCTCCTGCATGATACATCCTGGTGCATTTTACAATGTGATCCTACGCGATGATATTTCGGTCAGATCCTTTATAAATGGGCCCCCATGTCAGAGGGAGAGAGAGGCAGTGCGAAGTGTAGCCATAGGCTACAAAGGGCTATCGCCATATTACAATGGCGATAGCCCAGGGGTGTGATGCCAGGCTGCCTGATGTTGATACATCGGGCAGCTTCGCATCCCCCTTAGAAACCTATGGGGGATGCGGCCAGCGGCGCTGCAGGGAGGATCGCAGCAGGGATACTAAATATTTGCGGTGAACCCCCGAAAACGGATGTTTCCGGGGATTTAACCGCAAATATTGCTTGATAAATGCGGCCCTAAATCCCCTAAAACACCCATTTTCGGGGGTCAAATATTATGTATCCCCTCAATGTAATAAAGGGGGACAGCCCTGCAACGCCGCCGGCCACATCCCCCATAGGTTTCTATTCTATGGGGGATGCGATGCTGCCTGATGTATCAACATCGGGCAGCCTGGCTTCGCATTCCTGGGCCATCGCCATTCTGAGATGGCGATAGCCCATTGTAGCCTATGGCTGCGGGATTGCACTGCCGAGAGGGGCAGTGCGGTCACAGGGGGTCAGCGCATAATCGCGCATGCGCAGACCCCCCCCCCCCCCCCCCGGCTTCTGGGTCAGGGCTTCGCAGGGATGGGCTCCTTTCGGAGCCCTGTCCCTGCACCCTCAAAATTATACATCTAGGCGGTATTTCACAATACCACAATGCGATGGCACCACGTCGGCATTGCACATTGATGATAAATGCGCCCCTTAGTGTACCCCCCTAAATACTAGCAAATTGCTAAACTGCAAGGTGTCGGCCAGGCTGGGGCATACTTTGCTGCAGTGCAGGGAGGCAGCTACATCCTCCCACACGACAACACACTGACACACACACATTGCATGGGGACCAGGGGTACACTGACTGACTGACACACACACATTGTATGGGGACCAGGGGCACACTGACTGACTGACTGACACACACACATTGTATGGGGACCAGGGGCACACTGACTGACTGACTGACACACACACATTGTATGGGGACCAGGGGCACACTGACTGACTGACACACACACATTGCATGGGGACCAGGGGCACACTGACTGACTGACACACACACATTGTATGGGGACCAGGGGCACACTGACTGACTGACTGACTGACACACACACATTGTATGGGGACCAGGGGCACACTGACTGACTGACTGACACACACACATTGTATGGGGACCAGGGGCACACTGAATGACTGACTGACACACACACATTGTATGGGGACCAGGGGCACACTGAATGACTGACTGACACACACACATTGTATGGGGACCAGGGGCACACTGACTGACACACACACATTGTATGGGGACCAGGGGCACACTGACTGACTGACACACACACATTGTATGGGGACCAGGGGCACACTGACTGACTGACTGACTGACTGACTGACACACACACATTGTATGGGGACCAGGGGCACACTGACTGACTGACTGACTGACACACACACATTGTATGGGGACCAGGGGCACACTGACTGACTGACTGACTGACACACACATTGTATGGGGACCAGGGGCACACTGACTGACTGACACACACATTGTATGGGGGCCAGGGGCACACTGACTGACACACACATTGTATGGGGACCAGGGGCACACTGACTGACTGACACACACACATTGTATGGGGACCAGGGGCACACTGACTGACTGACACACACACATTGTATGGGGACCAGGGGCACACTGACTGACTGACACACACACATTGTATGGGGACCAGGGGCACACTGACTGACTGACACACACACATTGTATGGGGACCAGGGGCACACTGACTGACTGACACACACACATTGTATGGGGACCAGGGGCACACTGACTGACTGACTGACTGACTGACTGACACACACACATTGTATGGGGACCAGGGGCACACTGACTGACTGACTGACACACACACACATTGTATGGGGACCAGGGGCACACTGACTGACTGACTGACTGACACACACATTGTATGGGGACCAGGGGCACACTGACTGACTGACACACACATTGTATGGGGGCCAGGGGCACACTGACTGACTGACACACACATTGTATGGGGACCAGGGGCACACTGACTGACACACACACATTGTATGGGGACCAGGGGCACACTGACTGACTGACACACACACATTGTATGGGGACCAGGGGCACACTGACTGACTGACACACACACATTGTATGGGGACCAGGGGCACACTGACTGACTGACTGACTGACTGACACACACACATTGTATGGGGACCAGGGGCACACTGACCGACTGACTGACTGACACACACACATTGTATGGGGACCAGGGGCACACTGACCGACTGACTGACTGACACACACACATTGTATGGGGACCAGGGGCACACTGACCGACTGACTGACTGACACACACACATTGTATGGGGACCAGGGGCACACTGACTGACTGACTGACTGACACAAACATTGTATGGGGACCAGGGGCACACTGACTGACTGACACACACATTGTATGGGGACCAGGGGCACACTGACTGACTGACACACACATTGTATGGGGGCCAGGGGCACACTGACTGACTGACACACACATTGTATGGGGGCCAGGGGCACACTGACTGACACACACACATTGTATGGGGACCAGGGGCACACTGACTGACACACACATTGTATGGGGACCAGGGGCACACTGACTGACTGACACACACATTGTATGGGGGCCAGGGGCACACTGACTGACTGACACACACATTGTATGGGGGCCAGGGGCACACTGACTGACACACACACATTGTATGGGGACCAGGGGCACACTGACTGACTGACACACACATTGTATGGTGACCAGGGGCACACTGACTGACTGACACACACATTGTATGGTGACCAGGGGCACACTGACTGACACACTAACACACACACACACACACACACACACACACACACACTGCTGAACTCTGTCACCATACACTGGACTGCACGCAGAATATCTGACCCCAGCTCCATGTGCAGACGCTGCCTTGCTGCACAGTTATACAAGCTCCCCCATGCTGAATACCTCTGTGGTTAGCTGTCCTCCGGAAGAGAAGCCAGGAGCAGCCATTCCCTGCCTCCCTTGGGGAAACAAGCACCCCTTGCCCTCAGCCCCCATTCTGACCCACCATATTACAATACTTACAGTTTAGGAAGACTGGGAGGCAGGTTCCACGGGGCTTCTCTCTGTGCTCCCAGCAGGTCTGCAGTGTACAGGAAGTGCCTGTGTTGTAGCTGGCAACGCCCCTTCCTTTCTGCACGAACAATGATTGGCCTGGGGGGAAAGGGGGAGTGTCCAGGGGAGTGTTCTCTCTTCGCCTCTGCAGGGAGCTAATATCGCAGGAACAGCTCGCTTTCGCACCTGCTCTCCCTGCCCACCTCCCTTCATAAATCCAGGTGATGTAGCACAACATCGCAATGCGATGTTAATGCGATGTTCATCGATATTATCGCAAAAACATCGCGGTTTATTGATAAATGTGCCCGTTAGTGTAATGTGCCTGGAGTGTCCAGTTACTTCTAAAAATAAGGGATGAGGCTGCTGCTTTCAGCTTTTCCCGTGCGGATATTAGAGATGATGCTACCGAGTGGTGTCACCAATTGATTTTCCTCGGCAGCAGGGGGTTGGTGGGGGCATAGATGGGTGTCACTAGCACCTTGTAATAATTATACCCAGCCTCTGTACGCCTGCCAATCCTAGTCACAGATCCACACATGAGTCTATGGGGATACCTCACTGAGTGTCCGGGTCCCATAGCAAGCGTACTCTCCAGATGCCCTAAGCCCATTCAGATGCCCTAGAGCTTAGGCAACTGCCCAATCTGCCAATGGGCTAAGGCCAGCTCTGCCAGAGCAACACATCCCGCTGGCTGCCACATAGAGCAGCACTGTAAATTTTGAACTTCCCGGCAGTGCAGTGAATAAATTAATGACGTCACTCACTCAGCTTACAGTCATCTCTGGCACAGCACGGACGTACTAAACTATATAATTACAGCCATGTCAGGGCTAATGATCACCCAGCACCCATCCTTACCCCCACCCACACTCCCATGTATAACATAAACACCGCATATTCCACTTACACAAAATAATTTATGTTTGCGAGCAGGAGTCGGCCATCTTGGTACACCCAAGTGAAGCCACTCCGTGTACTCCCCCAGCTGATGGCTCCTGCGGCTGCGCAACAAGTTGGAGCTCCTATCTCTATAATGGGGCATGTTTCACTAAATTATAAAAAAACTGTACCTATCTGAAAATCCTCAACCCCAAAAGGCACTCCACTGGGACAATATCTACCTAATAAAACAAACCCCAAGTCTCAATTGTTCCTCTACCCCGAGTTATGCCTTCCCAAAAAAACCCTCATAGACTAACATGGGTGACAAAGTGTCATTTCGCGAGTGTCAGGAAAAAACTGGCAGTTGGAAGTTTAGATCGCTCCCAATTGGTCATTTTTTTATATTTCAACCTGAAATTTGGCACGCAGCACCGGTTGACGATTCTATGCGTACATGCCAAATTTCAGTTCAGTATGCCCAGTCACTTTTGAGGTGCAGTCCCTCAAACACCATGCCCCCATCCGAAAAGTTCCCTATGGGAAAAATCCGTTCGTTGGATTCAGCCTTAATATAAGGGCACTACCGTGCCCTTATAATATATATATATATATATATATATATATATATACAGAGTGGAAAAACTGAAATTGAGAAATTCAAAATCAGCTAGTATGGGAAAGTTGTGACTTGACCTGAATAAGAAACTTGCAAAAGATTTTTGATTCAACATCTTCTGTTCTGGCAGGAGGCCTAAAGTTTCACTTTTTTGGTGAAAATGATGAAAACTGTGAAGATGCTCCAATCTAGTTAAAATTATGTCAGGATGTCTTAGAGTGGTTTATTAATATACTTTAGCTTAGTAAAAGAGAATACGAGCTTGTCCTAGTGCAAAGTGACTGACTTTGGCGGGATAAAAAATCCCTTAAAAATTACCCATTTTCATAGTTTCAATTGTGGATATGGTGTTTTCTCCGGAACGTGTTTTTTTAAAAAAACATTTTTTTTTGGGAGAGGATGCTCTGTAATAGATGTGATCAAGAAAAGAAACTTGGTGGAAAAAAAACAGGGTAAATCCCTTTTGTTTGCCTTTAATAGAATAGTGCACCTATGTGTCTTCTAATGTCCAACAAACTGTTTACTGAATGCTCCAGTAAGTCCAGTAACAATGCATTACACTCTGTTCTTTAGGTGCAGGATTTAAAACACTACTGTTTATTGTCTTTACTTGTGGCAGTTTATTTTGAACATGAATTGGTGTGAAAAACAGTTTTGCATCCATTATGCTGGCAACCTGAAAGGGCTGCATTACGACATATAGTTATGCCAAAGATAAGCCAATATATTAACAGTTAAATAAGTTGAAGTGTATTATGATGTAATAAACAAATACATCTAATGTTTAGTGATATTTAAAATGATACATTAAACAGTTTACACTGTTACTTGTAATACTTATTGTAACAGTTACTGTTTTTCAAAAACAGACTGCAACAGTTATTTCTTATTAGCAAAATCTGACAACCAGACACTCTTAAAGCCCATACACACTGGGCAACTTTGAGCTGAAAGCCACTCAAAAGAGCCTGTTTGAGCGTCTTTCAGCTCAAAGCCACCCAGTGTGTATGCCCTAGCGATGAGCAGTGAGCACTGCTGTGCGCTCCCGCATCATCGCCAGGAAAGCCGTTCATCTGCTGGTTATATCAGCAGATGAGCGGTGTTAAGGACGGCTTTGCATAGCTCTGCACTATGCAATGTCGTCATCCCCCATCCATCGGCGCCGAGCAGGGGGAAAGCCGCTCAGTGTGTATGCACTGAGCGGCTTTCCCCGCAGCGATGATTGACATCGCTGCCCATACACGCTGGGCATAGTTGCCCAGTGTGTATGGACCTTGATTGATAAGACAATTCCTGTTCCACTGTTCATCACGTTCCGGGAGGGCACCGAGGCGCATTGATAACCAGGGACAGTGCCGGGCTGCCAGTACCGAGTATATATATATATATATATATATCTATATATATATATAGATAGATAGATAGATAGATAGATAGATAGATAGATAGAAGTTTGTGCCGGCCCGGCACTCCACTTTCATGAGCAGCTACCTTGATGCCTTCTGAATAAATTAGGTAGATGGAATCCACCATGGCCCAACTGTGCAGAGTTTGTGTATTCTCCCTGTGCTTGCGTGTGTTTACTCTGGGTACTCCGGTTTCCTCCCACAATCCCAAAATATACAGGTAGGTTAATTGGCTTCCAACAAAATTAACTCTAGAATGTCTGTGTGCGTGTACATGTGGTAGGGAATATAGATTGTAAGCTCCACTGGGGCAGGGACTGATGTGAATGTTCGAATATTTTCTGTAAAGCGCTGTAAGAAACTGTTAATAATTTAATAAATAAATGGAAACAAACAGTGGCAAGGATGTATTGCAAATGACACATTCACATTCTGCCATGCTTCACTTATACCATGCATTGATGTGCAGTCAGGGAAGGAAGGGGACACAGATCCTCACCTTCCCTACTCTAGTATATGCCAGTGTTTTGGCTATAAAATGATTAGAATAATACAAAGAAGAGTAACTTATAACTTAATATAAATCATTTACCGGATATACTCGAGTATATGCCGACTTTTTCAGCACATTTTTTATGCTGCAAAGTCCACTTCGGCTTATACTCGAGTGAAGGGCGGCAGGGGGGCCCAGGTCAGTCAGCAGCACCCAGCCTGGGGAGAGAGGGAGCAGCGGCACACGGCCAGCCGGGGAGGGAGGGATCTGTGGCGCCCAGCCAGTATCTGAAAACAGGAAGTGACCCGCTGCTACCGCTAGCAGGTACTTTCAGGTGCACTGCAGCAGCAGGATCCGCATATGGCGGCTTCTGTATTCCTGGAGCCGCAGCGGGACAGAGCAGAGGACAATACTCAGCGGTGGGATTGGCCTGAATGCCCGCGGTCTGCAGCCTGCAGCTCCTATGATCAAAGACTCATCCACACCCCGCTGCTTTGCGATGGTTCCAGGGCTACTGGAGCCTTCCACTGATATGCTGTGTGAGACAGGCAAAGTAACATGGAGGGGGGGAGCGATGTGTGAGAGCAGTCAGGGGGAGAGGGGGGTTCTATCTGTAACAGAGGTGTAACTTGGGGGATGGGGTGGCATGGGGATTTGGTAATTTGTGTGTCAAAGAGGTGTCGGTGGTGGTGGGTGGGTTATGTTTGTGTCAGAGCTGTCAGTGTATGTGTGTGTGTGTGTGTGTGTGTGTGTGTGTATGAGTGGGTGGGTTTGGTGCTGTATGTGCCAGAGAGCGTTGTGTATGGTGGAAGGGGGGGGGGTGATGCTGTGTGTGATAGTTGTGTCAGGTGGGGTAGGTGGTGTGCGTCAGTGTCAGGGGAGAGTAGGTATGCCAATGTGACCCGCACGCCCCCATTTAAAACCACCTTTTTCTTTTTGGGAAGAAGATTGGTATCTATTTTTATTGTTTATTTACCCATAGCTGCTGGATTTCCCACCCTAGGCTTATACTCGAGTCAATAAGTTTTCCCATTTTTTGTGGTAAAATAATGTGCCTCGGCTTATATTCTGAGTATATACAGTGTATTCTAATCATTTTTGCAGTTATCTGCTATGCTCCTAGAAACACTTTACTATGCTTATTACCCAGGACAGATAAGTAAAGTACAGTAAAGAGACGGACTCATCGATGTGTGCATTTATTCCTTTTATCTGGTAGGTTTTCTGAATGTTGGAGAGGAGCATATATTAATTTATATTTTTATATGTCTTACACCTTTTTACTTTTGTGAGTTTAATAACCTTTTTTAATAAATATATAGTTCTATTTAAGTAGCGAGCTACACTATAGACATGATTCTGGTTTCATCGGTCCTCTGTGTGTTTGCACGGGGGACCAATGGTAAGCCTCCGCGCATGCACATATTCTTTTCTGTGCATGTGCAGGGCTTCTGTGTGAGCACCATTTCTCACACAGGGTGCTTGCACAGGGAAGGGGCTGGATGGTGGCAGCGATGGGGCATGGTAACACCCAGCATTTCATTGGCGTCCCCATGCAAATGTACTTGGGACAAAGTGTCTCTGGGGCAGACGGCTGACATCATATTTGTCTCCACTGAATTATATTTGCGAGGGCATGAATCAAATGATTTCTCCTGCTGTGGGCACATGCGAGGGGATTCACCGGGGCTGCGCCACAACTGCTCAGCAAGCTGTGAGCTTCGCAGCTTAGAGAGAAGATTAGAATCAGGCCCAAAAATTGTTGTATTTTTTTTTCATTTACATTTGAGGAAACACATATGAAACAATCCCAATGTATTGCTTATGACCAACTGCAACATGTTCTGGTAACATTTTCACATCTCTTTGCCAGGACTGCACTGTTTGGGGTTTGAGGCTTATTTACTAAGATGCAAGTTCTATTGATAATGGGATGTTGCCCATAGCAACCAATTAGAATGTACTTCTTATAAAACCATGTGCACTGCAGGTGGGGCAGAAGTAACATGTGTAAAGAGAGCTACATTTGGGTGGGATATGTTCAAACTGAAATCTAAATTGCAGTGTAAACATAAAGCAGACAGTATTTACCCTGCACAGAAAACAAATAACTCACCCAAATGTAACTCTCTCTGCACATGGTACATCAGCCCAACATGCAGTGCA
Source organism: Crinia signifera (assembly GCF_055691185.1). NCBI lineage: Eukaryota > Metazoa > Chordata > Amphibia > Anura > Myobatrachidae > Crinia > Crinia signifera. The sequence goes on from NC_139221.1 coordinate 218,773,164, forward strand.
CATGGTTTTGTCCATTAAAGAAGTAGTTTGCTTTTGCAAACCAACTAGAATCACCCCCAGATTTTCCTGTCATCATTTGGTGACTTAGGGCGAGATTCTATATAGCAGAGATGCGGTAAAAACCCCGTTTTCGGGGTTTCTACCGCATCTCTATATGCTATATTGTGCCTCCGCAGTGTCAGCGCTGCGGAGGGAATCGCCAGCAAAAGCTGGCGAATCCCTGCAGAAGCCTATGGGCTTCTTACCGCAGCGCTGTTTGAGGGATCCGTCACGGATCCCTCCCAGCGTGCCCTGCGGCCGGCGCCGGGGTCTGCGCATGCGCAGATGGACTCCCGGGTCGCAGACCCGGAAGTCCAGCACCGGCACCGCATCGCAAGGGACAGCTCTTACCGCAAGAGCTGTCCCTTGCGTTAATAACGGCATATGTTACAGCATATGCCGTTATTAAAAATGCGATGTCCGGCGAAGGGGGGCCGCGGATGTTATAACATCGCGCCCTTGAGCTCCTGGTTTATGTGACTTATTTATTAAAGGAGCCTTGTGCTACTGGAATAGTAATCCAAATGGTACGGATACTTATTCTGACTGCTTAGATTCTACTGCAAATTGCCATTCCTGTCACACTCTTAATTAAAGCACATAAAGTGATTCAGATTACTGTAAAACAGTAGGAAAGTGTTATATATAGTCTCAGACTTGGAAGTGAGACCTTTTCAGTGTTATGTCACAACCTAGCACCTTTATTGTCTGATTAATAATTTTACTTCACCAAGTACACTGAGTTTAATGTTACACACATTAAATCTTAATCACAATGAAGTGACTGTACTGGGCTAAAAAAAGAGTCCTGCTTTACCTGTTTGGACCATACTTAGATTCAGTGTTCTTGTAATAAGCATTATACAGTAGGAGGTTAAATTAAGAACCTTAACTTGTACTGAATGGGAGAATATGCAGTGTACTTGCCTATGGCTAATGAGACTGTGCAAATGAACGCATTTGTATTATTGGTAAGCTTTAAGTTTAGCTAGCAAGCTTAGTTTAGTTAGCATGATAGATAGACTAAACATCAGCACTCACCGTTTCTAGTTTTGGGGTGCCCTATCGCTTGTGACCACATTGTTTAAATAGAAATTGCAGAGGCTCTGAACTCACAAAATTGACTAATTTTAATAAACATAAATAGTGGATATTTAGTTCATGTATTGGTCAATGTTTTCAAGCCTGGAGCCCCCTGCATGGGAACACACTTTTCTGCAGGCATTGATACTCAATGACAACAATGAAATCAGGTGTGGTGTTGTTGTTTGAAACACACTGCTCCTGACTTTATAGCTTGGGTGTGTTGATGAATTCCACATCCACTCCTGAGATTTATTACCTATGATGCATTTATTTTTTGTGTGTTCTGTGTTTTTGTGTGTGTTGTACTGTTTAAATGTGTGTTGTAGTGTATGTGGGTGTGTGTTGTACGGTGTGTGGTGTGTTATGTATGTGTGTATGTGTTTTGTGTATCTGTACAATGCGTAAGTGTGTGAGGTACGCTACATATATATATATATATATATGTAGTGTGCACCCCTTTTTTTTTTAGTCCTCCTGGAGCAAACGGCTAGGCAAATGTGAAACTCATTGAAGCCATTAGCACCCAGGGATTGTGCATGGGCATATTTGTGCATGCACATGCGCAAACCGCCACCATCAAACAAGGGCCGAGTTCAGACCCAAATAAACAGGGGTGAATCGACCCTTATTTCAATCTCTCCTTAGTCCTCCCAAATTGTCAGGGCTGACACTATGTAGAGTTCCCTATGTGAAACATTTTTCTAGCATTGTTTAGAAATATATACTGTAGTAGATTGGTGGCTATGGGTCACAGAATTGTGCCATTTTAAAAATGTTTGACGATTTAAGCAATGAACCATTAACTCAGTTAGGAATAGCCTCAAGATATTTCAACTCTGAAACAAAATGGGTTTGTAACATAGATATATGAAAATAAATAAATTACAAAGAGCAAAGCTGTTTAACACTAACATTTTTTACATATGTTTATAGCAAGACAATTAGGAAACAATACTATTATATTGAAAGGCAAAATATTTGTGGAATTGTCAAATAATGTGATATTGATGCCCTGAGTGAAAGCCCAACAACAGTAAAAATAACAAATACTAAATTAGAGTACAGAACTCCTCCATTGTTCCATTGTTTCACAATGTTGAACGTATGAGTGATAAGCCAATCAGATATGTGTCATTATGTTACAAGCAGCATTTATTATATTATACTGTATTATACCGCTCAAGAGGAGATAAACGTGTATTCTAAATATATGTTTCTTTTTCTGCTTTACACAATATTTGTAAAATTATATGAATATTATCTGTTCAACCTTGGTTTGTACTGTTATATATCACAATAATAGTAAACAAAATTATGCTATTTTTCAAGCCAGTCCAATTGCTATACTAAAATAATCCTGTGCTTCAACGGTTGCTTTGGAAAAAAATATTTTGCTATTACAAAGACTTTCACATGTAATGTTTGTGTTGCCCTTTTTAAATTTTTATATTTTCTTTATTTTACAATTTATGCACTTTCAACTATTGAAGCTATTCATCTGGATCAGTGGTTCTCAAACTCGATCCTCAGGACCCCAGACAGTTTATGTTTTCTCATTACTGACTAAAAGTCTAGACACACTAGAATAATTTTTTTGCAGGTTGGCCGATTTCCAATAAATTGGCCGATATATCGTCAGATGTTTAGCGAAAATCAGCCGATATCGGTCTGATACATGCTCTCATGGATGTTTTGCAAAATATTCTGATCTTAAGGCCCCCATACACTACACGATTTGGGCCCAATTTCACCCGATTCTGGAGTATTGGGAAGAGAAATCGGGTGAAATTGCCCAAATCACATAGGGTATGACATCCAATCTGCTCCAATGCGCGGTCCCGTGGGCATCAGATCAGATCTGGATGTCGGACGGTCTGCACATAAGATTAATCTTATGTGCAGCCTGCAGGGAGCAGGTCCGGGGGAGAGGGGACCAGAGACCGGAGAGCAGGATCCAGTCCTGTCCGTGGGAGCTGCGCTAGTGGGGTAGTGAGCTAGCGGCAGGAGAGGTGGCAGAAAGCGGGGTCTGGTCCAGCTGCAGGTGTAGTGGGCTAGCAGCAGGACTGGAGAGGTAGCAGCAGGCAGGGAGCGGGGACCGCATAACAGAGTCCGGGTAGCGGCGGGAGAATAGGAAACATCCTATTCAAAAGACTGGGCGGGCAGGGTGGGCGCTGATTGACTGAGCTCTCGTCCAATCAGCAGCCGCCCAGTCTTTTGAATAGGATGTTTCCTATTCTACTCACCGCTACACGGACTCTGTTATGTGCTCCTCGCCTGCCGCTACCTCTCCAGTCCTGCCGCTAGCCCACTACCCCTGCAGCTGGACCAGACCATGCTCCCCGCCACCCCTCTACCCCTTCTGCAGCTCCCACAGACCGGACCCTGCTCTCCTGTCTCTGGTCCCCGCTCCCCCCGGACCTGCTCCCAAGGACCAGGACCCTGCCATGGACCCTGACGCCACCCCGTCTGTAAGCTCCCCCAGACCCTGCTGTCCTGCAGCTCCCCCTGATTTACATGTGATAAATCGATCCGATTTATCACATGTAAAAAATGGCACATCAAGTGTCAAATCATATCAGGAGTTGCCGGGGGAGCTCAGTGGAAGTTGGGGCCAACATTAGGCCGTCTTTTCCATAGGACAAGTCGGCCTAATGTATGGGGACATTCACATGCTGCATGAAAGATCAGAAGATTTATTAAAGATCCATAGGAATGCACATGGGATCTTAAGAAAAATCTTTGGTGATGGACAAAAGATTTCAAGGCTAATTTATGCGCACATCTTAAGATCACAGATGTGGGTACCTTAACACATTTTAAAATTGATTCTGTGAGGATACCTGCAAAAAACGCACTGTGTGGGGTCCTGAGGACCGACTTTGAGAGCCAGTTATCTAGAGAACAGGAGCTCATTTGCATGGACAATTTGCCATTTGCCATTTTTACTCTGCTTGATAGATACTCAACAGGCAGAATTCAATAGTACACCTGTCAAGTGTTGAAAAGTGGGCGTGTCAGCGAAAACAGCCACAGATTGTTGAAAAACAGCCATGAATTCGACAATCCACGGCAGTTTCCAACAAAACAGTCTGATCTGTTCTTGTATTTTAAGCATTAGAAATATGTGTCATGTCCAGTTTTGATGGCTACAGGGATATACTGGTACCTGAAGAACCAGCTGTAGTGTCCCTGCAAAAAATAATAATTCAGGACTCACACAATAAATGTAAAAAAAAAAAACACCTCCCACACTAACTTCATTTATTACTCACTAAAATCCAATGCAAAAGTTATATTTGGCATTGGCCTATCTATTATGAGTGCAGATCCAAACATTACTACACCACCCCCAGTGTTCCGCAGTGGCCAGCTCTTCAGAGCAGTAGAAATCAGAAAAAGAAAAATAGAATATAATTAATTATTTTAAGGCAATTAAGACAACATTAACAACAGCAGCAGATGGTTTATACGTTAGTGACTACGTATTATAGATTGTAAAAACACCCAAAGGAAACCACTTTTGTTTGTACTATTTGTGCTTCTTATTTAGTGTCTGGTATGGAAGACTTGACACATTTATAGATTTTATCCCAAAAATGCCACATTTAATATAAATATATGACCATTCATCAAATAGAATTTCACATGTATAATAATGGTGGAAAAATAAAGAGATAAAAAAAGTATATACAGTATAAGATATGTATAGATATGTGCAAAGGTGGATCAATTAGCTAAAAATATAAGAATATTTCTTCCATAATTCATATTAATTAATGTGGAAGATTAATGTGAGTTTATACCACTGACCAGGGTCAAAAATGTGTTCTTATCTCAAAGGCACAGTCTGAGAGTTGTCATTTGAAAGAGCAGTCAATTGTATTACCTAATCTGTAAAGAAGCCAGAGACCGCCTTGGTCTTCTCCGCAGGAGCCCGTTTGGAGTTGGAATGGTTACTTGTTAGCTCACACTGTGGAATGTAAGCCTTGCTTGAGGCCAGAGTGGCCAACCTCTCTGTTCAAATCACTGCATCAAGCTCCAAGCTGATTCCACACAGACTGACCTGGCATGTAAGTGGCAAGGCAGGATTTCCAGGTCTCCTAGAGGGCAATGAACGGCTTTGATAATGCACCTGTAGTGTTGACCTCTGTATGTAAGCAGCGATAAAATAGAGTAAAATAAAGCTAATGTGTTTTGCCCCTACCATGGGGATTTATCAAAGAGTAGAAATCAGCAGTAAAATGGCATGGCAACAATTTCCTGGTGATTTGCCTATGCACAGAAGGTAAGTCTCCAGTATCAAGGTGTGTTCGTGTAGACCTCTGGTACAAAGCCATAGGTAACTATACTCAGTGTGCCACCAGAGAGATGGAGGTCCTTTATCTATTTCCTGGTTTGGCAAGTATAAACCACAAAAATGTTATAGTACTTGTTCCTTATGGACTGCATGAATGACCAGCTTAGATTTGTCACAGCATGGACATTCCTATGATTTGTCCAATAAGAGCATGCCCATGCATTTCTATAGGAATGACCAACTGGTAGTGAAATCCCCTAAGGACAAGTTTTATAGTGTCTACATGTGATTGTCATTTTGCTAAGTTAGGATGTTACATCAGCAGGATTGGTGTTTAAAAAATGACAAGGATTGCATATGGCAGGGCTAGCTTGAGGGCCATTTTAGCACGGCTGCTTAATGTGGGTTCTTCCCTTCAAGAAGTGCAGTTCTGCTGTTGCCTGTTATATGGAGTACTTTCCCTGGAAGGCCTGGCAGCAACGGCAACAGCAGGTTTCAGTGGCACCTCTCTTTCTCTTTCTCTCTCTCTTCTCAGTCTTCTATGGAGGGGCTGGGGCAATTTAAGTGTGTTTTATTTTTCTATGATGGCTAATGTGTTATTTCTTTTTCCGTGGGGGCCAATGTATTTTATTGTTTTGTTTTTTTTTGTGGGCAGGTCAATATATCTGTGCTTTCCCCACAGGAGACCATTGTGCATATATTTTTTTCTGTAGGGATTAATGCATGTGTCTTTTTCCTGTGGGGGGCAGAGTGTGTTTTTTTTTCGGTGGGGGGACAGGATGTGTGTTTTTTTTCCCTGTGGGGGCATTGTGATCTCTAATTTATGTGGGTTTTTTTCTCTGTGGAGGCAAGCGTGTTTTATGGGGTTTTTTTTACTTTCACCCGAAAACAATCACAATAAACTTTATCAATAGTCCACAATTGCTATAGATTCTCTCTCCTGACAGTGCTGTAGTTCATGTTGTATATTTGAATGTGTACTTAATGCTGGGGGAGTGAGATTTAAGTGTAGATATACTGAGAAGGTTTTCCCCTGGAAAGATGTTTAGGTGGAGTTGCTAAATTGTTCCTCCTGCTCTCATACTGTACATCTCATTCTCCTCCCCCACATTCATCCTATAACTCTGGATAGTCGAATCTACACAAACTTTGTTAAAATCCTTTTCCATTTTGAGCAGCTCTCATCTCTACACAGTTTACAGTCTCTAAAGTAGAAAGTCATCTGTCTCCAGAGAAAGGCACAAGGGTGCTTGTGGATTACTGTATCTATAGCAAGATGATGTTTTCTTTACCATACACAAACATCGTTATCCATTGTAAGATACTGTAGGAACGAAAGCTTTTTTTTCTTCTGTAAAATAGAAGGATGCAGACACAGGATTATTATTATTATTATTATTATATTTATGGTACTGTATGATTTTCTTCCCTATAGAGAACATCAGATTGTGTTAATTGTTCTATTAACAGTATTGTCTTGTTTTGTTATCAACTGTGCTATTACAGTATGTTAGAAATTGTCATTATGCCCATCAGTCTCTGTTTCAGACCCTGGGGGTGACATTTATTAGAGATCGATGTTGGGTTTTTGGCGATTTTTATTGCAGAAACGGCCGTTTTCACTCTTTTTCCCGAATTTGCATAATTAATGAGATGCGAAAATCTGCAAAAAATGTGGTATTTGCCGCGAAATTGTCATTATGCCCATCAGTCTCTGTTTCAGACCCTGGGGGTGACATTTATTAGAGATCGATGTTGGGTTTTTGGCGATTTTTATCGCAAAAAACGGCTGTTTTCGCACTTTTTCCCGAATTCGCATAATTAATGAGATGCGAAAATTGGCAAAAAATGTGGTATTTGCTGCAAAATTGTCATTATGCCCATCAGTCTCTGTTTCAGACCCTGGGGGTGACATTTATTAGAGATCGATGTTGGGTTTTTGGCGATTTTTATCGCAAAAACGGCCGTTTTCGCACTTTTTCCCGAATTCGTATAATTAATGAGATGCGAAAATCGGCAAAAAATGCGGTATTTGCCGCGAAATCACACTTTCTGAAAGTGCGATTTTTTTTATCTCCGGAACTCGCATCCAGATGTTTTCCCATTGAAAAATATACAAATTGCCCAAAAAAATGGTCTAAACATCACAAAAAAAATAGACCTGATCCTGACTGGCGAATTTGACAGAACCATGCACAGATCATTGCAAACTGTGTATGGTTCTTTGGTAAAATATGTGTAAAAGTTTTAAAAAATCAAAAAATGGCGTGAGGTCCCCCCTCCTGTACATAACCAGCCGCGGGCTCACTGAGCCGGACCTGGTTCCAAAAATACGGGGGACAAAAAGCATAGGGGTCCCCCGTATTTCTGAAACCAGCCGACAAAAAAACTGGGGGTCCCCCGTATTTTAAAACCAGCACCGGGCTCCAACAGCCTGCTGTGTCATGCCACAGCCGGGGGACACTTTTTACATAAGGTCCTCCAGCCGTACCATGAGCACCGTGGCTGGTCAGCCTTGGACGAGGTACCTGGAGGAGTGGGGACCCCCCAATAAAGGGGTCCCCCCCAGGCTTCACCCGTCCAGGGCTGAAGCCCGGGGCTGTCATCTGATAGGGTTAAATCTTTCAATCCTAACATTGCTTTATACATAACTACAAGTACCAGCACCAGCATTAACCTGTAAAAAGAATGTTAAAAGAAAACACACACACAGAGAAGTATAACTTTATTACATACACATCCACACACCTCACTTTTACACCCACATACTTAAGGATCCAGGATCAAGCGCTGGTCTCTCTGCAGCATAGCTGGTCAGCCCGCACTGTCAGCGGGCTTAACCGGCTTTCTCCGATGGAGCTAACAGCTTCTGTCACGCTGTCCCAGATAGGGTTAAATCTGTCCCAGCGCGACACAGGCTGAGAGCGTGATTGGGCGATGCGTCTCCATGTAGACGCATAGCTGAGCCAATCAGGAAGCAGCAGCGCGTCAGAGCGGGGCAGGCCGTAGAGGTCCCAGAACGCCGTTCCTGCTGACATCATTTTGCATAACAGCTTCAGGAACGGCGTTCCGGGTCATTCCGGCACAAAAATAGCCCTGGTTATACTTCTCTGTGTGTGTTTTCTTTTAACATTCTTTTTACAGGTTAATGCCCCGCATGCTGGGACTTGTGGTTCTCCTGGTACTTGTAGTTATCCTGTATAAAGCAATGTTAGGAGTGAAAGATTTAACCCTATCAGGCCGGCGTCCACTGGCCAGGGACGCCGGTGAAAGCCCCGGGCTTCAGCCCTGGACGGGTGAAGCCTGGGGGGGGGACCCCTTTATTGGGGGGTCACCACTCCTCCAGGTACCCCGTCCAAGGCTGACTAGCCACGGTGCTCATGGTATGGCTGGGGGACCTTATGTAAAAAGTGTCCACCGGCTGTGGCATGACACTGTGGGCTGTTGGAGCCCAGTGCTGGTTTCAAAATACGGGGGACCCCCAGTTTTTTGTCCCCCGTATTTTTGGAACCAGGACCGGTCCAAGAGTCTGGGGCTGGTTTCAGAAATACGGGGGACCCCTATGCTTTTTGTCCCCCGTATTTTTGGAACCAGGTCTGGCTCAATGAGCCCGGGGCTGGTTATGTACTGGAGGGGGACCTCACGCCGTTTTTGTTTTTTTTTATCACAAAGTCGCACATTTTACCAAAATGGCACCTTTTCATGACTAAAAAAAATCGCACTTTTTCATGTCTAAAATCGCGGTACTTGTGTATTATCACATCGCCCATCGCATTGTATACCAAAAGGCATGCGATGGTATGCGATGCGACACGATATCACGCGATGTTGTACAATGTCATACAATTTAAAAATTGTATGACATTGTATATGGCATACAATGCCATACAATGCGATCCGATTAAAAATTGTATAAGCACCCTAATGGGTGCTTACAATCTTAAATGCACCCTAATGGGTGCTTACAATGTTAAATGCATCCCCCACGCCGCCCCCCCCCCCCACTATAAACGTGAACCCGAAGCGTGGCGAGCGCAGTGAGCCTGTGAGGGGACGCGGATACCTGTGAAGCCCGCGAGGGGACGCGGATACCTGTGAAGGTATCCGCGTCCCCTCGTGGGGCTCGCTGCGCTTGCCACGCTTCGGGCTCGGTGGCTCGCTACGCTCGCCACACTTTATAAAATCAACTCCACGCCGCCCCTCGCGAGCTCGCTGCACTCGCCACGCATCGGGTTCACGTTTATAGTGGGGGGTGGCGTGGGGGTACATTTATCATTGTAAGCACCCATTAGGTGCTTATACCCCATTTGGGTGCTTATACGATTTTTTATCGAATAGGGGGCTAAAATCGCATTGCATCGCATGCCATCGGGTGCATGGCATGCGATGCAATGAAAACATCGCACGATCAATATCGGGGGCGCCGTGATAATACACAAGTACCAAAATCGCCCTATATCGCACTTTATCGCACTTTTCATGCCGGAATACTCACCTCATTAAATATGCGAATTCGCTGCAAAAATGTGATTTTAAAAAACGGCGATATAGGGCGATTTGAGAAAAAAAATCGCATTTTCACAAAAACGGTAAACCGTCTAAATCTCGCCCTGGATGTTCATTTATCATCTACAGTATGTTTTTTTTAATACAATATATATTTTTAAAAATCACAACCCGAACTGTAAGTTTCATAAAATGGTTACATCTAATTTCATTTTTGTTAACATTGTAACTGTGGTAACAAATAATAAACTGTGTAAATAAGTAACCTCTAGTCCAGAGGTTCCCAATCTTTTTCGAATCACGGCACCCTAGAGTATCAGAACTTTCCCACGGCACCCCTAGGCCCCCCAAAAATATATACAATTAAGTAGATTGTGTTTATATGTGCTAAAGGGCATATTTAGCTTTTTCTTTTTTTACACATTTTATGATTGGCAGCCACCAGCACTGGTTTTGTCCATAAATAATTGATCATAAATAATTTGAATTGGTCCTGGACCACCTAACTGGGGCACCCCTGCAAGTGTCCCGAGGCAACCCAGGGAGCCACGGCACACAGTTTGGGAACCACTGCTCTAGTCTAATTCTCTAGAATGCTACTAGTAGACTCCAGTGGCCAGGTACTCTGGATAAAGGCAAGGGAATCTATAGACACAGTCTAGGGTTCTAATCCAGGCAGGCTGAGGCCGCTAGGTAGATGACAATGAATAAAAAACTGTAATACAGTAAAATTACTAAAAAATAAATGGTGTGCATTTATTAATACATATAAAATTAAAAAGAAACACAATATTAATTAGTAAAACAGCTCAAAAATGAGCATTAGGACTTTGAGTATGCAGCTACATCCAGAATAATAAGAGATATCGATAACGTCACCTCAATGAGTGCAGTGTCCCTCTTTTTGGGCCCAAAAGAGTTGGCCCGAGTGGTTGGTGGCAAAGTGGCATCCCTTTGAATGCTTCCTCCAGTTGAGTAATGGGGGTGGCGTTCCTCCAAAGTGCTGGAATATTCGAAGCATTATGGGGTCCACTTGATATATATATATATATATATATATACAAGTGGGGGTTGACCCTGATGGCGCTTCCAATAGCAGATAGCAGCTACCTCTACAAAATCTCCCCTGTTATCGGGAGATAGAACAGAAACCAAGAAAAATAATGAGATTACCACCACCTTATTGTGTGCTCAGGTTAGGCAAATACACAGTTTGACATTTTTAGTAACATTTATTTTAAAAGACATATAAAAGACATCCGTAGGTTTAGATTCTTTAAATGGATAACCGCATGGAAACAAACCCGACGCGTTTCGTCTCCGAAGAGACTTCCTCAGGGGTACACAAGAATGAGAGGTATGTTGGTCTAAAACCAATACCAGAATCTTTGTATTTCTTTAAGATTCAGTATCTCAAATCGAGATCCTATGGCGATGAACCTTTAGTGAGGGCCCTTGAACAAGCGGTGCACTTGAAAAAGGGAGGAGGAGTTTATACCAGAATTCCACTGAAACAAGTGAGTCCTCCAACCTCCAACACCTTTTCAGAATACACACACATATATATATATATATATATATATATATATATATATATAGTCAAATGTTAAAAGTAATCATACCCACAATGAAATCTTAATGAATGAATACATATTCACAATTTTTTGACAACAATAGTGTAAAGCCCTAAACACCACAGGTGGGCGATATTGAGTGTACACACTGAACAATATCGGTAAACAGTGATGTCACTGGGACTTGCTGAACCTGCAGGTCAATGGCTTCTGTATATAGCCAAATTGACCTGCATGTTTTGCCGACAGCTGGAGTCGTTAACGATGTGCAGGAGCGCTCATCCTTAAATATGTTGAGTGTAAATGCAAGAGTATATTGTAAAATATATCACTCTGAAATCCCTTTCTGATTGATATCTTTTACTATATCCTCTAGTATGTATGGGGCTTTAGTGGAGGGGCAGGAAACAGTCAGTCATCACAGTTCCAGTCACTTATTGCAAAGTACAGAAGGTCAAGCAAGAGGCAGATGCAGATTGTAGGACAGCAGGTGAAGTGACAATCTTGTCTCTTCTGCCCCAGGATGCCACTGCTAGACATAAGCTTTTCATCTCAGAACTGTCATGTCATTTGTCCATGAGGAATGAATACTGTATATGGTCAGAAACATTTTTTTTAAAATGTAACCAAAATTAATTACAATAAAATAAAGATAGTTTGTCAGTTAATATCTGCCTCAATGTGTAAGCAATGTCAGAATTACTGCTTAGAATATGAGACAAAATAAAAATAAAATAAAATTCTGCTAAACTGGACTGGATTCAACAATGTTATATGTAGTGTTGGGAAAGATTATAATCGGTACTTGTTTCCTAGCACGGCGCCCACTAAGGTAATAGCGTAGAGAGCTATTCTGCGTAAGAAAATCGTATTGCATCGCATCGCATCCACTTTGTGGTCATGCGATGCAACTTTTTTGGTCATGCGATGCGATATGATTTTATATACTAATTTATTGACTGCTCTCTGTCAGTGAACAAATTACATACATCGTTGGATGCAAGGTTACAGGGTATTTGTACATTAAAATGACATACAATGTCATTTTTACTGTGATTTTGAAGCCCCCCACTCCCCACCCACAATATCCACGCTACCCCTAAGCATAAAGCCACCTCCCCACTATCCACGCCACCCCCGAAGCGTGGCGAGCATCAAAGGAACGCATCCTACGACCTTTTCATACCCCCACTATCCATGTCTGTGTGGAGTTGACTCTATATATTGTGGCGAGTGCAGCGAGCCACCGAGCCCGAAGCGTGGCGAGCGAAGCGAACCCCGATAGAGGACGCGTATTACTTTCCATGTATTCCACGTCCGCTCGCCACGCTTTGCGCTCGGTGGCTTGCTGTGCTCGCCACACTATTTGGACCCCCATTGATGGGTTGATGAAATTGTATCGGTGGTTCACCTGGGCGTGCTCATATCCGGCTAATTGGAGCTGCTGTGTGCTATACGCCTAAGATAGGAGTTTTATTTAAGATGAGATGTTGCCCATAGAAACCAGTTTGATTCTACATCTTATTTATTTTTTTCTTGCAGATAATTGATATATCCTGGTTGGTTGCTATGGGATACACCCCATATACAATAGAACTCCCATCTCTTACTAAATTTACCTCTAATACTCACTCCACACTCTGGCATCCAAGACAGCACCCATACCCAGTAGCGCACGCAGGGGGGGTTTCTGAGTACCCAGAAACCCCCCCAGGAGTCTAAGTGCCCTAGTCTGAAAGCTGAGGGTCCCCTCTTTCCATAGGTGCAAGAATTTTGAAAATCGGCTCTTGGGAACCGGAGATATCTGACTTCAAAGCAATGGTCCCCATCCAAGCCTGTTAATTGCTCTTCCCAGTCAGATATTTCAGGTTCTGTCTGACTTAGTGTTTTACTGAGGGTATATTCCAAAAGCTGGGACTCTTCCCCTTTGATGGACACTAGTAGCTTGTCTCTACTGTTCCCAGAACCAGAGATATCAGCCTTCCAGCAGCTGGTTACTGCTCCAGCTCCACACACCTGGTATGTAGTTTTATATACTGTACTCGTTGGCAGATTGCTCTGCCTCCTGAACTCTGATCCCCTAGTCCCCAATACCATTTGGTAGGCGGGATTAAAATCTAAGAAATGTATTTCCGAGAACTGGAGATATCTGCAGTCAAGCAAGCTGTCCTCCCACCAGAAAATTATGAATAATAAGCCCACTCCACTATACACCCCTCCTCTGCATATTAAACATCCTCTACCACCCTGGAAGTTATGTATCAGGGCCCCTTCATTCATCCCAATGCCCCCTTCTCCCACCCAATCTCCCACCATCTGTGCAGTAAAGGTGTACTTAGTGGAAATTACTGATCCAGGCCCTACATGCTGAGCGGTTGATACAATACCTCCTACCACTCGCGGGACACCAAAGCTTCCTCCACCCCAATACATTGCTATGCCCAGGGGTCTACACTGCTGTTGACGCCCCTGTATTTGTGTATATATATATATATATATATATACATATATATATATATATTTTTTTATTATTTATGTACATTTGGTCTATCTATAATACTTTAACTGATCCGGCCGGCATATACTGGGTCACCTAAGTGTCCATCTCTGTGCTTTGCTCCGCCCCTCTGGAAACCCCCTTCTGAAAATCCTGCGTTTGCCACTGATACCGATTCCTCATTTATTAAACTTCATTATCTACCTGTCAGTTACTTCCCACCCTGCATATCTTCGACCAGTGCTTACCTCTCCTCTACCAACAACTGTCCTTAACATCCTCTGATTCCTGACTTTAAAAAAAGCTCATATGAGTGGGGTCTTCTGAATTTCATGCTTCATGTATCTTCCTCTGTGTCTTTTCATTTGTAAACTGTTCATCATTGTCTCAGACTATATACTGGTTACACCCTTGCATGTCCGAACTTATGCTTGCTCATTCTGAGTTGAACACAAAGCCAATAATTACCGTATATACTCGAGTATAAGTCGACCCCATTAAAAGCAGAGGCACCTAATTTTACAACAAAAAAACTGGGAAAACGTATTGACTCAAGTGACCCTCACTCGAGTATAAGCCGAGGGGGGCTTTTTCAGCATAAAAAATGTTCTGAAAAAGTAGGCTTATACTCGAGTATATATGGTACACAAATGATCAATGACTTTGGAAATGAATGCATCCAACAGTTTGTGCACCAGTCTGATTGGACTGATTGATAGTCATGAAAATATATTTGGTTTTCCAGAGCAAGGACTGGGAGGTGGCCACTGAAACGCACAGAGATGCATAGTTTTATGGGAGTGCAGCTTGTGTCACAGGACTGGTTTGAACTTGATGGACTAATGACTTTTTTCAACCTCACAAAATATGTTACTAAGTCCAGGGCCGGCGCCACCACTAGGCAGCCTTAGGCATTTGCCTAGGGCGCCGGCCACTGGAGGGCGGAAGTTGGAGCAGCTGTCCACCCTCCACCCCCTTCGCCGCCGCATCGCCCATCGCGCCCCTGTGCAGGGACTCGCCAGGCTGGGTGAGTCCGCAAGCAGAGAATTCCCCCCCCCTTGCAGCAGCCGCCTGACACCCCCCTCCCCCGGCTACTGTGTAGCACAGTAGCCAGTTCCGACGTACGCCCGGCAACCCCCCTCCACCTCCGTGTAGCAGCCGCCCGAAAACCTTCCCTCCCCCGGCTACTGTGTAGCACAATAGCCAGCCGCCGGCCACCGCACGCCCGGCAACCCCCCTCCACCTCCGTGTAGCAGCCGCCCGAAAGCCTTCCCTCCCCTGGCTACTGTGTAGCACAATAGCCGGCCGCCGGCCACCGCACGCCCGGCACCCCCCCTCCACCTCCGTGTAGCAGCCTCCCGAAAATCTTCCCTCCCCTGGCTACTGTGTAGCACAGTAGCCGGCCGCCGGCCACCGCACGCACGCCCGGCACCCCACCCCCCCTTCTCTGAGGACCGGGTGAGCGCCGGGGCGCCCCCACGCCTGGGGCGCTCCGGTGCCTTGCACCGGCCCTGACTAAGTCAATGTTTATAGAATCAGTTACAGAAAAAAAAAACAAAGTGAATTCTGACAACAATCTACAATGTCCCCATGTAGTCTGTTCTGCTGTGTTTTATGGTATCTACCAATAGCAACGCGTCATTTTTGTGCTGAAGAAATCACTGTCTTTATATTTGAAAGCTTTATGACAACAATGGTACTGTGGCTGCTATTAAAATAACAATAGTTTCTCCCAATGGACAGTGCAGTACAGTAGCAATGAGAAAGTAAAAACAGTAATGTGTCAGTGTGTAGGAATGACAGAAATGATCACAGTTGTGGGGGAATTTCTCACAAATGGAACAACAAAGGCGAATGAGCTGCTCTCAAAACACAATTCGCAAGTTCCACTTTTGGAATAACATTGTGTTAGATATTATATTTCTGTAAATTATTAATGTGTAATCTGGAATTGGAGCAGGGAAGGTACTATTACTAATAGTATCAATTCATTTTGATATGTGGTAAGATTTACTTTCCAAGCAGAGCAAAATAATAAGGGTTATTCTGCACTTACTGTAAAGGTGCAATGAGGTGAATATTGCACAGGACAGTACTAAAACGTATGATCATCACCAGTGTTCAGTCCCTGTCACTAATATTATCACATTTTCAAGCATATCCTTAAGTGCTCTTAAAGGGACATATATACTAAGCATTAGTGATTAAATAGAGAGTGAAAACAGCCAGCCAATCATCTGCTAACTGCCATGTTACATCCTGGGTTTAAAAAATGATTGGTAGCAGTGGCAAACGCAGGATTTTCAGAAGGGGGTTTCCAGAGGGGCGGAGCAAAGCACGAGAGATGGACACTTAGGTGACCCAGTATATGCCGGGTCAGTTAAAGCAAACACACACACACACACACACACACACATATATATATATATATATATATATATATATATATATATATATATACATACATACATACATACACATATATATATATATATATATATATATATATATATATATACATACAGGGGCGTCAACAGCAGTGTAGACCCCTGGGCATAGCAATGTATTGGGGCCCCTACCGATCCTCCAGCGGTAGGGGTGGGGGAAGCTTTGATGTCCTGCGGGTGGTAGGGGGTATTATATCAACCGCTCAGCATGTAGGGCCTGGATTAGTAATTTCCACTAATTACCCCTTTACTGCACAGATGGTGGGAGATGGGGTGGGAGAAGGGGGCATTGGGCTGAATGAAGGGGCCCTGATACATAACTTCCAGGGTGGTAGAGGATGTTTAATATGCAGAGGAGGGGTGTATAGTGGAGTCGGCTTATTATTCATAATTTTCTGGTGGGAGGACAGCTTGCTTGACTGCAGATATCTCCAGTTCCCAGAAATAGATTTCTTAGATTTTAATGGAATTAAAAACTAGAGAATCTCAAATACCAAATGGTATTGGGGACTAGGTGATCAGAGTTCAGGAGGCAGAGCAATCTGCCAACGAGAATATAAAACTACATACCAGGTGTGTGGAGCTGGGCAGTAACCAGCTGCTGGAAGGCTGATATCTCTGGTTCTGGGAATAGTAGAGACAAGCTTCTAGTGTCCTTCAAAGAAGGAGAGTCTCAGCTTTTGGAATATACCCTCAGAAAAACTCTCAGTCAGACAGAACCTGAAATATCTGACTGGGAAGAGCAATTAACAGGCTTGGATGGGGACTACTGCTTTGAAGTCAGATATCTCCGGTTCCCAAGGGCCGATTTTTAAAATTCTTGTACCCATGGAAAGAGGGGACCCTCAGCTTTCAGCCTAGGGCCCTTAAACTCCTGGGGGGGTTTCTGGGTACTCAGAAACCCCCCCTGCGTGCGCTACTGGGTAGGAGCTGATTGGCTGGTTGTTTATCACTCTCCAATTTATCACTTTTGAAGCTTGATACATCTGGCCCTAAAACTCTTTTCTTCTAAGGGTATGTAGGACTCATCATTGCAACTATACATCATGACTGCACAGAAATGTGGACCAAAACAAAGCTATCTGATCACAAAGCTTGGAGTCAGTGACATAACTACATGCATGTGCAATGATGTCACACAATGTCCAACATGCCATAAGCTATAGAGGAAATTTGGTCAGACATGGGTAATTACCCACGGTATACAGTTTTAAAAAGGTGTTGCAGGAAACCCACCGGTGTGAGTAAAAACGAATTCCTGTCCAGTGGTCTCCATCTTGGTACTGGGCAGGTGGATAATGGGAGTGAAAGGTGTGGGGGCTACTGGGTAGCAAGGTGGCTGCTGGGAGGGAAGTGGCTGCTGGGAGTTTTAGTTCTCTCAGCTGCTTCCTCCAGGGTTGAGTTACAAAGACATGGGGGGGTCACATACACATTAATGTACACACACAAGACCAGGCCCTGAATGAAGAAGACACCACTTCAGAAGAGAAGTATGGGCCTTATTTGGTTCATTCTTTCTGACAAAATCCTTCTTAGATGGACAAAACCATGTGCACTGCAGGGGGGGCAGGTGTTACTTATGCAGAGAGAATTAGATTTGGGTGGGGTTTTACTTCAAAGTGAGATCTATATTGCAGTGTAAAAATAAAGCAGTCAGTATTTTCCCTGCACAGAAACAAAATTACTCACCCAAATCTAATTCTCTCTGCACATGTTACATCTGCCCCCCCTGCAGTGCACATGGTTTTGTCCATCTAAGAAGGATTTTGTCAGAAAGAATGAACCAAAATAAGGCCCTATGTACTGACTAATTAAGCCAAATGTAAGCTTTAAATTGCTTAATTAATCCTCTGAGGGGTGGCGCTGGTGTGCCAGAGCAAGTCCCGGTGATTTTTTCTTTACAATACAGATTTTAGGAAAATTCAAACTTGCTCTGAATGCGTGTGAAAATAGATGCAGTGATTTCTATAAGAATCACCACCTGTCATTTTCTCTCATGCAACTGAAAAACAAAACCGCAGCTGCAGGAAAACCCTGTGCTGTCAGGTTTTTTTATTTAATTTTCTCAATTGAATTTCAACCAAAGACTCATGATATCTTCCAACCTAGATCTTTACAGATAGTTATCCTTTATAAAGAGTAGTCCTCTAAAACAAGCATACACAGATAAGAGAATATGTTGCCAGTTGGTCATGTGAAGCGCCTCATTTTCAACAATAATCAGGGCCAGATTACCAATGGGGTTTATGGGACTACACTTTCAGACTTACACATAAAAATAGGCATATCTTCATGATGGCACGAAGATGACCAGCTGCCCAATTTGCCATAAAGTCAGCCATAAATTATAATATTAGACTTGCGTTTCTATTTTCCTGACGAAATTATGCAATTTTTCTGCTTTTACATATTGAAGGAGACAGAGGGGCTTATAATGTAGGGAGTTTACATACCACATGGGTCATACAACACTGGTCACACCTACTCCCACGCATTTGTAGCCTATATCCATATCCAACTAACAACAGTACCCCTTGTTAGATACCTCATTTAGAGCACCTGTGGAAAACCTGATGGCCAAAAAGTGCCAAAAGAAGGAACAGAGTAAGAAAAAAACCACAGCTACAGTACACAGTGATTATAGTACAATTTTGACAGAACCACCATGGACCAAAAATAGGTTTGGTTGGGCGTTGCTATATCTCGATTCCTCACACTACAATAGACAATAAAATATGATGCATTGATCCTTAAGCTAAAGTAATGTTTTTTTTTTTTTTTAACACAGATGTTAGTCATAACGCATATACGGGATGAGTTATGCATAGGATGAAATTCAATACGATGAGATATTCAGAAAGTGAGAGATTTGGCAAGAAATCTCTGGGGTTTTTTAAAGCAGCAATCATTTATACTTGAATATTAAACTGGTTTTGCAGTGTAAATGATTGCCGCTTATCATATTTTAGTACAGAATACTTGTATATGATTCATTTACTTACAGTTATTTTTAGTTTTGATTTATTTTCCTTCCCATTGACCTCATTGTGAACTGAACATACTGTAGACAATTCTGTGATTTTTTTTTCTTATGTCTGTAGTCAGACATAAATCAGAACACACACATGTCTATTTCCTGTTCACACTTTTCCCTGGACCTGCTTACTTGATATTGTACATCATTGTAATCTGGAATATGTATGCCTAACAATTACACAGTATAGCTGTCATCCTATTGTGTAGCAAGTAGTGCCGCATAATTACCCAGGTTCACCAAGAACAAATTATTTTTGCATTTATTGCTGACTGATTGTTCAGCAATACTACTATAACAAATTATGCTTGCACACATGAAATGAATGGTGTTTAACTACGACATACAGTAAAATATAGATACATTATTGTTTATACCTTTTTCTTGAAAACTGTGTGAAGTAAACATACAGTTCACATGGCTCAGACTGGAACTAACACCCCCCCCCCCCCCCCCCCCCCACGGAGATGGAAATAAATAACTTATTGTATAATTGTTTTTCTGATATTGGTGGAGAGAGCCAGAGTATATTATTATAAATGAAAAAAACAAAACAACGTATTAAGTAATGTTATTGATGTTTGAGGTAGAACGCCAAAGGCATTTCTGTAGAAAAATAACAGGAACTTGCATGTTCCTTAGCATTTGTTCTGATAAAGGTGTTATATTGACCACCACAATACTTTGCTTAAATGCTACCAATTGGGCCTTTGTGTCTGTGTACATGCCCTGTGACACTTGTCCCAATGATGAACCTAGCATTTAATTGAGATTCAAAGATTACTGTAAGTGAACTAATTTGAAATAATCCCTTAGGCTCTGTGGTTAGAACTACTACATGGTACTAAACATTAATATGCAATATAGCTGTGTTGAAAGATCAATATAGTGAACATGAGCAGAATGCCAATACTTACTGGTCCAATCAAATCTGAGAGTTGGCTCAGTGTACCAGATGTCACTTTTTGAAATCTTCACTGCGCATGCGTGAAATGTGTGCTGCAGCATGTGCATGAAGGGACTACAGTATTAAAAGCTCTGTAGGACAGGAACTACTTTGCTACTACTGTACTGTCCAGTAAGCTACAGTACTATAGACACTAATAAATACATTTACATTGAAGTGCATATCATTACACTATTTTATAACTTGTGGAGGCTTTGGCCGCTCTTATCAGGTGTGTAGGCTAGTGAATAAGTGCGCCGCTCTGCATGTTGTATATTAAAGTACATAATGCCGGAGTTTGATTATTAAAGGGAACTTTATTTTTTTCCAGCGCATTTACAGTAGGTCAGTTACTGTATATTTAACACACAAAAAATCTTGGCTCCCTATAAATCTTTCCGTGCGTCTGCAATGGCACGGATGCTAATGTGTCTCATTGTTTCGGTCAAAGGTGCTAGGAGGCATCTGAGTGGAAACCCTGGCAGCTCTTATCAGGTGTGTAGGCTAGTGGATAAGCGCGCTGCTCTGCATGTTGTACATTAAAGTACAGTATGCCTGAGTTTTATTCATAAAGGGACCTTTTTTTTCCAACACATTTAGAGTAGGTCAGTTAGTGTATATTTAAATACTGTATGTGAGACACCTTGTGGCGCATATTCCTGTATTTATTGTGTTTTGTATATGTCTTTGAGGTACAGTAGTGGTCTTATTATACAGGGACTTGCTGCCTATAGGGAATTGCTAAGGATTCTATACCCAATTTTCATCAAAATGATGTACAAGTCCAATACAGTGGCACTGCCATTAAAGTACAGTGATACTGCTGCATAAATCCAGTCCAGTGAAACTGTTGCATAAATCCAGTCCTGTGATACTGGTGCCTAAGTCCAGTCCAGTGGCATTGACGTTAAAGTCCATGGTACAGCTGCATAAATCCAGTCCAGTGATACTGCTGCATAACTCCAATCCAGTGGCACTGATGTTAAAGTCTATTGGTACTGCCTCATAAATCCAGACCAGTGATATTGCTGCATAACTCCAATCCAGTGGCATTGATGTTAAAGTCTATTGGTACTGCCTCATAAATCCAGACCAGTGATACTGCTGCATAAGTCCAGGCCAGTGGTACTGCTGCATAAGTCCAGTCCAGTGATACTGCTGTCTAATTCCAGTCCATTGGTTCTGCTGTTAAAGTCCAGTCCAGTGATACTGCTGTATAATTCCAGTGTTGCTGCCATGTGTTGTATATAATTCAAGGGGTGCTGCTATATGTCGTGAATAATATAAGAACAGGTCCGAATCGGCTCCAATGTTTGTCTCTATAATTGTTGTGAATGGCTTATTTGTATTTCTTATATCATATTGCTTGCCTACAACAAAATATACTTTTAAATTACATACTGGAGGAGAGCTATCAGATCTTCAAGAGAGGTAAAGTGTTCCTGTTTTGTTAGCCCATCGAAATTATTTTTGGTTGGTATAGTCAAGTTTTAATCGGGCTTGAGTCATCAAAAAACTAAGTAGTGTAAGCTTTATGCGATCCATCAGTGGAATTTGATTATAATTTGCTAATTCACTCTGCATGGATTGTTGAAGGTCCTTATATTGGGAGGGTTAATCTCCTTATTACTTTTTGCAATGTAGGACATGATATGGCCCCTCATCCAGAAAAGGATTGTCCCAGTGCTCTGGGTTATCATCTGAATATTCTGCCCATTTTAATTTTAGGTACTTTTTAAACTGGTCAGATTGGTATAAATATGAATGGAAACTCCACGTAAGAGTGTGTGTGCCCATCGAGCGCTCTTTGAATGTCACAGAAACTGGGGCATGGTCATAGACCGCTACGTCACCTAAAAAGGCCACTTCTGTGTATAAGAGTAGGGGAGAGGAGAGTAATAAATAGTCAATGTGGGAGAAAGATTGGTGAACCATTGAGTGGAATGTATAGGCTTTTCCATATTGACCTTTTGACCATGTCGACATTATGACTGTCGACCTTTTGAAAACAAACCTTTTGAAAACCAACTGTCAACCAATAGTGGTCAACCTCATGATTGTAGTCCTAGAGATTGTAGATCTAATATACCATAACTGCTGGAAGGTAACTGAAATAAATTATAGCGATGCCTTCAAGAAAACAAACCAACAGTTTAGGCAGCAAAAGCAATACACTAAAGTCATACATTGTACTGTTACACAACATATGTCAAAGTCTGTACAGTATATTAGGTTTTTTATGTTACTTTTGGTGTACAGTAGCTATCCATATTATCTTTTAATCATGACATTATTGTGTTTTTTGTTTGTAATAGCTTATAATGCATCTTTCAGACTTTTGAATGTATCTCTTGAGTAAAGCTAAATAGCTGTTGGATTTGGACATGTACACATGTCAAACTTAGAGTAGGTGCTAATTGTGTTTCAAATTAATAACCGTTAACATCACATTATATGGAAAATCCACTGTGAAGATTATTAGATTCTGGTGTTTGTGTTTATTGATCATACTTCCTTAGCTATCATTGAATGTGTTGCCAGAGGTATTTGCATAATTATTTACTTAATTATATACTGTATATCAACTGGTTAGTTTAAATAACCAAATGCTTTTAGCACTTACAGTAGGTCTTTAAAATATTTCCCCCAGAAAAATATCCTTGAACACAGTAGTATTAGCCAGCATATGGAATGGCTCTGGGATTATCAAAGAAACTCTACTCTGATTGCAGGTCAAATTGTTAGTAATTATTACATGTCATTTTAAATTACACCATCTGTTCCTCTTTGCATTTTATTGTCTCAATTTCCTTTTTTAATAAAGAGATTTGGTGACCTTCTTAACCCTTCCACTGCCTACGAGGTTTGTAGACTCCAATTAAATAGTACTCCCATGCTCCCATAATTAGGCAAAGATTAAATTTGCACTTTAAAAATTATTTTTTTCTCACATTCACAACATTACTTTCTTGTACAGATAGATATAATGTACAGTATAAGGAAATGCTTCCCCTATTAAATTTGATTTCCAGTGCATAACCAAATTAACTAAGCACAAATGATTGTGAGACACCTACACCAAATTATTCTTTATCTGCCATATATGGTACAGTAAGTGGGTTTTACAATGTTAAATGTCAGTGTTGTCATTGTTAGAACACACGTCCTCTATCCTTGGTGCTGATATTCCTCTGAAGTACAGTAGACACATCTCCATATACACAAAACTCTAGAATTAGGCTATGTGCATTGAAATAACTATCTTTCAGCTATGATTCAGAGGTAAAGTAAAGATACTCATTGTGCTCCGATACATGTGCAAAGTTAAAGTATGCAAGATGCAATCTGCAAAACCAACTTTGCATCATGAATCCCATCCACTGCAGTGGTGCAAGGAGTGAGCATTCCATACAGTAGGAGGCAGATGTTCCAGAAGTCAGACCACCAGAATTCTTCTTGTCTGGTGAATTAACAGTATGAGTGGACATCAAATTTATTGTAGTGTGTAAATAATATTACATCGTGGCACAGACTAAACTTTAGTGCAGGTGTACTTAAATCAGGAATGGATATCTTTTTTTCCCATGGTAAAGTATAGTACATACTTTTTGCAATATGAAATATTAGGAATATTCAACAGGTACAGTATTATTGGTATTTTTGTAGACTATGTAAAACCTTATTTTCTAATGGAGATTTTTTTTCCCCTGGAAATGCAAGAACGTAATATTGTATTTGCATATATTCTACAAACGTCTCAATGTTTTTTGTAGAGTGGTCTAGTTTTGTTTATTTTCTGTGCACTGAATAGTAGACTTACTCTGTTATTTCACACCTACCAATCTTCGCAATGATTGCTATTTCTATGGTATTGCAGAGCCTCTTGTACAGTGAAGAAATGAAAGCCTGTCAGCATGAGTGGCCTCAATGTACATGGAAATAGACTTGTGATTATCAAAAAACCCAGTGTTGTACATTGTCAGTTATTATAATATAGAGTTTATAAATCTTGATTATTTTTGACCAACACTCTTTTGTACTGATAAGAGATTATAGTTTTATAAAGGTGACATCTTGATTGTTTTTCCATGTTTTTAGATTTCTGTGTTGTGTGTATTACTATAGTTTCATAAAAGTGATTATTGTAAATGGAACTTGCTTGCTTACTTCACCACTTTAGTTTGTATTAACTAGTGTCCATGTACAGAGCAAAACATAGAACACAAATTCACAACATTGCAGACAGCAGTAAATAGCGAACCTTAGAAGAAAGGGCAATTTGTGAAGCTTGAATTTCCCATTTCTTGCTCCCTAGATTGGATGACTTTGGCATTAGGTCAAAAGCTGCCTTCTATTGATCAGTGTTGTTCTTCCTAGTGGCGGGTGTTGTTCTTCCCGGTGGTGAGTGTTGCTCTTCCTAGTTGGGGGTGTTGCTCTCCCTAATATAGAGCATTGTTTTTACTAGTGATGAGTTTTGATCTTTTTAATATAGAGTGCTGCTTTAACTAGTGGTTGAGTGTTGCTCTTTCTATTATAGAGTATTGCTTTTGATGTGAGGTGTGATTGTTGCCCATTTTTGTGGTGAGTGTTGTTCTTTCTATTGATATGGAATAATCTTTCTAATAGTGAGAACTCATCTTTTTAGAGGTGTGCACTGACCTTTTTAATGGAGGGTACTGATTTTTTTACTGGTGCGCTTTGATCTTTCTAGTAGTGTTTATCTTTCTACTGGTGATTGTTGATATTTGTACTGGTGAGTTTTCATATTATTAGTGGTAAATGGTTTGTTCGGGTATTTTGAAATAAATAATTGTTTTTAGTTTGTACGTGTTACAAGAAATGTGCCTTTATAGCTGACAGATTTTATGTTTGTCTGTATTGTTAGATTTTTTTTCTATAGATAGATTTCACTAAAAACACCAAAAATATAAACTATTGAATGTGACCAGTGCTTTATTTTCTACCAAAAAGTCGTGATGGTTCAGTAGTAAGAAAAAAATGTGGCGGTACTTAGCAAAAGTTAAAAGTTGATACAATATTTATATTTAATAGCTTACACAATCTGGATACAGTAAGTGTTAATTTCTGAAATTATATCACTGATTTCGTCCTGTTTCTGGAACTAGCTCTGCAAATTAAAACCTATACCAAAAAATGTGAGTTGGGTTTAAAATCGTTCCAAGAGTGATTTTTATTCATTTGATTTTAGCCTGTGGGGTCGCTAGGGGTGAGTTTAAAGTTTTATTTCAGTGTCCCTGAGTGATAGACTCTTTTGCTCTTGGACATCCCGCCCTCCCACCCTTTATTTTAATATGATGTCACCAACAAGTGATTTGTTCTACTACAGTGACAAAATCAAAACAACAAATCTGACAAATGATACAAATAGTTAATGATAGTCTGGGCTAAAACTAATGCTTATGAGTATCCACTATTTAATATCAATTCTAACTTTAAATGAGCAGTACATTTTTAAATGTACACTTAGCAAAGCTTTATTCTGCCTTGGTGGGTATAGACATAAAGAGGCATATGTATCAAAGCTCAAAGGGCCAGATGCACTAAGTTTCAAAAGTGATAAAATGGAGAGTGATAAACAGCTAGCAAATCAGCTCCTACCTGCCATGTCACAGGCTGTGTTTGAAAAATGTCAGGTAGGAGCTGATTGGTTGTTTATCACTCTGCCTTTCATCACTTTTGAAGCTTAGTGAATCTGGCCCTAAGAGAGATAAATTGGAGAGAAATAAATGACCAACCAGTCAACTCCTAAAGGTGCATACACACGCTGCTAATTTGAGCTTCTGATTTGATTATATAGTCAAAATCGGAAGAAAAGTTCAGTTAGTTTCAAGGCTGTGTTGAAAAATGGCAGTTAGGGGGCTGATTATATTATATAATACTAAGCCTTGGAGAGAGATAAAGTGGAACGAGATAAAGGCCCTTATTCAGATCTGTAGATATGTCAGATCGCAGTACAAATTTGTTCTCAAAATGGGCAAAGCCATGTGCACTGCAGGTGGGGCAGATGTAACGTGCAGATTTGTGTGAGTTAAGCTGCGTACAAACGGGGACGATTTTGTACAATATCGCGGGAAATATGGTCGCTAAGCGATGGGAGTGTGCACCGGCGACATATCGCCGGGTGCGCGCTCCCGTTTTTACCCCTGTAGTGATCGCTGGTCACAGGAACATGGTCCTGCGACCAGCTGATTACCACTGCCGGGCTCCCCCGGCAGTTTCTTTTTCATCAGCGACCATCCCTGGTCGCTGATGAAAAGGAGAAACTGAGCAATATATTGCTCAGCCATATATCAGCCATATATGGCTGAGCAATATATCTCCCCCGTGTGTACGGGGCTTTAGTTTTTTTCTGTGCAGGGTAAATATTGGCTGCTTTATTTTACACTGCAATTTAGATTTCAGCTTCAACACACCTCACCCAAATTTAACTCTATCTGCACATGTTACATCTGCCCCACCTGCAGTGCACATGGTTTTGCCCAATTTGAGAACAAATTTGTACTGCGATCAGATCTGAATAAGGGCCCAAGTACCAACCAAACCACTCCTAACTGTAATTTTTAAAACAAAGCATGTATCATGGCAGTTGGAAACTGATTGGCTGGGGCTTTATCTCCATCCACTTTATCTATCTTTAAGGATTAGTAAATTGACTCCTGAATCTCTCTCTACTTTTCAAGCTTTGACACATGTACAATAAAGACACATAGCTTTGGTAGTTGCTATATACTACAAGAGCTTGTTTACTTGTTAATTGTCTTGAGTGTCAGCTCTCTCGAAATATAGCTACTGTATGTAGTAATGAGTGCATTTTAAAAGTTCAACACATTTCTGCTCAATTGGTTGACTAATTACTTGATTACGTATAAGAAATATTTGAATTAATTGGCTCCAGTAATCAAGCATAGTGACAAACTGTTTATATAGTAAATTATTATTGTTTATTTATATAACCAATCATATGATTAATCAATCACTCACAACATTGCCTGCCTTAGTGGAGTTTATATTCTAAATTACCTTCCACACACCCTATGAATCCTTGAGGTTAGAAACCAATTGACATACTTCATGTTTTTGTACTTTGAGGAATCTGGAGCACCCCAAGGAATCCAGCAAACAGTGCAAATTGCTAAACTAATTTAGGAATTATTTATTTTGGGGAACAAAGTGCAGGATTATCTGCAAGTAGACATGCCTTTGTGTCCTGAAATCTTTGCAGAATTAGTCATTTAAATGTCTACAGTATACTAATTTTGTTGTTTGTACTGTACAACACAATGGAGCTTTTTGGGGGGGATCACAGACTCCTATCAACCTATCTGAGTTTAGAAACAGGTGATTTGTCTGTAACAGTGCTTCTCAAACTCAGTCCCCACACAGTTCATGCTTTCCAGGTCACCGGCATTTGCACAGGTACATTCATTACTGACTGACCCATTTTAAAATATCCACATGTGAAACTAATTCTTTTACTTGATACTGAGGACCGAGTTTGAAAACCTGTGGTGTATAAAAAGATAATATATTGTAGATAAATATATTTACATTTTTTTTGCTAAAGGACATAGTAGTTTAAAAAAAAAAATTCGAATCCTACAGTGATGAAAATGGGTCCATGTTGTGAGGCCACACCACTTTTTCGTAAAGCCACATCCCTGTAAGCATGCATATGCTAAAGATTGCCTTTGGTGGCAACATCTAATCTAAACTGTACAAATAAAGCTGCCCGGCATTTGTGTGCTGCATGTAAAAGCAGCAAGTATTTTTTGTGCGTGAAAAAATAAATTGCATTTGCAGCCATCGTATCACATCTTGGTTTGTCTATTTATACCATTTAGAAATGTGCCTATTTTATCTGAGCTTGATGCTAAACTAATAAGACCCAAACTATTAATAAGACCATCATATTTGCTGTACTGAGTTACTGTATATTAAATAAGCAGTTTTCACATACAGTACATACTGTACACTTTCTGTTCACTTAAATCTTATTTTGCTTTTCAGTACATATCAAATATGTTCTTTTTCATAGAAGCATCATTTTTAAGATCACGCTACCTAGTAGCATTTTCTTTTGTAGAAAACTAATTACATGTTCAGTCATGAGCTACTTAAGAGCTGACTAAATACTGTAATTATCTGAAGAAAGTATCTCTTGAAATATAATGGGATAATATCTGTCCTGTTGTTCTCTGCTTCCAGAAAGGGGAGGCAGACTGTGAGGAAAAGACAATCTGGGTGTGTTTGATTTATTTCCATTCATTCTATTGAGCATAAGGATCATTATATGTATGCTCAGGTGGATTTGTGCCAAGCATATAAAATGAACATTGCAAGACTTGTCACAGTTGGTCATTAGCGCACATTAATCTTATTAAACACTACTGTGATCAAAAGAATGACATTGCCCAACAAATATTAGTTTCAATTTACAAGGTAATTTCCTACACTTGTATGAAGGCTCTCCCGAACCATAATGGCAAGTCAGGGCCATATATTACTGTCAGCCACTGATGGGACGTGACAAAGTTACATTCCAGAGAAAACCTCATTAGCTGACGAGAGGCGCAGCCCAAGTTAGTTGAGTTTCTGATACTACTTTAAATTGTGGCTCTTTCACATTTCTATCGATCATGTTTTTTTTCCCACCTACTTTTGATTGATGGCACAGTGACATTGCTTGTGCTACAGTAAACTACTTTTGTGTTGTTATTTCTGCCTCCATTAGATTTGATGCACACTCCTAGCTCTATTATATTTATAAACACGCTGGTAAAAAGAACGCCAAAGTATCCATTTTATGTAGTGCAATATTATTTAATAGGATAATTAATTCAATTATGGATTAGTTAGAAAAATAAAAAATCATTTTAACCCTTTGAGTGGCTATGTTGCTGTGAGAGATCCTAAAAATATCTGCTAAAAATGGCAGCGCAGCTTACAGTTACTGTTCTTTTCGTATAGATAAATACAAATACAGCCAAGTCAATACACTTAAGTCCCTTTGACCGGCACTGGCATTTTTAACAGATATTTTGAGGATCTCTCACAGCAATGTTGGCACTCAAAGGGATAATAAAAAGGTTTGCTTGGCAATTTCGCATCTATTTTGAGAAATTCCCTTGGCACTCAAAGGGTTCAAAGGGATCTATGGGCCTTATTTTGGTTCACTCTTAGAGGCAAATTCCTTCTCAGATAGTCAAAACCATGTGCACTGCAGGTGGGGCAGATATAACATGTGCAGATAGAATTAGATTTGGGTGGGGTTTTTCTTGAAAAAGAGATCTATATTGCAGTGTAGAAATAAATCAGTCAGTATTTTCCCTGCACAGAAACAAAAAAACTTTTCCCAGAAATCGGGTCCCCCTCCCGGCCCCCCAGAAAGGGGGGCAACCCTCCCGCATAATCCCCCATCTCCTGCGATCCGCCCCTCAGTGGGGGGGTCCGTGTGTAAAATGCCACGATCGCTGCATTTTAGCCCCGCCCCCCACTGTGCAATGCCTGAAATACCGGAATTGCATGGCAGGGGTGGGGCTAAAATGATGCAATCACTGTAGGCACGCCCCCAACAGGTCAGCGCTTATGTGGCCCTGCCCCTGAACCGCCTCTTTTCCACTCCCGGAGATGGCCCTGCCCCCTGCCTAACAGAGCTGGCTGCCCTCTCCCAGAGAGGGCAGCTCAAAAGTCGGTAAGTATGGGTTGTATACATGTCATGATGTCCCTACTTGGTCATAGGGAAAGGAGGACCTTTTTCCAGACAGTAAACCAAGATCTTTGCATACTTCATATGGTGAAGTGTGGAGTCATGTTGAGTAGGGATATTGGTCTATAGCTGGCACTGTCGCAGGGATCCTTCTCTTTCTTATGAATGACCACAATTTGGGCTTCCAACATAGTTTTAAGGAGGATAGTTCCATGTAGAACAGCATTAAACATGGTATGGAGGTGGGGATTGAGGATGGCAGAAAATGTAAGGACCAGGTGCTTTGGAGGATTTAGTAGTTTAGCACAGGTAAGGCAATCATTAGTGGCATCCTCTGAAGGGCCAAGGCCAACTCATTGACTATCCAAGTTATACAGCTTAGAATGAAATGTTTGCAGGACTAGAGGAGAGCATATCCAAGGTTGTGTTAAAAGCCAGAATATTATTATTCATTGTAGAAGCATGTAGCTTAAAGGGCAATACTCTTTATCACCTTTTTAGTAAGACATCTGTTTTGGGGTTTGAGCAGTACATTAAGAGAGAAGAATATTCTGGTTCGATCTTGCTTTATTGTGATTGTCTGAGAGGAAGATAATTCATTCAGTTGTTCAAGAGACATCCCAGGTCCTGTCATGAGGCCATGCTGATCAGCGTACTACCCCCTTATGGACTTCACAAAATGTCATGGGGGAAATACTGTATCAGGAAGAGTATTATGGCGAAAATAGTCAGATAAGTCTGTAGCTGTGTAACATATGTGAGGTTCCAACAAATGGATTTATTAAGTTTCCATGTAGAGGAACATTGACAAGAGGCAAGACCAGAAAGAAATTCAGAATTCTGTAAAATTCAGAATTTTCTTTGTAAACGGCAATTAAATAAAATTAACTAAATACAGGTAATATGCATAAGTATACATTAGATTCAATATAATATAATATTTACATAAAATAGCACAAGATAAAATACACTTAAAATAGCATATAAAGTACTTCTACAAAAAAAGTGGTTAAGATTTAACTGGGTGCCATAATCCTTGGGGTTGCATATGGCACTTGTAGGAAAGCCATGAATTGGTGGTTAAGGAATAGTTTAAATTACTTATGGTTGAAAAAAACAGTTGTTTTGGCTTACAATCAAAAGACATGTGCATACACAGATATGACCACCACCGCATAACTCAACCAAATGTTGAAAACCAGCATAAACAGAATTCACTTAATTTAATCTAGGGGGTCCTGCAAAAAAAATTTCTGATAATATAGGACACCATGAAGGTTTGGGAACCACTGGGTTAAATATTATGTTATGCTTCAAACTCAGCTTCTGGACACTTATTAGATGAGAACTTTTTGATTTTGTATTCAAATAAGGTACTTTATGTGCCCTTTTATGCATTTTAAGTGTGTGCTATTTTATGTAAGGAATTTTGAGAATCTATATAAATTAAATACTGACACATAAACACTGTCCTGTTTCCATAAGTAAGTCTGCAAAGCCAGCTATGAAAAAAGCAATTACATATACTGGTTTATTTAGGTTGCAGCATAAAATGCCTTGTGTTCCTGGTAATGACTAGCTCTCAAATGGTCTCATATCTCAAAGATTGGAAGTGAAGAAAAAAAACAGGAAATTAATCAAAGGAAAGTATCGGGTCCAAAGGTCAAAATTATGAATGGAAAATTGGAAGTGTCGTACATGAATCCTGGTGCACTGACAAATTTATGCATGAGCCCGAGATGCCAATGTATGCAACATGCAGCACAAACAAGGAAATTAAATAATCAAAGTGAAATGTAAACCGAACATAGATTTTTCATTCTACGATAAGGAGGTGATAAAGGATAATGCAAATGCGGTTCTGTGAACTTTGCTAGTAGCTTTTATAAATTTGATTCTTCTTTGAATTAGCATTTGCTGGTAAAGTTCCAGCATGTTAAAATGCCTGGTATTCTAGGGATTAATCATCTTTCCAAATGTCCCTGTACAAAGAGATAGATTCAGCTTTTATTGATTTTGTGGTTTCTTTGATGTGCGTCCTCTGTTTGAAGAGCAATTTTTGAACATGCAGTATCACAGTATTCTGGAGGCAGCTCTACAAAATTCATGTAACAAAAATCAATTGCACTTCATTCCTCCATTAGGAGTGTTATTATTAATGTTTGCCTGCTAATTTTAGAATCTGTTCACTATAACATTTGTGTTTTTAAGATGATGCATTTACTCATTCATATGGAGCTTTCTGGTGGTATAGTTATTAGAATAGCAAAGGGTTTGGGTGCAAGCCAGTGGCGGAACTTGTGCCATGTACAAAAATATAATTTGGGCCCCCCTTCTCCACGCCAACCCAAGTTCACAATTTGCAACACTCCAGTGTGTGACAGGAAAAGTCAGAGGGTGACAGGTAAAAACAGTCAGTAACAGGAAGATGATAACAGGGGCAGCACTGGGCCTCTTATTCCACAGAGGCCCCGGTCCACTGCACCTGCTGCACTAATGGTAATTCCTCCTCTGGTGCAAGTGTTGAGAACACTATGGGGTCTACATACAATCTTTTCTCACTTTAGGTTGTGCTTAAAATACTGTGTTGCATCTTAATGCACTGATACATTGTGTTACAGTACAACTTGCTGATCAACTTGCCCCAAACAACGGCAAAAGGGAGATGCTCCAAAACCCGGCACATTACAAGCCACTTACCATCAGCTGAACTATCCGGACCCCTGCTGTGAAGGGCGGTTAGCCTGAGTTCTGACATGCAGTCTTCAAAAATCCAGTGGTTTACATTCTCTATGGTTGATGCATAAAAATGAATAGTTTTACAATGGAAATATACAGAGTGTAATGCTTTGGAGACTATCATTTCAGTTATCAGGAGACCCCATTCAATTGCTATATTTGGTAGATCACAGAGATATAGCAATTAAATGGGGTCTCCTGATAACTGAAATGATGGTCTCCAAAGCATTACACACTGTATATTTCCATTGTAAAACTATTTATTTTTATGCATCAACCATAGAGAATGTAAACCACTGGATTTTTGAAGACTGCATGTCAGAACTCTGGCTAACCGCCCTTCACAGCAGGGGTCCGGATAGTTCAGCTGATGGTAAGTGGCTTGTAATGTGCCGGGTTTTGGAGGGGGCAGCATCTCCCTTTTGCCGTTGTTTGGGGCAAGTCGATCAGCTTTGATGCACCGCAAGACAAGCGTCTCTCACCCACCATGCCTGCGTGCACCGGCGCTGACACAGAGCTGGTATTGGATAGTTCCATGGCAGACAAGCAGTTGGTTGGAAGGTGCTACACTGTGTCTGGGGGTCAAGATACTGAAGGATGTGTGGCCATATTGGGAGGTCTGCTAACACCCACTTCTGGAAAAAAAAATTAAATATTATGCGCACTGCCGGGAAGTGACATTGGGGGACATATATTATAATAACACTGATTGTGCCGATAGGAGATGTAAAAACTCCCCCTGCCTGCAATCTCTGCCAGCACCACAGTGTATTAGCTTAAAGCTGGGGCCACACATAGCAGCCTAGCAGGTCCCCCTTGGCCGGAAGGAGCCTGCACAGAGGCTCCTATGTGGTCACTCACACATATGTGGCCGCAGCCACTGAGTCGTTCCACAGCATGCTGCGTATAACCAAGGTGGTGGGATCCGATAACCAGATTTGCAGACGAACACATACATTTTAATGAATATATTCACACAGTGCGGCTGTGCCAGACAGTATTTGCCCAGCTCAGAGTAGCCAGAAACTTACATGGCGGCTGCGATGAATACAGGCTTGGACCAGAGCTCAATATCACAAAACCTCCCCTAAAATGCTTGGGCACATCTGCGTTCTTCTTAGCATTCCCAAAAAATGGACAGTTAACACCCAGGTGCCGGCTTCCTGTCAATCACCTTATAAATGAGTCCCAGGGGGTCCACCCCTTGCACACTACACCCATTTTTAATACTTACCCCTCTGGAATCCTACACTGAAGGTAGCAGTGATCAGTCTATACTGCGCTTTGCACAAGTGCAGTGCTATGGTGGCATGGAGAGAGGAGTAGGACCGAATGGAGGAGGCTGCACACAAGCCAACTCCTTTCTTAAAGCACCTCTGGGACTCACACATGCGCATTGCAGCCCATATGCATGCAAAGTGTATCGATAATACTCCGCGATCAGGTCTGAATAAGGCCCCACGTACAGTATATATTTGTGTACACATATAAAAAAAATGGCATAGCAGTCCCACCAAGTTGCAAGTACAGAAGATTAATCTCTCCAAAGACTTTTGACTGGGGCTTTTTCAAACCTATACAAATGTGAGCATCAAGTGGGGCAGCCAATAAAGTTCTTACCAAAACCCCTTTTACGGGGTTGAACAGAATTTTTTTTGAGTGGCTTAAAAATAGCAAAAACATAAATACACATTACATACACACAAAACTTAATTATGCATACATTATAGAATTTTACAAGACATATGGCAAAGATATCCTACACTACACATCATGCACTACACTACAGAGGTAGCTGGGCTCATTGTTGCTGCAATCCTGCTTATTTAACATGTCAAATTCAAACTCATAAGGGGAAATGTAATAGGACGAAAGATTCAGAAAGAGAATCTCTCATCCTATTAAATTTCACCCATAGGGCGGAATCGCTCTGCTGCGATATCGCGACTCAATGTGTTTGAGGGAATTAGATGCATGCAAGTGGTGAAGGCATACCACCAATCACCATGGGAGTCGCACCATGAGTGTGGCTACATCTGTATTCATTCATTAATTGAGCAAAACAACAGTCAACTAGGTCTTTTGGTGTGGAGAGAGAATGAGAGAGAGAGAGAGAGAGAGAGAGAGAGAGAGAGAGAGAGAGAGAGAGAGAATCACATGCTAGAATATTTAATGATAAAACAGATACATAACAAAGGATGGATTAAGAGCACAATAACATACAAGGGTGATGAGGAGTACAATAAAGAAAATACAGACTAAGGCACAATATCATGTAGATGGGGAGAGATGAACACAGAACACATAGAAGGTGAGGGTGCACATACAGAATGTATAGATGCAGGTAGTACACTATAGACACACCAGGAGGGGTAAAACAAATGATTGAAGATCTACAGTAGGTAGATTAGAGGAATGGTCAAGAGCATGGCAACTACAGTTTAATGCCAAAAAATGCAAAATCATGCACTTGGGTCTCAGAAATCCAAAGACTCAATATAGTATAAATGGCACTATAATGGAAACTACTGAGGAAGAGAGGGATCTAGGTGTCACTATTTCAGGGGACTTAAAAACAGGTAGGCAATGTAACAAAGCAATGAAGAAGGTAAGTCAGATGCTTGGTTGCATAGGGAGAGGTATCAGCAGTAGAAAGAAAGAAATAATAATGCCACTGTATAGGTCATTGGTACGACCTCACCTAGAGTATTGTGTTCAGTTCTGGAGGCCATATCTCCAGAAGGATATAAATACATTAGAGACTGTACAAAGAAGGGCAACTAAAATGGTGCATGGCCTACATCACAAAACGTACCAGGAAAGACTAAAAGATCTTAATATGTATACTTTAGAGCAGAGAAGGGAAAGGGGGGACATGATAGAAACTTTCGAATATATCAAGGGTTTTAACAAGGTACAGGTGGGAGACATTTTTCACAGGAAGAGGAGCAACAGAACACGGGGACATGCACTGAAACTAGAGGGAGGAAGATTCAGGGGAAATGTGAGGAAGAATTACTTCACAGAAAGAGTAGTAGATAAGTGGAATAGCCTCCCATCAGAGGTGGTAGACGCAAATACAGTAGTACAATTTAAACATGCTTGGGATAGGCATATTGATATCCTTACAAAAAATAAGGATCAAATATGGTTTGAGGTAACATTCTTAAAAAAAGGGCAGACTAGATGGGCCAAGTGGTTCTTATCTGCCGTCAAATTCTATGTTTCTATGTTACAACATAGGGCAATGCATATAGGGCCTGATTAAGATGCTTTTACAGCTGTGATGTTTGACATTTCACAACTGAGAGATTATTATTAGACTGTGCATGCATTGCAGCCACATTGCGTAAGCACCAAATACCTTTTGTCATGTGCAGAGAGGAATCAGTCGCAGAATGCAATAGATATGGGGGGGGGGGGGGTGTTTCCAAAAATGCAGGCATGTCGTGACCATTTTTGGTTTGTGTCTGGGAGTGTGACTGTTATCTCATCCACATGCAACATATAGACAGTGTTGCAGCTACTGTGGCCATACTGTGTGGCTATGGAGGCACTCAGAGAGTCAGTGTTCCTTGCATCTGTGTTGCTGTTGTGATGAAGTACACAGTTGCTAAGCATGTTGCGATGGTTTATGTGGGTGTCACTGTTCACTTGTGAGTGGCTGTCACACTTGCGATGCCTCACTGTTTGATCACAATATTGCACCCCTCTATGGTTGAACATGCAGACATATGGAGGGGGAAATAGACACAAAAGGGTACATACAGACAGAGGGACACATAGAAACATACTGTATGGAAAGACAAGATGAAGATGGAGAGACATGGTAAAAGTGCAGATGGGGAATGGGGGGTACCTGGAGATGCAGTGTCACAGACGGTGAAGTGGAGAGACATAGGAGGAATGAGGTTGACAGACACAGGAGGTCACAGCTGAGATACATGGGATATGAGGCTGATGGTCACAGGGGATATGAGTTGAATGCTGGAAATGGAGACACATGGGAGATGAGGCTGGAGAAACAGGTTGCTGGAGAGACACAGGCGTGAATAAAGCTGGAGAGAAACAAGGGAATAAAACTCTGCCAGACACAGGAAACAATAAGAGGTGGATTTTCGCACTAGGTTCATGAGGCATGTGCCTGGGGGCGCCACTTGATTGGGAGGGAGAGTTTTTTGTGAAAAGAGAGTCTGAGCTACACAGACCGAACAGAAGCCCTGCTTCCTATGTGTATCTTAACTTTCACGTAGGTCAGAGCTGCTGCAGATTACTGGATAGCTAGAGAACTACTCTGCTGCTTGTGAGGAAAGTGTGCGTAGCGCATGTGAAGTGTGTATTGTGTGTGCAATGTGTATGTGTAGTGTGTATTGTGTGTGCAGTTGTTTA
The DNA here is from genome assembly GCF_055691185.1 of Crinia signifera. Lineage (NCBI taxonomy): Eukaryota > Metazoa > Chordata > Amphibia > Anura > Myobatrachidae > Crinia > Crinia signifera. The sequence continues at coordinate 218,810,445 of NC_139221.1, forward strand.
TGTGCAGTGGGAGCAGTGAGCTGTGATGGGAGCAATGTGAGGATTAGGGGGCAGTTGTGGATGGAGGAGCAGTTATGTGGCCAATGAGTTGTGGTTGAATATTGAGCAAGGGGGGCTAGGGAGGAGAGCAGTGTGAGCTGTGCAGGGAGTGAGTGAGGGTGGGTAATGGTGGGAAGTGGAGAGAGCTATAAAAGGGGCAAAATATGGAGGAAAGTAACAGTAAGAGACTTTTTTTGGGGGGGGAGGGAGAGTGGTTGAGAGATATGGTGGAGGAGACAATGACCAAACTACCTTTACTCACTCCCCGTGAAGGAATGGGGGGGGTTTGTGCACAAAAGCATTCCAGCCACCGAGATATTTGTTGCTAGCACTAACATTAAGTGTATTTTTTTGTCAGACTGCAGTACACATTGTGAGCAAAGGTGCCTTGATTTAACAAATACACCTACATTTATATTTCACTTAAAATAAATCATTTTTTTTTCTACCCCTTTGGCACAAAGCACAGTGGTTCTCGAAGAAATGCACATATTACAGTTTGTGATGGTTATCGCTTTGTGTGATGATCATGACTTTGAATTTTATCTTGCTTTTTTCTTAAAAGCTCTGGGTGAAGTGTTGTAATTTTATGCTTGTGACATGGTCAATTAATCAAATGTAATGAGAAATAAATGCATTTGACAAAATCCAAGTGCAGGGGGAAAAAAATCCTTTTAGCAAAGCTTTTCCACTTGGTAGTTATAAAGAATATAAATGCATGCTCATGGAAGGCTGATTTAAGATAAGTTTCAATAGCATTTATGACTGTAAACCAATGTCAATGCAAACAACAAAAGTATGTAAATTGTAAATGCTGCATGCTGCCTTGCCAGAATAAATTCCAGTGTATAACATATTTTGGTCGTTTTAAAAAAGAATAGCTGCAGTAAATACATTGACATAAGCTATGCCATTTTTATTTCATTTTATTGGGTTACGTAGCTGCCTATTTGTTTGGTACACAAATAATTTTAATCTTGACTCCCATCCATACAAAATATCTGGGTGATCAGCTTTACAGTATGACGGCTGAATGGAGCATGCACTTATAGTGATTTAACAATTTAGCGCAATTGCATATTCATGTTTATTCAGGTTTACTGAAATGAACACAATGTTTTTCTACAGCTAGCGACACAAGGAAGTAATTCCTACTCACTAAAAACCAAAATGTTATAAACTTCTGGCACTGCAATAGCTGCATAAAATCATATTCATATACATTTTTGTGTTTTTTAAGTGCGCAAAAGGATTTAAAAAGAATTACATTTATTTTATATATGTAGTAGCTCATGAGTGACAGCACTATGGGGGGGGGGGGGGGGTATTCATAATTATTTCCGACAGATGGAAATATTGGCCAATTCGCCAATAGCTATTCGATCTCCATTCCGAAACGTTCCGGCAGGTGGAAAACACGTGGGAAAACTTCCTGATCCACGTGGATTTTGATGAATGTGGCTGCAGATTTGGCAATCTAGCTACTGTTTTGGACAATGGAGTTGAATCTGCACGGGGAAAGACGGATAAGGTTGAGACTGAATAGGTGTGTGCTGATATTTCTGACTGTCGGAAATATCGGCACACAAGGAATACCCCCTTAGGCAGGGCCGGAGTAAGGCTTCTCAGCACCCTAGGCAAAACTTCAATCTACTCTCCCCCCCCCCCCAAAAAAAAAAAAAAAACATGTGGTTTTCCCCTGTATTCCCTGAAGGCCCTCTGCACCCTCCCCTATGCCACCCGCAACAGAATACAAGGAGGAGTGGGCAGCAATGTAGGGAAGTATGTCTCAATGGAGGTGAAGTCTTAGAAGGTCCACAGTCGCCACCTGTATTAAGTACAACAAGGATCCTCATCCTTGATTTTTTGATTTGCAGACTTGGTGGCACCACCTCCCCCCCTCCCCTCCCCCCCACAGATCCCAGCGCCCTTGGCAGATGCCTAAAGCTGCCTAATGGTATAGCCGGCCCTGCCCTTATGACATAGGAGATGCCATGGTGAGACATTTTAAACTCATTTTGATGTACAGATCTATGTTTTAAGCTTAATGGGCCCATTTACTAACATTATTATTACTTAAAATGTGTGATAAACTGTGTTTTCACTACTTTTCCCCATTTTTTTTCAGTTTCACCTAAATGTACTAAACATGAATTATAGTTGTTTTCGCAAATTTTTATGCATTTTTTTATTAATTCGCATTTCACATAATTATAATGGGAAATGTGAGCTACTCAAATTTATTAAACTTCAATTGTAAAATGAATTCGGAAGGGTCCCTAGTGATAATTAGGGGTGTGCACCTGCCACTTTTCACGTTTTGGGTTCTGATTACCTTCAGGTTTTGGGTTCTAATGGGTTTTGCCAAAACACCCCCTCAACGTTTTTAGTTTTGATTAAAAAAAAGGATAAAAACTGCTAAAATCACAGAATTTTTTTGTTTGTTCCTATGCTATTATTAACTTCAATAACATTCATTTTCACTAATTTCCAGTATATTCTGAACACCTCAAACCTCACAATATTGGTTTAAGGCCAAAAGGAGGAAAACCCTGAGTTAATTTAATTTATTCTACAGTGGGGGCTTCTTGCAGTATGCAAGGTAGATAGTTCCATAGAGTTGTAAACACAAAGCTGATAGCTCAACCCCCAGATGAGTTCAGGGAGATTACAGGTACAGTTAATAGTCCATCATCTACAGATCGCAGTAAGATGGGTAGGAAGGGATCAGAAGCTGCTTCAATTACCTTGGGCTCGGGTCATGAAGGGCTTTGAAAGTCATTAAAAGCGATATGGTGGTACCACTACATTACTCCCCGTATATATGTGGTGATTACTGATGCTCTCTGTATTATACTGTATGGTGGTCACAACTGCAGAGCTATTTGTAGTATACTATATGGTGATTACTGATACTCTCTGCATTATATGGTGGTAACTGATGGTTTCTTTATTACATTATGGCCACGGATGCTCTTTGTACTGTATGGCAGTCACTGTGATGTTTTCTGTCATGGGTGCAGTAGTGTAGTGCAAACATAGATACTTAACCATTGAGTATTGAGTCAGTGGAGCCTTCTTGCTCTTTTCAAAAGTAAAGACACCCCAGAACTAGAGGCAGCAGGCACTGCCATTTTCATGTAACAGAAATAAAAATGTATCTTGTCCTTATTCAGCTCAGGGTGAGGAAGGATGCTGACCCAAGACTATGGAGCTTATGCTGGTTGGCACGCAAAGCTGCAAAATTCGTAGCTTTGTGTGTAATTTAAACGCCGCCCGCAATGCTAGATGCAAATGGGACGACAAGTAAATAGTTCACCACATTTGAACAAAGCGACTGAACTAGCGCATCAAATTATATGCGCATGTGCAGTCGCTCACCATCGTTCCCCTGCTCAAACACGCAGGGGAGCATGGTGATCAGAATAAGCATCTTTGTTCCCAATGACATAAAGCCTATTCTCTGCCTTTTCCAAGCGTCCCATCTGAATTTTCCTTGAGTGAATGGCAATAGCTGTTTTAGAGCTCAACTAAAAACACTGGGTTCAAATATGGTTTTACATTTTACATATTTGTTTTAGTCATTCTCTTGTTTCTAGCAGCAGGAGGCCTGATTCATGTTTATAAGTAAGCAAAAAAACACAAGCAACGGAGCAAAATCATGTTGCAGTGCAGGTAAGGCAGATGTAACGTGCAGAGGGATTTAGAGTTGGATGGGGTATATTCAAATGGAAATCTAAATTGCAGTTTAAAACAAAGTTAAAATGTGTGTGTTACTGTACATGCAAAAGCAGATAGTTTTTACTATGCAGAGAAAAATTAAGCAATTTTTCTGGTGCTCTGTTAACTGAAAAAAAGGTGTGTGTGTGTGACTGCGCTCAACGTGGGGTGTGTGATCAGGACGCTGTGCTCCACGGGGGGGGGGGAGGCATTCCGGCCACTCCACGGGGGGAGAGTTGGTGGCGGGAGATGTGAAGGGGGAGGGGGTTGGGGATGCGGCACCAGGCGGGCTCCAGGGGGGGGCGGAGGTCACTAACCTGCTCCCAGCTCCTTTCTTCTTCTTTGCCGCTGCTGCTGCCCTCTTCTGCTGCACAGTACCGCCCTCCAGTGGCCGGCGCCCTAGGCAAATGCCTAATGCTGCCTAGTGGTGGCACTGGCCCTGATACACATGTACCAATATCATTCACAATATCGGCCAGTAACGTCACTTGTCCCCCATTCCGTACATGTAGGCTCTGACGATATTGTCAGATTGAGCTGCATGTACAGATAATGAGCATGCACACTGACTGATGTTAACAATGTATCAATAATGATATCAATATTGTGCTTATTGTTAACGATACATTGCTCAGTGTGTACCCTCCTTTAGTCCCCCTCCAGTGGCATCCTCAAGTGATATCATAGTGACTTCACATAACACTACATTCCTCTATTTGAATTAGAGACGGTCTCAAACTCGCCTCCTCAGCCCAGTGACTCGAATCAGTCAACTGAATAAATTATGCGAGTCACTCGCTGCTTGCTGAGACAGATCAGCAGCAGTAGCCCAAACTCTCAGACTGACAGACTCAAGTCAGCAGGAGCCAGAAGGACTTGAGTCGGGAGGAGACACTGACACTGCAGTTCAGAGTAATGGTGGGATGTACCAAGGGGAAAATACGGTAACCCCTGCAGCCACGTTTCCACATAGTAGGGTATACCCGATAGAAGCCTATGGGCTTCTTTTCGCCTCCCGCCGCAACCATGCCGTCTCATCGACCTCCCTCTCCTCCTCCCTCCAGCTTACCTTCCTGCAGGTCCTTTAGGACCCCAGAAGGTAAACCTTTCCTCCCCCTAGCAACGCAGCCAGACGTCCTTCCAGCTGCAGGGGGAGGAGGAGGTGCTCGGGACAGCCAAGCTGAGCTGTCTCTGGCATGAAGGGAGGAGGCGGCTGGGAGGTGGCAGAGACCTCCGCACACCACATTACAGGTGTCGTGGGGGGCCTCCGTCACCGCACCATGATGCCAGCCGCATATGTTATTACATACAGATGGGGCCGGTTTTATCTTTGCTGGTGAACCGCCAGCAACACGGCGCTCCATCTGACTGAGACGCGCGTGCATCCCCCACGCACGCGTGTCTTAGTATCCAGGCGGCGGGGCGGCGAGGCGGACGCAATACTGGCCGCCTCCCGCTCAATAGTGCTGGGGGGGACCCGAGGAGGCTGCGGTCGCCCGGTGTGGGCACCGGGCGACCGAGGGCAACACCGTCGGAAGGGGACGCGCACGCACCTCGTGCGCGCACGTCCCCTTCCAGCATACAGATGGCGGGGATGCAGGTGATGGCGATGGCGACGCCAACGCCATCACCTGCAAAGATGAATCCCGATACATCTGTATGTGCTGGCATCGTGGCCGCTGGGCTGCGAAGGGCGGCGATGTATATTAATACATCCCGCCCTAAAGCTGATAGCCACTTAGCCAGCAGCAGTAAGACAACTCCCAGAAAACTGTCACTAAATCATTTCCTGGTCTGCCAGCACACACTGAGGGACTGAGGGGCAGATTTATTAAGCGATAGTGAAGTGATAAAGTGTCTGATTTTTATCACCAGCCAATCACCTCCTAAGTTACAGGCTTGGTTTGAAAAATGACAGGTAGAAGCTGGTGATAAAAAACAGACACGTTATAACTTCACCGAGCTTAATAAATCTACCCCAAAATGTGTTGTGAGCCCTGCACTGTCTCTTTCTCTCTGCCTGCAAAACCCAATGAGTTATGACTCGTGAACCTTGCCACTCACTAAGCCCTATGTCTCAACTCAGATTAGTGAATCGCGTTGCCCAAGGAACACACTAACTAATGTGCACTTTCTGTTTAATCAATATGAATCTGTCATCCACAATATGAATAATGGCTTTCAGTGTAACATATGATTACCAGAGACACATTCTTAGAGATACTTTCTCCTACAGGACTCAAGAGCCTTGAGTCCTGTTGGAGAAAGTGCGCTATAGAAAAAAATACTAACTTACATTAGTGGGTTTTCTTCTGTTATGCCCTCCACCTCCTTTTAAACGGACACACACCTCCCTGTCTGCTTAAAATAAGGATATAACTTTAGTGTTATGTGTTAGCTTCTGAGTCTGAAGGAGACTAAAGGGGAATAGATGGGTGGGGCTAGTTCATGAAGAGGCAAAATAAAGCCCTTCTTCTGTGTCATCAGGCCATGCCCAGGACACAGGAGCAGATTTATCAATGAGCAATATTTTTGTTATTACTCATCACAACATTACAAATTATAAGTGGTTCCCCAGCCAATCAACTCCTATTTGTCATGATTTTGAAAATGACATAAGTTGATTGTGGCAATATTTATAATTTGTAATGAATGATAAAAAGACTATCACTTGTTCATAAATCTGCCCCTGTGTGCTTCTGGAAGAAGAGACTATTCTGTAGATGCCTGACTTAGTGATGGTAGATGGTTCATGTTTTTTCCCATCATCGGTTATCAACCATTTAATGTAAACTTTTGAAGGTTGATCTATGTGCATGCTTGGACATAGCCTTACACATGCTGATTGTAGGGACAGGCAGGGGAAGGCACCAAGGCACCTCCCCTACCCAAGCCTCCCTGCTCTGCACACCAGACACACCTTGTACGCATGCTTTTTATGTACACACTATGTGATACAACATAAGATCATAATATGTGCCGGAACTTTATGTACATTTTACTTCAATGCCAACTGGTCAACCTAAAGCCAAAGTTTACTTCACAGTCCACAAGCATTAGATCCTACATTCCTGTTGTATAAACTTCATTACATGCACATTTGCAGTATGACTGGCGAGTCCCTGAGCCCCCATACACATGTGTTTGGTAGCATTACAAGGGAAGCTACATGTGTATCAGCCTAGTGCACCAGGAACCTTTATCCAGGCCCTGACAAATGATGGCGGCACCAACGAACGGTCAAGATAGGAAAGTGGAGGTAAGCATCGCCATACCATCCATACACCGCTGGTGATCACTCTCCCAGCACCACCACTCTTGCAGATGGTGCGGCCATCCCCCGTGCAGAGGCATGGCCCATGACAATCGATGTCAGGAAGAGTGCACCCACTATCTACAAACTCAAACAACTACACAAGATGACCGTTCTTTACCGCCGCCAATAAGAAGAAATAGGGATGGGAGTTCAAAAGAACAGAGGAAGATCACTATAGCATGTGATCCTTTCTATCCTGCCTACTCCTCCTTGAACACCCTGATTGGCTCACCCCTATCTCATTTACATATGACCTGACTAACTAAAGTGACGGCATGTCAGCACCCTTTGGTGGTTCATGCTTCCTCATTGCTTACTCAGCATTTGGATTTTCTTTAGTCTTCGTCAGGATGGGGAATGTTTGTAGTCCATGTCCCTCCTTTTTTTGCAATAATAAATACCCCCAATAATAAATTCCAAATCTCAATAATATGAGGCAAGAAAGAATTAGAATTGTTGGCGGTTTCTCCAACTTATAATAAATAATCTTTTAAAACTTTTATAGTAGTGTTAATATAAGCAAGTCAAAAAAAGTTTGTCGCTTTGTTTATTTGTAACTGTGTCATGCCATAAAGCACAGGTTCTCTGATAACTAACTTATCTGACTACCTACACAAATGTTCCTTTTTCTCTTTTCTTAAACGAGACAGAATGACCTTGATATGCATTGATAAAAGAGGTGAGAGAGAGGGTGTAAAGTACAAAACGTACAGGAGTGAAGTACATTTCAAAGAAAGTTAAGTTCCAGTACATGAGGTCAAGCTTTGTAGCTGAAGGATGGCAGAAAGTACCAATTTAGAAAAATCCTAGTGAATATGTGCAATAGTCACGAAACCAAGGCTGTCTAATATAATAAGGGGAATCTGAATATAAAAGTAGACAGAAGATTTAATTTTGTGTAATATAAATCAGGTAAGAAAAGGGCAAACTAAATGGGTCAAGCTGTTCTTATCTACTGTCAATTGCCATATTTCTTTCTATGCACGTTAATGTCTACAGTAATGAAAAAAATAAATAATTTACTGCCAATAACTTTCAGTGCTCTACAGTTTGTTCTTAAAATGTATAACTAAACATGTTCTCCATATATTAGGTAGACTGCTTTGCCATTTTAGAAATGGATTTTATTTTCCAGAAATGTTTAATACTTTGCATTAGAATGTAAATGTGATTATATTTTAGCTTAAAATTGTATAACTTTGATTTATGGGTAAATGTTGCATGAGCAATATTACTAAAGGTTATGCCTAAAGATATTTTTAGATTACTGAACTCTCCCCAAACGTTAGATACATCATTTTGCAATGTAAAGACTTTATGTAACCCTCATTTAACACATGACCATGGAAGATCGTGGGATCATTAATATTGGATGTTTAAGTTGTTACATTTGTATGTGCATAGCCTATTTTAATACTTAAGTCCAGGAACCGATCAGCGAAAGGTCCACGATTTGGAGGATGTGGTAATAGTAGACTAGCAAACAGATAGATGCCACCCCGCTATAGTTAATTCCCGCCCTGCAAATTAATGTGCACACTATGTAAATGGGTTGTTCGACTACTGAAGAATTCGCAAGTGAGCCAAATCCTGTCGTAAGCAGTTCACCATCTAATGATTTTTACACTGGTCACCACTCATTGTGAGCGCGGTGCAGCCCTGGACTTACGAGGCGGCTGCAATGATGCAACTGACATCACACACCCTTCCATAAAACAACTGGGCACACCTGCATTTTCCCTGATAATCCCAGTGTTTTCTTTGGCATACCTAGCATTAGTACTAACACTCCTTTTAAACGACCAGTTACCAACCCCAGCAGTGCCTGAATAACCAATAGGCTGATTAGGCTGCAGCCTAGGGAACCAGGACTGGGGGGTGGGGGTTCCGATGTTCTGTGGGGGCTACAGTTCTTAAGGTGACTGCCAGGTAACTGTGCAAATGAAACTGACTGATGGAACCATTGCTCTATGTACATTGTGCTTCAGGACCAGCCGGGTAGCCTAAAGCCAAAGCCTCCTTCACACACCACAGGTATAAGAAACTACATTCCAGTTGTATAACCTTTGTTACGTGCACAAGAGCAGTATAAATGGCCGGTCTATTACACATGTGTTTAGCAGCATTACAAGGGGAGCTACATGTGTATTAGCCTTGGGCACCTGGAACTTTTAATCAGGTTCTGACCCGCATACACCTTCATTAGCCAGTCACCTTGTGCCTGGTTAGCAAAGGAAAAAAGCAGCAGGATTCCTTCGCTAGCAGACGTCACAAACGCGCATTGCAGCCCATATGCACGCTCAATTCATCAATAAACGTCCGCTGTGTAAATGATCACAACAGCGAGCGGGTCTCAATTAGGCCAAATGTAATCTGCTTTCATAAATACCAAGGCTCCTTGTAAGTGTAAAATAGCACTGGTTATAGTTCATTTTACGTTTACCATCTCTATATCTCCCCTTAGGTACCAGATGTATTTATTTAGCGGTTACTGATTTAGCATTTGGACCGTCCAAAAAAGGGGAACATTTTTACTTTGATAAACCTGTGTTGTACTGCAGGATGGGCAGATTTAAAATGTGAGCTTTGGAATTGGGCAGGATGTGTCCTAGATGAAATCTTAATTGCAATGTAAAAATATTTGCAGAGAAAGCAGCAAATTAATGCAAGGTGGCCAGCTTAGTCCCAAAAGTTCAAATGTGAGGAATGGAATTTTTGCCAATTTCTCATAAATGGGTATAGGTGAACCTGGATGACTGTGCAAGTCTGTTGCCACCTCGGATAGGCTTCCGGATGCAGATGAGATAAATTCTTTGTTTAGGAGAATTGTCCATAGGATATCCCTCTAATGGTAATTGTCCATAGGATATCCCTCTAATGGTAATTGTCCATAGGATATCCCTCTAATCATAGTATTGCAATGTAAACATTGTAGGCTCAACGTGTTTCCCTGGGATCAACCTCCCAGCTTCTTCAGAAGTAGAATGAACAATCAGTTCAGCAGAGGGTCTAGATATACCTCAGAGCTAATTGCTTAATGAAAAACAGCTGTACAATTGTTATGTGAAAATAAGAAACCGTTCCTAAAAGTTAAGAAATAAAATAGCTTTTATTTAACAGCTTCATGAATATGAATATGATTCAGAGAAGTATGATGTTCTATGGAACTGAGCGGTTATCGGCAGACAGTGCATTGCAATGCCCTCACACAATAAGGATTACTCAGCAAAGTCACTGACAGGAATTGACCATTTGGGGGTATTAACATGGTTTTAGCAGGGAGAAGTTGTTAAAGCACAGGTGTGTCATTGCCATTTTTGGGTCATCTGCATGACTACTCTCATGTCCAGTCTGCATAGGCATAGACCTACTTGAGTAGTCAATGTTTCTCATTCTTGCATATACTGTAGGCTGCTTATGGAATTGCAAATCAATGGTGGTAGCTCTGGTGGACATTTGTTTTCCATACTGGCCATTGGCTTCACTTGCTGATATCAGCAGTTGCATTGTGGATTAAAACACACTTGCGGCTGCATTAGCATCCACATGTGAATCAGGCAATCAGCCAGCTACAGTACAGCACAGTAGAGTTAGCATGAGCACACTTGGTCGCAAAAACAGCCACCATCTGCTTGGCATGCTGTTCTAACGTTGGAACTTCTATGGGGGAGCACCTCTAACTAAGCTTCACTGGGCCAATTGTTGTTTGGTTTTGGGGTCAAAACTGTAGATTTGGGATTCATCGCCACTGATGATCTCCAAGAAAGAGTTTAAATGACTGCCATCAAACCTGACCAGCATGCTGTATCACAAAGTCATGCATGGGTCCTTCTTTACCTGAACTATGGTCACGCTAGCATCCACCTCACCTATGATCTGGTCAGTGCAAATAATTCGGTACTTGTGGAGTATCACGGCTCCCACGACCTTCATCGTATGCTGATTGTATGCTAAAAATCGCATCGCATCGCATACGATCAAATTGCATGCGATGCGATGCGATCGCACCTGATTTTGCACTGAAATGCATCAGAATGCATTGAAATGTGTATTAAACTTGTGAAATGCCCCCAAATGCCATTTTTCATAGTGCACCACCCCCACTATAAACGTCAACCCGAAGCGTGGCGAGCGCAGCGAGCCCGCGAGGGGCGGCGGTACGCGTCCTACGACCTTTTCATACCCCCACTATCCACGTCGGCGTGGAGTTGAGAATAGAATAGTGTGGCGAGCGCAGCGAGCCACTGAGCCCGAAGCGCGGCGAGCGGACGCGGATACCTTCACAGCTATACGCGTCCCCTCGCGGGCTTCACAGGTATCCGCGTCCCCTCGCGGGGCTCGCTGCGCTCGCCACGCTTCGGGCTCGGTGGCTCGCTGCGCTCGCCACACTATTCTATTCTCAACTCCACGCCGACGTGGATAGTGGGGGTATGAAAAGGTTGTAGGACGCGTACCGCCGCCCCTCGCGGGCTCGCTGCGCTCACCACGCTTCGGGTTGACGTTGATAGTGGGGGTGGTGCACTATGAAAAATGGCATTTGGGGGCATTTCACTAGTTTAATACACATTTCAATGCATTCTGATGCAAAATCGGGTGCCATCGCATCGCATCGGATGCCATCGTATGGCATCCGATGCGATCACATACGATTTTTGAGCAAAAATGCTCAAAAATCGGTAAAAATCGTATCACATTGTATGCCATCATATGCCACTACATATGGCATACGATGCCATAAGATGGGAGCCGTGATACTCCACAAGTACCAATAATTCAAACACAGGGGTTTGGGATGGTTCTTCCTCCCCATAAGCAGTTTGATGTTGGTCACTCACCTGCTGTCACAGACCACTTTTGTAGTCATAGAGGATCATGGCTATCCAGTGGCAACTGTTGAGCTCTAAAATTATTTCTTAATATTCCCTCTGCTCACCCACTTGGAGATTTTTTTAGATCCCTTTACAAGTGAAAACGAGCCAAGATCGGTTGCTGGATGAAGTCTTGGTGCTCATACACACTGGTAAATTGTCTTTAATTTACGTTTTTCTGTTGACTAATAGCTGTACATGGCCAAATGATGTCTTTCATCGTTTTAATTCCGGTTTTTAACAAACATATTAATTTAATTTTACACTCAATGAGGAGGTGTTGGCTGACTTAATGGGGACATTCTGCATCCATTTAAATAAGGCTTTAAAAGTAGGGTCTGTGCAATTTATTGCTACAACTCTTCGTGTGGCTGTCACTGGGGTCACAAATGTAAATTCGATGTTGGGGGTCTTTTAATATTTTAATAAATCACTGACTTTAATGAAATTGTGAGTGAGGTATTTGTTGCTGGGTTTCAAAATCTGTTTATTCCTTTTCCTCAATGCCACAAAAGATCTCAATCTTGTTCTCATAATTCATCCTTATCCTGCTTAGAATATGGTATACTCTTATCTATCTCTTTTGGCTCCCACCAGATCAGTCTGTTTTAAAGACTATGCTGACTTCATTTTTGCCTCTCGCCAATGGGTACCTACCCCCCCCCCCCCCCCCCGCAACATGCTTTTACTGACTGTCCAACCCATACATAGATAAGTTCAAATGACCCAACCTTCCTTACAATACCTTAAACCATTACCTTTATGTCTGTCCACCTACTCCCATGCTCTCCACTCCTTCTCTGTTAAGAGCCTTCTCTTGATCTTGGTCATCACCTCTTAAACTCCCCTCCAAAATTTTAGTGCCCTTGTACTGTAACTCACTCCCTTGTTTTGTCAGCTTTCACTGAGATTTAAATATATCCTTAAAACATACCAATCCTACTAAATTATTATCCTATGCCCACCCATCATGTATCCATCACAGTTCATTCTTCAACTCTTTGCCCATTAATTTGTAGGTTTTTTTTTGGTTGAGCTTGTCTCCCTCTTATTAGTTCCTAGCCTAGTCACCCTCTATGTCACTAGTACTCTGCCCAGTCGCTCTGGCCACTGTGTATGTGTGTGTGTGTGTGTGTGTGTGTGTGTGTGTGGACTTGTTATAAAACATGTTGTTTTTTCTACTAGGGGTGTGTGCAGTGAGAATACATATACACGAGAGGGAAAAGTATATAGGTGCACCATGCCAGGACATACTTTTCCCTCTCGTGTATATGTACATTCTATTATGTCTAGTGGTAGCACACCCTCTGTAAATTAGATTTGAGGAATATACCTGGTTTACAAAAATTCTTAGGGGGGTCCACTCATTTTCCTCCATGTTTATCCTGTTCTGTGCGAATAAAAAATATTTTTGTGTTTGCAGTGAGTATACTGTACTATTATTAGATTTTAAGACCATTGGGATCATCTATTGCCAGTGGAAATTTATTTTATATAGGGGGCCTATGGACACTGGGGGGGGGGGGAGCAAAACACCCTCTAGTTATAATATTCAAAATACTTTTTCAAACATTAATAAGTAATTGAAAAAAAACTATGACTTCCTTTAGCATATTTCTCTGATACCATGTACCGCTGTTGATTGATATGTTTTATTATTCTTTTCCTACTGTCCACATTGTGATCTTTATAATTGTTATGGATTTTGTTTCATAATAAAGTATATTTAAAAAAAAATCACAATTTATCAGGGTTTTTTTGGGGGAAAAAACTGGCAATAAAGTGGTTAAACCGAGTCCCTATGAACATTTCCATATTCACATTATACTGTAAGTGCTTTTGGTCCCAAACATTTCGGATATAGGAAACACAACACTCGGTACAGTAGATTGTTATTGTAAAACACTGGATATTTTCAAGAGGTAAATGCTCTATTTAATGATTACAACTGAAGCTATGCTTATCTCCATCTAAATTTAATGAAGAAAAAAAAATAGTCATTAAAATCTGGCAATAGAGAAAGATGAGTTGGTTAGTAAACTCTATTGTGTGTTTTCAACACTATTTCCCATTAGTTTGCTCCTTTATTCATCATACATATATATTGGACTATTAAAAGCAGGCAGTACAGCGGAAATTAAATGTTTTTTTTTCCATAAAACAAGAACAACCTCAAATTATTATGTGTTCCAAATGCTACAGCAATCATAATTATAATGTTTTTTTTCTAAAAATAAACTATTACATATATATATATATATATATATAGATATATATATATATATATCTATATATATATATATATATATATATATATATATATATATATATAATGTGTATGGTGTGCACATCAGCAAATGAGCTTTATGGTAACCATAATAAATGTATGAACTTTATAGAAAAACAATAATAATCTTAAAATGTAATATAATCTATACATGTAGTTTTTGTTACCTATTTTTTCTTAATGTTGCAATACGTTTAATGAGGATATCATTATGATTTTCAAACAAAAATACCGTATCCTCATTTAAAGGCAGTAAGAAACTACCAGCAGAATGAAATGGTTATCTTTCCGTTTTCAAGTAGAGTGCACTTTTTGCACAAAGAAGTATCCTAGTCACCAAATAATGACATGCAGCCAAATTGCCTTTTGACACACTTTAATACCTTAGTGTGAGATTAGATTGGTCTCTTTTCTCGGTAGGCAATAGCAAAAATAAGTGGATGTTAAAGTCACACTAAAGTTAGAAAGTGGCTAATCTAAGGGACATTGAAAGTGTAAAAAAGAGAGACTTGCTTTATTGCTGAGGTCGTATATGTAATAAAGCCATTTTTTCATTCAGCAAATATTATAATATCATTTTGTACAGTATGTCTAAATATTTAGTTTTTTACTTACAGAAAACTTTTTTCGTGTGTTTGTTCATATATGTAATTATTAGCCGTAAATTAGTGCATAAAAGATTCATGCATGTAGCTCACATATATGTAAAGACAGTAAAGGCTGGTTCCTGACTACCTATGGAAACTCATATCAATATTAGGAAAGCACACTCAGTTGTTTTTTTATCATGCCTCATTTTGGGCAGCTGGCTGCCTACCTTTAAGAATCACAACTCAGAACTTTCTGCTTAGAGGGTTCCTTTTATGCATAACACTTTGGAGCTCCTAAATGTGTTACAGCCAGGGGTGTAACTAGATACTCGTAGGCCCCATAGCAAAAGTTTGTAAAGGCCCCCTATTTAGCAACTGATGGTGATAAATGTATGTAAATCATATTACTTACACAGTAAAGATGGACCCCTTCAGCTCTGGGCACCATAGCAGCTGAACCCCTTGCACCTATGGTAGTTACGCCCTTTGTGACAGCGCACAATTCACAATAATATACTTATACCTCTTTCACAAAGAAGTCCCAGTTCCGACCCAGGATTCACAGCCAAGGCTTCAGATATACTTCATCCTTTCACACCACTGGATGGTCCCAAGTCACTGGTCACACATGACGACTTGGGACGTAATTTCCAAGTGCTCCTGAATGTGCCGATTAGTAGACTTTAAGGCGTGTTTAAGGTCATGTATGATCTGTAGTGCATTTAACACTACATCTGAAGAAGGACCCTTTCACACCACGCCAGGGCTCAGGTCACACCAGCTTTCCTGTCATTAACCTAGATTCTCAGGATGAAAGAGGTACAAAATGCAGTATGCAAAAAATAACTTGGCTTTATGCAGGGGACTAAGCCAGGAAAAGTGTTAAGGACAATCAAATCAGATTTGTAAAGAGTAGAATGTACGTACAAACACTACCTTTCAAGCAAGAAGCTTATAAATTCACTCTGAATAACCCCTGATAATTCTGTTGCGCAGTCCCCCACATGCTGAATTCACTATCAGAGTCTAGACCAGTGGTGGCCAACCCGTGGCTCTAGAGCCTCATGCGGCTCTCCCCCTTGTAAAGTGTGGCTCTTGCTCCCACTGCTGCCCGCCACCCACCGTCTGTCCCAGTCCCCCCTGCTGCCGGTTCCCTGAATCCCTTTTCCTTCTGAGGGGAGGAGAGTGCGCATTGTGCATCTCTCCTACCCCTTACTGTGCATCCTTGTGAGTGGGCCGTCCGCCAATCAGAGCTCGTGGGCCAGCAGCCAATCAGGAGCCGGCCAGCGAGCTTTGATTGGTGGACGGCCCAGTCACAGGGAAGTGAGGGGGAAGGAGATGCGCGGTGTGCTGTACTGTGCTCTCCTCCCATCGGTGACATGACAGAAGGACTGCAGGGCGACACCAGACTGTCCTCTCCCTGCCCGGCAGCAGCAGATACAATGGTGAGTGCTGCTGCTGGGAAATTTGCACTGTGGGGGCATAGCAGTTTGTGGCACTGTGGGGGCATAGCAGTTTGTGGCACTGTGGGGGCATAGCAGTTTGTGGCACTGTGGGGGCATACCAGCTTTTTGGCATTGTGGGGGCATACCAGCTTTCTCGCACCGTAGGGGCATACCGGGCACCGTGTGGGGGGCATATGTGTATCTGGCACTATTGGGGGAATATGTATATATGGCACTGCACTATTGGAGGCATATTTGTATCACACCCACCCAATGGGTCAAAATAGACTACGCCCATTTTCTTGGCGCATGCGCCTTCGGCACGGGCATGATGTCGGCTCTTTAGCTTGACTACCAATATATTTTGGCTCTTTACCTCTGACCGGTTGGCCACCCCTGGTCTAGACTCTAACAGATAATAATGTTCCTGAACTTCAGAATACAACTTGGATAATGAGTTTACTGTATTGGGGTATATTTACTAAAGGTAAATTTTAATCAATGTTAGATCGATTAAACTCAATCTTTATCAATGTTGGGCTTACACGAAAAGAAAATTGTGGTTGGAGCCGCACACGATGTGTCACCCCTAGGTGTGACAGTGAGGTCACAGGTGATTGGGGTGTCTGTTACATAGGCCAAACTACCAAGTTTATTTGTGGTTGCTAAAAAATAGCAGCTCTTAATTGAACGGTGTCTGGTGGTGCTCCCTGAGCTAGAGGAATATATAAATTTGCAAGTAGAGAAAGAAAGTTCTTTTTTGGGGCACTCTTACAAAAAAGGAATAGGGGTCTTGAACATTTGTAATCTGATTTTATATTAAAAAAACTTACAATACCATTAAAAGTTATATTTTAATATAAAATCAGATTACAAATGTTCAAGACCCCTATTCCTTTTTTGTAAGAGTGCCCCAAAAAAGAGCTTTCTTTTTCTACTTGCAAATGTATTTATTTATTTATCAATGTTGGGCTTCCAAGCAGAGACTAGATTATGGTAAGCAAACATAGATTTTAGCACCCCCTGTGGATATTGTGGGTGAAGCTACAATGTGGGTGTAAAATAGGGTCTTTCTGCTTGATGCTTTCATGCTCATTTTCAAAAGGTTTTCATTTTCATTGCCAAGGGGGTTTCATGCTCATTGCCAAGGGGGATTACATGTTTGTTGCCACAGGGTAGATAAATGCTCGTTGCCATGGGGGAGTGTAATGCTGCCACCAGCTGGGCAGAATTGTAAGCAGTGACAGCCGGGTAGAGAGAGGTGGGCTGCCCAGTTGTACTCAGAGCAGGCAATTTGAAATCTCCCACCAACTCGCAAGTCAATTGGAGCTCACGGTCCAGTAGACAAACAGGAGCGGCAGTGGTGGCTCATGATTGCCTGTTGGACTGCAAGCTTCAGATTGGCTCAGGAGTTGGCAGAAGAATTAAAATAGCGGCAGCCATGGACCTGCTCTTAGTACAGCCGGGCAGCCCACCTCTCTCTCTCTCTTGCAGCTGCATACTGTGCATAACGGTAGGGTTGGCCCTGCTTTCAGGGCCAAAAAACACATTTACTAACAGATTTTTTTTTTTATATTTATTTTTAAATGTTAGTAAATGTGTGTTTTAGCAATGGAAGCCCAACATTGATTAAAATCGATCAAAAGTGATCATGATTGATCTGACATCTAGCAGTATTTTGTATTTACAATGAATCTTATTTAGCTGGATGCTAATTAGTGAACATCATTCTCTAACCCAGTTAACTTATTTAGATATAGCAAACATAGGTAAAGCAATCAACACATATTAATATACAATTGTCTATGCAGAGCAGGCACACATGACATGTGCATAACACTTTAGTGCATCTGCAAAGCCTGAACTTCGCATATGTGTGCATGCCCCATGCAACCAAGTTACACTACTTTAGTCTAAATTGTAGGTACTTATATGTTAGTTGGACACCCAATATAGTAAGTACGCTCATACCCCCACTATCCATGTTGGCATGGAGTTGATTTTATATAGTGTAGCGAGCACAGCAAGCCACCGAGCCCGAAGCGTGGCGAACGTAGCGTGCCCCACGAGGGGACGCGTAAATCTAAGCAAATAGCTTAGTGGGCCGCCAACTAACATATAAGTACCAAAGACGGTACAGCACCGATATCTTGGACTATTCTGGTTATAAAAAAACAGAGGACAAAAAGAGTGGGGGCCTCCCACGTATTTTTATAACCAGCACATCAGGGCAGTGTCACAGCTGTGGGACATTTTTAAATACAAAGTCCCACAGCCAATGCTTCAACCTGTGACTGGTCTGCTTGTTCCTGATAGGATGATAGGAGTCCCATATATTCTCGGGGAGGAGCCGCATGTGTAAACTGTCCACTGGATATGGGTTTTTGGTTTCTTTTTTCTAACCCTGTGGGGGGGTTTGACTGATCCATGCATGCTTCCTCAAATACAGATGGAAAATGTGTTGCATTTTCCATTTGTATTTATATCTGAATTCAGCCTTACTGATGATATAACTCCATGGTCATATGTGACTGAGTTCTATAAATGTGCCAACTAGGGGCTAGAGGCTGTGATTAAAATCAAATGGGTACATGTGGGTGCATTGTTCCCATTCCATCTTTCCCTATATAATTTTAATTTTAGATCTTAGGGCCCGCTTTTCAAAAGTGTCTGAGGCCCCACAAAACGTATTCTAGTTCTAATGCAGAGAAAATGTAGGGACTGGCCAGAGATAGTTGGTCAGCATAAGAATTGAAAATTTAAAAACAAAATTCTTGAAATCCAGTATAGAGTTTAATCAGGTGACTACAGAGCATGTGTGATGTTTTTATTTAACACACTGCAGATGGTTGAGTGCTATGGATTAAAGCAGTGGTTCCCAACCCTGGTCCTCAAGTACCCCCAACAGTGCACGTTTTCCAGGTCTCCACGCAGAATCACAAGTGACATAATTAGCTCCACCTGTGAACTTTAAAACGTGTCTGAATAATGAGTGCACCTGCCAGGTGACCTGGAAAATGTGTACTGTTGGGGGTACTTGAGGACCAGGGTTGGGAACCACTGGATTAAAGGGTATTGTTTATACAAATCCCTGTTGTGGTTTGTAAATCAACAATGTAAGTAGTTTTCTGTGAAATGGGCAGCATGGAAAGTAATACAGTGTATATACATTTGCTTTAATTCTCTCTATTGTCATATACTGTATGCAAATATTTAGCATTGCATGTTTCACAAGAACAGTGGTCTCTTCAGTTTCTCAGCACTATTATTTGTCAAACATTTGTGGACTTGGTCAGATCTGCATGCCATATTGTGACCTTGGAACATCAGGAAGAAGGGAAGTGACCTTTATGTCAAAACTGCAGTTGGTAAAGATGTTTACATGAACCCAGTCTGCGGATCTGATGAATAATGCAAAAGGTTATAATGATTTTCATTTTACTGTGGAAAAAACTTACATTTATGTGAGATCATCCTGACAGTATAAATATAAAGAAGAACATAAGAACATTTGAGACACATACTGCCCATGGAAATTTAATCCAGTTTCCCACTAGGACATGCTAAGGAAATTAATTTCTGCATTGTGACTTTAATATCATATTTAAGTCTATAGTATTTGTTATAAGTTGTCCATTTCCAGGTCAAATTCATTCCACCCATTATCTATCAGCCATCAGTAAATATCTGTGCAAGCATCACAAATACAGACAAGGGGCCAGATGCACTAAGCTTCAAAAGTGATAAAATGGAGAGTGATAAACAGCCAGCCAATCAGCTCCTACCTACCATGTCACAGACAGTGTTTGAAAAATGTCAGGCAGGAGCTGATTGGCTGGCTGTTTATCGCTCTCCATTTTATCACTTTTGAAGCTTATTGCATCTGGCCCAAGGTTTCATGGCTATCCCTGCTTATTCACAAATGGTATAATCAAGCTGACTAAGGTTCAAATGAAGTCACCTGTGCCGTAGCCTGGATAGCCAGAGAACCTGGACTGTTGGTGCCTGGAGGACTACTGCTCTCTGGTTTCTTAGTGCAAATTCTACTCAAGAATACATTGAGTGGGTGCTCAGAGGCTGCCCAGCATTAGATTGGGCATGAGTAGTCTAATCCCCAAATCCTGGGATTCGAAGCTCCAATCCCAGGATTGAAATCCAGGCAATTTTAAGGCCAAATCCCTAGGAGATGTCCGAATACGGGGTGGGTGCTGACAACGTGCGACGTCAGGCGTCCACACCATGCAGGATGGACATGCCTGCGTTCTCATGGGGACGCACAGCATTTTTATGGGAACATCCACCATTTCTATGGGCATGCCCAGGAAACGATGGGCATTCTCATGGCACAGCTCCTTGACCATCCCCTTCCCACCCCTCTCTGTGCAAACACCTCGGCAAGCGTGATACTTGCCAAAGGCATACACACAGCAGGTCTGCACATGCATATTTTCACTGATACGCATGCTCAGACCAGCATCATCGGTCCCTGGACCAAATTTGCATTTTAGCAAGTGACACAATTCAGGGCAAGTGTCACATCTATATAGATGAAGGCTCTAAGGGCAGATTCAATTGAGGGCGGGAAATTTAAAAATCCCCACAGGCCAGGGCTTTTTCCACAGCCACAGGGTTTTGGAATTCAGCTGTGGACAAGAAGATGGAACCCAGTGATTTCTATAGAAAAGGAGTCTAAATGTTTGCTGTGAATTTTTTTGATTACTATAAATTACCTCCATAATAAACAATTTAGAATGAGATGTATCAAAACTCTAAAATGTACAGGCAGAGGTGTTGCCCATATGCTCATATTCTAGTTCTGGGATGTCCTCAACAGTATGTCTAAGGTGCAGTATTGAGTACTTCCAGAGCAGTAGTCACTGCCCCAGACAAAGAGGACATCCTAGAACTGAGAGGGTGAGATTCTATGCTATGCGCTAAATGCGCATGTTTTATTTGCGCACCACATCGCCGCAAATCGCCAATTTTAAAATCGCATTTTTTCAGTCAAAATGCGCATATTTAATGTGATGCGCATTGGAGGCTGAAAAGTGCGAAGAGGGGCGATTTGCAGCGAAGTGGTGCGCTGTATTTAGTCCTGAAAATGTGCGATTTTCATGTCTGAAAACACACAAAATCACACTGACACCCTGTAAAATAAAACTTTAATACACACAAAACACACACACACTGATACTTACCTACCTTGAGCCCGTAGGTCGGTCCCTGGATCCTGGGTCTGTCCTCCGGGGCTCCAGGGCAGCAGAGTCCGGTTCCGGGGCCTTGGTCCTGGTTCCGGGGCTGGTCCTGGGGTTCCGGGGCTCCTGGGCTGCAGAATCCGGGGTCCGGGATCCGAGGTAGTCCAGAGGGGTACCTAAGGAAGCAAATCCAACTTACCTGGTCCCCGGCGGCGACCTCGGACTCCTCACCGGTGACTGCGCTTCTCCCATCTGCTACCCGGCTTGCAGGACTTTGACCGGCGCTGAGATGTTTCCTCCTCGGCGTCTCTGGACAGAATGATTTCTTGGCCAATCAGGAGCCGAGAAAGTCGGCTCCTGATTGGCCAGAAATCATTCTGAATACAGACGCCGAGGAAGTAACATCTCAGCGCATCTAGAGCAGAGATGTTTCCTCCTCGGCGTCTCTAGTTAGAATGATTTCTGGCCAATCAGGAGCCGACTTTCTCGGCTCCTGATTGGCCAAGAAATCATTCTGTCCAGAGACGCCGAGGAGGAAACATCTCAGCGCCGGTCAAAGTCCTGCAAGCCGGGTAGCAGATGGGAGAAGCGCAGTCACCGGTGAGGAGTCCGAGGTCGCCGCCGGGGACCAGGTAAGTTGGATTTGCTTCCTTAGGTACCCCTCTGGACTACCTCGGATCCCGGACCCCGGATTCTGCAGCCCAGGAGCCCCGGAACCCCAGGACCAGCCCCGGAACCAGGACCAAGGCCCCGGAACCGGACTCTTCTGCCCTGGAGCCCCGGAGGACGGACCCAGGATCCAGGGACCGACCTACGGGCTCAAGGTAGGTAAGTATCAGTGTGTGTGTGTTTTGTGTGTATTAAAGTTTTATTTTACAGGGTGTCAGTGTGATTTTGTGCACTATTTTTTTCACTGCAGAACTACAAGTGCCAGCGGGCCCTTTAATGCCCCGCATGCTGGGACTTGTGGTTCCCCAAGTCCCAGCATGCGGGGTAGGCTTGCTGGGACTCATAGTTCGCCAGTGTAAAACAATAGTTTTAATTCTTTTTTTTACACAAATCATCAGCCCGATGCCCACCGGCCAGGGGCATCGGGGACAGCCCCGGACTATCAGCATGGGCTGGTAAGTCCTGGAGGGGGGGGACCCCTTCATTGGGGGGGTCCCCACTTCCCCAGGACCCCTGCCCATGCTGACCAGCCAGGGGGTTAATGCTTTGGCCGCGGGAGCTTATATAATAAGTTTCCCCCGGCTGTGGCATTACCCTGCTGGCTGGTTGTGTCCGGTGCTGGTTCTTAAAATACGGGGGACCCCTAGTCACTTTGTCCCCCGTATTTTGGGAACCAGCGCCGGACCTTGAGTCTGGTGCTGGTTTCATAAAATCAAGGGGACCCCTATTTGTCGGGGACCCTGATTTTATGTCACCAGCACCGGCTCAGTGAGCCCGGGGCTGGTTATACTCGGGCGGGGGACCCCGCGCTCGTTTTTTTTGTTTTTTAACCCTTTCTTTTATTTTTGACAGCAGAACCCTGCACAGAACATTGCGATCTGTGCAGGGTTCTGGCTAATTCTCCTAACAGACCCAGGTCTGAAATTAGTGCGATAATTAGTCACCTAAATAATGCGATGTGCAAATGCGCATAGCATTAAATATGCGACTTGTATACTTTTGTATTGGAAAACATCTGGATGCGATAAAAATGCGAATTAATCTCGCATTTTTATTCAGCATACCTTATCGCACATAATATGCGATTTCAGTCCCTGAGCGCATCACATTAAATTTGCGATTTCTATGAAAAATGCGATATCGCCATTTTGTGGTCTAATTACCGCAAAATAAGCAAAATCGCATCCCATAGAATGTCACCCAATGTCTCATGTTATAAGCTCACATGATTTCTACTCACACTGGCATTTTTTCTTAATAGAAAAATGAAATACTGCTATGAAGCCATACATCGCCTTGGTTTATTGGTGGAAATATTTAAGAATCAGTATTTATTACTGTTGTCTGACATGATAAATAACCCAGTGACCTGGCATTAAGTTGAAGCATTGCTAGGTTACCTGACTAAAGCTAAACATTTTCTATCACGTCTGAAAAGTATTTCAGAAATTTGCTGTAGCTTATATGATATTTTGACAAGCACATTGCATTCAACGCAGCTTTTAGGCTTTATGAAATCATCTGTTAAACAAATGTCGTTTGTTGTCATTTTGCATTTTACTTTTTGGATTTGTGTTTTGGATCCCTTAATATTTATTGAATTCTGAGAATAAAATGGATGCAAAAATGCTAGTGGTACCAAGAAAAATAGAAGTAATAAACATAATTTATATACCAAATAAATCCCTCTTTTAAGCTGTGCTTGACATTTCTGAAGGAAGTGTACAAATAGAATTTTTTTTATTTACACCTAATTTAATATTCTTATTTGTACATACTTCACTACACTAATGCATCATTCAGTATAGCACTACGTTTTGCCTTATTTCCCCGAGCCTCTCTTCCAGAGTGCTCATAATGAAGCCAAACATCATTTTTGCAAGATCTCATGTAAATGCATCTCCGCGTTTTCTATGCCTGTTACTAATATACTGTAGCAGTGGCAGTGGCTATTTGACTTTTTCAGTTTATTTGTTTAAATTGGATTAAGCCGAAGCCATCATGCTTAAAATTAATTTCCTGTGCAGTTATAAGAGTAGGCATAGGGTAGTAAACACTTCTGGGTAAACAGTGGTTCAAATCAGGCAGGAAAAGACTGTGAATCAGGCTGGTGTGGGCGACATTTAAATACTGTGCAACAGGAATCCATACAGCTGATGAGCGACATATTACTCATGCATTGGCGAAAGTGTACAGCTGATACAGTATGTTCATGAACAATATCGTTCAAAGACAGTTCAAAGTCAGCCCAGCGATACAAATGTAGTGGTACATCTATGAGTGTGTGTGTGCAGGCGAACCACCAACCAACCCATTATGTGGCCTCTGAAACCGCTGACAAGTAATTTTGGGCCTGATTCAGAGGTGTCATTATTTGAACCACTGTTGCGTCCATTGGTGCCCCTGACCATCTCCCAAGCAGCCGCTGTCAGTTAGGACACTTAAGACCCAATTCAGAGTTGACTGATGTTTTGCAAATTCACAATAGATGAGATTATCGAATGACTGTGCATGCGTACATATTATAGTGCGCATGAGCGAGCCCAAATAAGGACAATAAAAAATATCTAATCGCAATCCCCTCACAATTTGACAGACAGGAAGTCAGCGTTTTGGGGTGGTAGCCTGCCATTTTCTGGGAGTATCCGAAAACTCGCAAGAGTGTCCAGGCATGTCAAGGGAGGGTGTGTGATGTCAGCGCTGACCCTGAACGGCCTGTATTTGTCACAGAGTTGTGGAAGGGTTGGACTTACTCACATTTGTGCAGACTGGGAAAATCATTCGATGGTAATATGGATGGCGACAGGGAATATTTTTTTAATTCACTCGCAGATTTAGACAGGGTGGGTATTCACACTGTCTGGGCAGTGGCAAACCTATCTCAGTCTTTTGCAAATTTGCAGATGAGCGATAAGGCCAGAATCAAGCCCTTAGATATATATCGCTTAATAAAATCGGTATATGCACAGTTCTGAAACCATTGCAGATGCGTGTTAACACTGTCTTCATGTCTACATGTCTTAATCAGGCCCTTTGGGCAAATAAAAAGTGCATCAGATTATATAAAAATATACTTTCTCATCCTCAGCGCACAAAGAACCATATTCTGGTTGACTCAACAGGCTGCAAGTCCACCAAATGCCGCCTGCACAGTCACACCCCCTTTTGCATGCTGCGATCCCCACATGGCTGCGAATGGATGATTAGTGGGCATGCAGCTGAAATCCACTGATGTCACCTGTCCGCCCCCGCTACCCGTGTCAACAGCTAAATGTCGGGCATTCCTATAGGCTCTACCCCCTACTGCCCCGCTCTCCCTGCCCACACTGCTAGGTGCGATCGGGGAGGCAAACAGGCAGTTCACCATGCCTGCTCGCACAAAGTGTCTGCGCCTGCACAAACGCTAAAAATCGGTCCCCATGTGGAACACGCAGGAACCAATTACATCAGAAAAAAAAATGTGCATATAATATTGTAACAATTGTCCCAATCAGGCCAACTTCATTTTGAAACTTTATAGGACGTTAAATGAATTTAAATAATAAATGGTCTTTCATGCATTTCGTTTTGCCATCTGCTGTAGACTGTGTGAGAATTTTAACTTGCAGCATTCACTGGGTGAAATTTAATAGGATGAGAGATACAGAAAGTGAGAGGCTTGGTAAGAAATCTCCAGTTTTTTTTTAAAGCGGCAATCATTTACACTTCAAAGGCAAACTGGTTTTGCAGTGTAAATGATTGTCGCTTTAAAAAAAAACCTGGAAATTTCTTACCAAATCTTTCACTCTCCGAATCTCTCATCCTATTAAATTTCATCCACTACTGTATGTCTTTTATTCACCATTATCTATTACAGTAAACATTTTGCTATATTTTATGGTGTGCCCCTGCAACTTATGATACTGAAACTGGGACTCAAACATATATTTATATTGTTAGCAGTGGTATTTTTCCTTTGATTTTGGTGATGGGGTCTGCCTCTCCCTGAATAACTTAATTTGATGTATTAGCAAACATCTGAAAACTGTATTTGGAAAAGATGATATCTAGGGAATGAAATTAGATGAGAAGTTCTTGTTCCTACTTTTTTTTTATTGAAATGTTATTGCAGCTTGTCCTCCCGGCTGTGAAACCTGGGGGAGGAGGAGATCAAAGGAGGACTGGAGGGGTGGGGGGCGCGCGGACGGCGGATGGTGGGCGGCGAAAGAAGCCCATAGGCTTCTATAGGGTATCGCCACCCAGAGGGTGGCGATACCCTACAATGCGTTGACGGGGCGGCGGGGTTTTAATACATAGGGAAATGCGGTAAAACGGGTGTTTTACCTCATTTTCCCGTTAGTACATCCCGCCCATAGTGCAATACGAATAATTAGTGTGCATCAAAGAAAAGCATTCCTGGTAATTGTTTTAGTTAGAGTAAATAAAGCCCCTACACAGGGCGAGAGATTGGCTAATGGACAATTTTTACTAAGCAATTTTGAGAGAGATTTTGGCTAGATGCATTGGAGATTTGGACTAAGCGATTTAAAAGTATGATAGTCTATGATCTAGTCAAAATTGTCATTGTCTTGCCGGCACAGTCTATCTATGCTAAGCAATCTATGCTAGACAATATGGACTAGGCAGGAGAAAAATAGGGAGATTTTGGCTAACCTACTAGGAGATTTTGACCATCTAGTCAAAATCTCCTGCCAAAATCTCACCGTGTGTACACCTTAAGTTTTAACACACTTGGAACAGATATTTCAACATCTGTTTCAGGATGAATAAATCACTGTTCAAAATCCTGCATGGGGAATGATGTGGTCACCATTTAGATATGTAAATAAATAAAAATATGACTCCATCGGCAATCAGGTATACAATGATATTTGCACACATGAAATGGTTTATACAATGACAAAGGCTATTACCCTCCCTCCATGATTTGATGGGCTCTGAGCTCAGCTAATTAGTACTTATCAACAGCACACAGCTTACATTCAGACTTGGGCCCTGATTCAGTAACATTTGGAACAGGGCAAATTTATCCTGTTCTGATGTTTGGGAGTCAAACAGCTTCGACGAGTTACACATTTGCGGGGCTGTTCATTGCCGGGAGGGAGGGGTGAATAGGGGCGGTGACGGCATTGGACCATGGGTATGGCCAGCGTTTTATGGGCATCCCCATGAAAATGCTGGGCATTCCCATGGGTATGTGGGTGGGTCGATACCTGCTGGGGGAGGGCAGCTGATGCCACAGGACATCAGTCGCCCACCCCGTCTTCAAAATAAAAGTCAGTTTTCACTGACTTCTATTTGAGAAATCATTCGATGGTCGGCAACTATCAAATGATTTCTCCTGATAGTGGAGACATGTGAGGGGATGTGTTCTCATACACATCGCCTTGCATAGAACTGAGGGGATTTAGCAGCGGGGGGCGAGGATTCGGCAGTGCGCATGATTTTGCCCAATTTGAGAACAAACTTGTCCTGCGATCGGGTCTGAATTAGGCCCATTGTTAGCAGTGAATACACCAAAAGCAACAATTCATACAACTATGCTCAACTATGGGCATGTAGCAAAAAATGAAACCAATGAATATACTGTGAAAAGATTTAGCGGGAAAAAAGTTGCTGCCAATGCAAGTTGATGATGTAGTATGTTTGCTAATATGGCTGAATACACAGATGGAAGTGTGTCAGCAGTTTTATGATTGCTTTAATGTGCTAAAGGCAAGTCTAGCGTTCTCTTTCCATCAGCTCTCCACCAGTATCAGCTTCTATAACACATTAGCAAACAGATGGAGCTCTTATAAGGCATATTTAATAAATGTTGCCAACAGAACACATACACTATAACACTTGAATTCCCCCACAGAGGTTAGGAATAGCATTAGCCTTTTATTAAGTAGTATATGCCAATGTATTCTGGGCATTTCTATTTTGTTATTTATTTAAATATGCATGTATATTATATATTCTGCATTAATTAAAAAAATGTCTTTCCCTAGGGGCTGATGTAATCAATTTTGATGGCAACACTGTACTATCCTATCAGTTCAAGGACAGGAAAATGGCAACAGAAAAAGATGTCATCTCCCTGAAATTCAAAAGCTCTGCAAGTGAAGGGGTCCTCTTCCATGGAGAAGGACAACAAGGAGATTACATCACCTTAGAACTGAAGAAATCAAAGCTGGTGTTACAGCTAAACCTAGGTAATCCCACCATATTTCACTGATATTGGTAATAAAGATAAAAATTGTCTGTAGCTAAAACTTAAAGGTCAATTGTGAAATAACAATGTACTGTGTCGCATATATCGCATGGCTTGCATATATACTGTATGAAACAGCTGTTGGAACCACTGTTTGTGCTAACTTATTATCTAATACACCTCCACTTTTTCATCATCTTTGAGTGCTAGTTTCTACTTCACCATGGTGGGAAGGTATGTGATTGTATTGTAACATTGATATGGACCCTGCACCTTTCTCATATTGCAAGTGAGAGCCATTCTGTATTTGAACTATATATATATATATATATATATATATATATATATATATATATATATATATATATATATATATATAACAACACTTACCTCCCTTTGCAGGAGAGGATAAAGAACCAGCACTCACTTCTTAGTTGCAAAAGAATGTAATTCAAAGGTTGTACACTACAGATAAGGGCTGACCCATATATATATATATATATATATATATATATATATATATATATATATATATATATATATATATATATATATATGAACAAGATTTTGACTGTATTCTATAGCATTTTCTCTGATATTTCCTGTGGGTTGATTACCTTCAATGGGGTTGCACCTGGGGAGCAGTTTAACATTATTGGAGTGCCGGTCTGCATTTTGAAATATATATTTATATTTAAATACAAAAGTCCAAACAGAATAACAACACTCAATAGGCGAAATGCAGCAAACCAAATGGTATATTTAGGGTCTTCGTTTTGGGGGGTTTAGCCCCTTTTTCAGAACATATCTACAGCACCCACAAGGAATTAAACCTCCCTAAGTTTACCCTGAATATACCATTTTGTTTGCTGCATATCACCTCTTGAGTGCCGTTATTCCATTTGGACTTCTATTGGGTGCTTCTTTCAGGCCCCAGGGGCCAGCTGTTTGTGTATTTGAATGCTGGAAGGTTTTGACTTTAGTATTAGTTTAGTCTTATAACTTTGAATTTAGTGGGCGCAGAACACTTGTGATATTTATCTCCAACATGACCGTGCGTTCCATGGGCTGGAAGTCAGTCTCCAGTCCAGTAAGGTACTGGAGCTGTGTTTACTGTGTAAGTAAAGTATTCGTTTGTGAATTTACATCTAAATAGAAACTATTTTAAGGCTAATTCAATTCCAGAAATTAAACCGTAATTTAAAAATGACTCCTATTAAGGTATTTTGGAATGTAGGGCATTCATTTATTAAATGTACATTTACAGAGTGCGACTCACTACATATTACTGTTTAGTCAAATTCCCCAGTGCGTTTATCACTGGGCAGACATGAAGGTGATGTGGCTCAGTGCTGTGATATTTAATGAGAACGTGCTTTAATTGGTTAGTTCTTCTATGTACACAGACACCAAATACATGTAGCTTATTCGAGTCCTGGTGGTTTTATAACACACTAGAACAAAGGAATGCATTTTTCACTTTAAAGTTTTTTTAATGACTTAAGGTGTGTGGGTGGATCTGCATGTGAGTACAAAGTTTTGTAAGAATACGGCACACAGATTTTTCTGTACTATTATAGAGAACATGAAACAAATTCTTCTAAAACTTTAGGATTGTTTTAAATTTTATTAATTTAAGCTTTTTAAAATAAATGTAAATGTTTGTCCCTCATATCAAAATCATTTACATTTTAGAAAAATACCAGGTAAAGCATTTCATTGCTTTGATCAAGGGTTAAGATGAGCCAAATATTGCCCAAGTGCATTCTCCCAAGTAGCTCTGCTTACTCTAAACTCTCATATATAAACAAACGAAGTCATAAGCTTATTTCTCACTAAGTGCTCATTTTTATTTGACATTTCAACTTCAATTTTCCATTTCATTTCCCAACATCTATTCATATGATGAATAGACAGATGATATAAAATTTCCCTTGACATATTCGACTCTTCGGTCAGTTAATTCTATTTACTTGTGCAGGAATGATATGAGATTTAGGTAATCTCACTGTGGAAATGTAAAACTGTTTGGTTTCCAAGTGGTCACAGGTTAGATGAGGGTGATTTTTTTCTATTGATTATGATTTAATTTCTTTGAAATCTTATTATCATTTCTGCATTTATTTTAATACATCAAAAAAAATTTGCATCCCATGTTGCAAGTGTCACAAAAAAAAAACCCACACTACTATAAGGGCACATTTCATTTATACACTGAAAAAATATACAAAATTGCTTTTTAAACATTAATATATTAAATATTCATGACTACACCTCACCCTTAGAGTGGCATCCTTGTTATACTTAGGACTTTATTTTGGGTGATTCATTCGGATACACGTTTGCTCGGAGCCGAGTGAACGGACTGCACATGCACACGGGGAGTGATGGTACGCCTATAAGGCCACCGAAGCTGTTCCTTTGGATCAACACACAAAGGGGAGTGGCGTGCTACCGTGTGTGTACGGATCTTACATTGTCTTCTCGGACATCCAGCATACAGACGGGCGGACTGCCGAGCGAACAGGCTCTGCTGGTGTTTTAACACGCCACAGCACCAATCTGCATGGAAGTAATGCTCAAACCATTACCCAATTCCCCAAAGTGTATGTTGCTTATTACTAATTGCCTTCTGCTGCATTTGTGTGTAAAAGCAATCAAATATATAAGACATATGAACACAGAGAAGTGTAAATGGTTAAACTGCAAAAGTGTGCTTCCCGTGCTGCTGCCATGTAGTTAGTTAATTGATAAATGATAGAAACATCCAGGTTTTTACCTATGGGCTTCAGGTCTGCAGCCCCCCCCCCCCCCCCAGGTAAATCCGCCACTGTCTCTGCCTAAGTTGAAGCCAGATGCAGTCTGTGAGATTGCACTAGCTTCAATGTGACTTCCTATTGGAAGTCCGACCTGCCAGTCACTGAAGGCAGACCCATCAGGGGGTGTTCCCTCCCTCCAGGATGCCTCTATGTGCGCAAATGCACAGCAGCCCCAAAAACGGGTACTGCGCATTCGCCGGACCTGGGAATCCTATTAAGCCTCCAGGGGCAGCTGCAAAGGCAGCCCCTGGAGGCTTGGGCCAACGCATGTGCAGTATGTATGAATTTACTTGAATGCGCTGGCCCCGTGCAGGGGACTGGTGGCCGGGACCGGACCTCAATGTGTGGGGAGGCAGAGGCAGCGACAGCGGAGGGGGGGGACCCCACTGGAAACATCTATGCTGCATGGGTGTGTATTGCGTACAGCTGAAAGTAATTTAACTATTGTGAATGTTGATTGTCCGTGCGAATGCGGGCCCACTGATGTGGCAGGGCTGTGAGGCGGGAGACTTGCTTTTTTTTTGTTTCTCGTGTACCGGACTGAGTGCTCAGTGACTCGAGCGAGGCATACGCCCAGCACTTGTTGTTATCACCCACATGCATTCCCCAGTTACCAGCCAGTTTTGATGCCACGCCCTGTGATGCACCCACATTGCATCCACTGTGTCTGAGAGTGCTCGGCAGAGTATTTCTGTTCACTGAGTAACATCCATATACGGTTGAGTCTGGCTGCACATGCGCTTTGCGAACAGTATGCATGCGCAGTGGGCTAAGAAACGCACTCCGAGCGAAGTTGTATCCGAGCGAGTCAATCAGAATAACCTCCTTACTACCAAAGGCAGGTGTTGTACTTCTAATATGCCATCTCCACACTTTCACCTGAGGTTCGTAAACGTTGGTATAGGCGTATGAGTGGTCGCAAGAGAAACATTGAAAAAATTACCACCTTGGCTGTGGTTCCTGTGGCTATGCACAAGGTTATTCCCTAAATGGAGAGCAGAGTTGATACCTAAATAGCAAATGGGACAACATATTTTCCACCACTCTTCCTCAATTTTTTCTGTGTAAATGCTGTGTTGTTTTGTGCTTCACTTTGAAAATGATGCATTCGTGCAGAATTGCGATGACTGATTGTTTGCGACTGTGCATACACATAGGTTTTTATGCACATGTGCAGTTGCTGTGTGAGAGCCCACAGCACTCACACACAGAAGTCCGGGCAGGGGGCATGGCGCCAGGCAATTTGCATGGGAACGCCCAACATGTCATGGGCGATCTCATGCAAATTGCCCAGTGACGCGGGTGCGGGGAGCCGGCAGCTGACAGCAGTGGATGTCAGTTGCCCATCCTGTGTGAGGACATAGAGGTGTCTCAGATCTGCGTGCGCTGAAGAAATCATTTGATGGGCGCGACCATCGAGTGATTTCTCCCCTGCACCCAAGGTTGCGAATGGATTCTTATGCAAATCATCCAATTGCATGCCTGCAGGGTTCGGGGGCGGGTGGCTGTGCAGGCAGGGGGCGGTTCTTGGTGGATTTGCAAGTCTGCGAAATTCACAGCCTTGCAAGTCACCCAGAATAAGGGCCTAAGTACTGAAGACAGTAACTGTGTAAAATTTAGGAGCTTAGCATAATTATTTAAAGAATTGTACAGGTGAGGGTTGAGGGTAAAACTATGTTTTTCAATGATTGTGTTAATGAATTGATTCCATTTTCATTTCCCTTTCAGTATTATAATTCTGTCTTTTTTCTACTTCAGGTAGCAACCAGTATGGAAATATATATGGCCACACCATAGTGACTACAGGAAGCCTCCTAGATGACCATCATTGGCACTCTGTTATAATTGATCGATACAAGAAACATATTAACCTTACACTCGACAACCATGTGCAACATTTTAAAACCAATGGAGAATTTGATAAGTTAGACCTTGATTTTGAGGTAAAAAAGAGGATCAATTATTATTTTCTCTTGCAATTTCATAATACATAGTGATCAAAGTCAGTATATCTTAAGGACATATTTGTAGAAACATGTAAGTTAAGGTTATTCCTTATTCTTGAATTGTTTCATTATCTCTGTTTTGCTTTAGAATATCTACATTATTTCTTGATAAGTTAATTGTATTTAACAATCCTTTTCAGTTTCAGTTAATAGAAACAGGGACACAATGAAGATAACATAATGGCAAATAATGCATTTCTAAATTGAGTCCCTCCACAGAAAATAGTTGTGAAAGTTGGAAAATTTGCACATTTTTGTAAATCAGAACTTATAAATATTACTTTATATGATGTAACTGATGATCTTTGTTGGTTATTCTGGTCCATTCACATGCCACTGGGACCCTCCCACATCTTTCGATGGTCTCTGACCATCGAAAGATGTGGAAGGTGGAAATTGCA
Organism: Crinia signifera; assembly: GCF_055691185.1. Lineage (NCBI taxonomy): Eukaryota > Metazoa > Chordata > Amphibia > Anura > Myobatrachidae > Crinia > Crinia signifera. Next base: position 218,843,996 of record NC_139221.1, read on the forward strand.
TGCATATATTAGGTTGCTTTGTTCACCGTTGGTGCACGCACCCAGCGCATGCACATGTGCAAAAATGCGCAAAGCGTGAATGTAGGCGGCCATGCAAATGGACCTGAATAAGGTCCTTTGTACACTACTTTTATTACGTTCTGTTAGCACTTTTCCAAAACAATGTTTTAATGGTTTTGGGGAAAAAAATACATCTATGTAACTATCATTCTCTGTAGACAGACTGTAGTATATATTAAATAGATACTGCTCACTATTGGGCATATCTATTACAATTTGCACTACTAATGCAGATGTAATAAATATTTATTGCATAAGCTTGATAAGTTAAACATTATATTTTCACATCATTGTATAACATTTCTCTTTCCAAGAGATGGGCTCCTGATAAGAGTGTGTCTTGGTGAAGAGCTGGAACTGATGTGACAGCATAAATGCTGCCTGGTTTGGGTCTCCATCGCTGGAGGCTCCTTCAACATGAAAATGAGCAAAACTGTAATTATAGGTTTTAATAGGATAATGTCATCGGCAGATATAGTAGCATGATCCTATCAGGGCCAAGCTGCAGAAGCCAGGGCTTCCAGAGCTTTGTATATATAACTGCATTGCAGCCCTATAGCAACCTATGTGGGCTGTGGTTGCTGTCGGAAATGGAGGGATCTGCTGCAATTCCTCCATGATATATTTAGGGGATACTTCATAAATATTTGTTTCCCCTGAAAATTGCTTTTTTCAGGGAATATAACTCAAATGTTATTTGATAAATAGACCCTTAAGGGGCTGATTCTAAATTGAATGCGGTACTTATGTAATATCTGGGCTCCCGTTTTTCTTATGAGACCGCGTCCCCTCGTGGGGCTCGCTGCGCTCACCATGCTTCGGGCACGGTGGCTCGCTGCGCTCGCCACACTATATAAAATCAACTCCATGCGTAGTTGGATAGTAGGGGTATGAAAAAATGGGGTGCATTTAACATGGGAGCCCAGATAATACATAAGTACCTTGAATGCAAAATGATTGCAGTTGCAGGTAATGATGGCCAAAGAAAAGGAAGCTTACAATCTCCAGTGTGAGGAACAGCGATTACATATGGCAGTGGAATGACATTTGGACAGTGGCGGTTTTTGCACATGGGCTGCAGGGCTGCAGCCACCCCAGGTAAAATCCGGCACTGTTCTCTGCCTAAGTGAAGCCAGATGCAGTCTGTGAGACTGCTGTGGCTTCACTGTAACTGGCACTTCACTGGGACTGGCAGTGACTTCCTAATGGAAGTTTGACCTGCTAGTCACTCAAGGCAGTCCCATTGGGAGGTGTTCCTTCCCTTCGGGATGCCTCTCTATGCGCCGGACCCAGACCCTGAATATGCCTCTGGGGACTGCTACAAAAGCAGCCCATAAAGGATAGGGCCAGCGCATGAAAAGTACGTAAGAAGCTACTGCACAGGCGCTGGCCCCGTGCAGGGGACCGGCGTCCGGGACTCATTTGCGGCAGCAGTAGGGAGCACAGCAGTGGAAGCAGTGGCGGCAGCGGAGGTGGGGGTGCATCATGGAGGCATATGGTATTCAATTTCATAGCAGGGGACTATTTCTGTTTAAACTACTAGGATCCCCCTACTCTGCAAACATCATCACTAGAATGAATCAATGGGAACAAAGAAAAAGTTAAGTAAATAACAACAAAATATAAAAAAAAGATATTTAAACTGTAACAGCATTATCCCTTTTGTTGTACTAATAATTGTTACTTTATGTTGACCAATACAATTTAACAGAGTTACTGTAATTCTGTTAAACTGTATTGGTGTATACTGTAATTATAAGTAACTACCATAACCTGAATCTTACTTATTCTCTCATTTAGTCCAACAGTGGCTTCTGTGATGATGATAATGCATTAAGATGTTACAGAATGTTGCTTGACTTTCTTCACAGCTAACCTTTGGTGGAATGCCTTCAACTGGCAAGCCAAGTTCAAGTAACAGAAGAAATTTCAAAGGCTGTATGGAAAGCATTAAGTACAATGCACTTAATATCACTGACCTTGCCAGGAGAAAGAAGATGAATTCATACAATGTGGTAAGTTGGAAACTTAAGGCCTTATTCTAGTTCACTCTTTCTGACAAAATCATTCTGAGATGGACAAAACCATGTGCACTGTAGGGGGGGATGTCAAATGTGCAGAGAGAATTAGATTTGGGTGAGTTATTTAGTTTCTGTGCAGGGTAAATACTAGCTGCTTTATTTTTACACTGCAATTTAGATCTCACTTTGAAGTAAAACTCCACCCAAATCTAATTCTCTCTGCACAAGTTATATCTACCCCACCTGCAGAGCACATGGTTTTTATCCATCTAAGAAGGACTTTGTCAGAAAGAGTGAACTAGAATAAGGCCCATAGTTTGGAAACAATTTGATTGACAGTGTAACTGTTAAGCTATAATCTATGCAACAACACTTTATCCATATTCAAGTACAAAAACAATGTTGTTGTAAGCTTGCTGTGTTACATTTAATGTATGTAAGAGGTATGGATCATTAGGTTGACCGTAATTGGGTTGACAGTCAAAAGATCAATTACATATGATCAACATGGCACATATGTTGACTAGATTAAAAGGTTGACATGCAAAAGGTAGACAGATAAAAAGTTGGACAGAAGGAAAGGGGTCGACATGGACATGGTTGACCCAAAAATTGGTTGACATTGGTTGAAAAGTAAAAAAAAAAATGTGTCGACCATATGTGTGTGTTGACATTTGTCATGTTGACAAAATGTATGCCAACGACCTTAAGCATTGTTGACCTTTTACATGTCAAACTTTTTACCATGTTGACTTAATGCAGTTTGACCATATAGGGTTGACCTATTGACCTTTGACCTAATTATTGTCAAACCTATCATTCAGATACCTACATCCAGGTTAGTACAGTATATGTTTAATATATTGCTGAATATTTTCTTTAAAATGTCATATAAAACAGCAACAGTACATATCGAGTTGTCATTATTATTTTATTGTTTGTATTTTATGTATCAAAATATAATAATAATGAACTTGCTTTGTGTAACCTACTGTATACCCCAGTGGTTTCCAAAGGTTTTTCCTAGAGCAGTGATTCACAAACTGTGTGCCTAGGCACCCTGGGGTGCCTCAGGACACTTTCAGGGGTGCCTTGGGTTGGTGGACCAGGATCAATTCATATTATTTATGGTCAATGTACCAGGCAAAACCAGTGCTAGTGGCTGAATTTCTCGATAAGAAGCATTTGGCCTAGTGGTGCCTTGAAAATATTTTGATGCTCTAGGGCGCCGTGATTCAAAAAGGTTTGGGAACCCCTGCCCTAGAGTATTATAAGTCTTTCAAAGCCCACCTAGGTCAATTTGTCCTTGAGAAAATCAGAAAAACATATATGAAATTAAGTAAGTGTTTATATGTCATTCTTAGTTCCAGAAATGTGATGAGGACAGGATATGCTTTTGTTTGTCCAACTATTTTATGATTGGAAGCATTAGTTTGGCCTATTATAAAGACCATAAATGATTTCAATTGGACCTGTACCACCAACTCAGGGCAACAGTACAAAAGAACCAAGGCACCCCAGGGTTGGGAACCACTGCTACAGTATACTTAAAGTAATAAAGTATAAAGTAATTACACTGCATCTTACACCACATACAGTATATTTAGCTAGTAAACCTGGTGTCTAGATTTAAAGGTTAAGGGGCCTGAGTCAGTGGTACACAGAGATCATACACGGCTCCGATTTCTCATGGATTCCAAACTGCGAAAAGATGCAAATGCCAGTTTTAGCAGTCCTGTTGTGCACTATCGCACGATGATCCTCCCAAACCCGGTGACGCCCATTTTGTGAGGAATACAATGCTTCATAAGTCACAACAATGACTCCTTCACCAGCCCCTAACTGACACAGAGTCTCCCTTGTACCTTTCTTATGACATGGCCTTCTGGCTCATGACTGTGGTGCTGCGATTGAGATTGCAACTGTGTACCAACACATGCCCATGACTCCTCTTATTTATGTAAAGACTTGAGGCCATGTCCCAGGCTCCACCCTGAATCACCTATGGATAGTAGTGTCATACCCAATGTCACCACACACCTTTGTTTCTGCATGTATTAGACCTTAAAAGTATTGTGCCCATACACTTGTGTGATCGGATGCCATCAGATGTGATGCACCAGATGTCGAGAGCTTTCAGTCAATCAGAGGGCCGCCCAGTCTTTTGAAATTTATTTTTCAAATTCTGCCCAGCTGAATGCTGCCGTCTGCCAGTCCTCCTGCCGTCCGCCACCAACTCCGCTACACTGCCACCATCCAGCCTTCCTCCAGCCCATCACCAGCTCCACTACCCCACTGCCCACAACTACCATCGATGCAGATCACATTGCGAGCGATCACATGTGGTTAAAAACCACATGTGATTGCACATACAATGCAGAAGTTATTATGTGCAGCATATAATATCTGGTGACGCGAGATTTGAAGAGCAGGCCCATGCATCGCCTCGGGTGACACATGCAATGGCATGTGATCCATGTGACTTGTTGAGGCGATTTATCTAAATCGCATGGATCACGTGCAATATCTCACATATGTATGGGCACCATATGCCCTGTATAATTGCAGAGATAGACAGATAGAAAGACAGACAGACGGACGGATGGATGGACAGAAAGGTTGGGCTGAGGACAGAGTTCATAACCAGAAACGTCCCCAATACACTTGCATTTGTTCTTCAAACCCATCTCCAGAGTGCCAGTTCTTCCCGTTGGGGATTTGGCTTACTGCAGTGTCTCTCATTTGACAACAGGGGCAAGTTGTTTTTCAAATTGAGTGCCGGTAGACTTGGACTGCTACTACTAGATAGATAGATAGATAGATAGATAGATAGATAGATAGATAGATAGATAGATAGATACTGTAGATAGATTAGTGTGTGATGACACAACAGGGCTTTTTACATATTGCACGTTGTTAGAAAGACAACCAAAATGTTTAGCATCTCATAAACCAATCTCTTTTGTTTCAGGACAATTTAAGTTTCACCTGTGTTGAATCACATGCAGTTCCCGTCTTCTTTAATGCTAGCAGCTACTTAGAAGTCTATGGACGAGCAGCTGAAGATATTTTATCAGTAAGCTTTCACTTCCGCACCTGGAATCCAAATGGACTTCTACTCTTCACTACTTTTGCCGATGAAAATGGAAATGTGGAAATAGACTTAATGGAAGGCAAAATCAGCGTCCACATCAACATGACAAAGTCTAAGAAAAACCGTATCGACATTTCTTCAGGTAAGTGATTAATTTTAATGTCTATCCAATTTTGAATCAGAATTTTTTTTATATATACAGTAGATAAGTTTGCATTGTAGATTGTTTGACGAGCATTTACAGTATACCATAGGTATTCATCATGCTTCCCTCCACATGTTGTGTACCACCACGTTGCACTTTGGCATACTACAGTTTTCATATTTAGGGCATGCTCAAATGGTGGAATGTTTAGCTCTATTGTGGATGGTGAATACTCATATGATTACTTGTAAGTAAATATAAGGTAAGTAACGTCATGAAGAAGTGAACTGGATAATGCTTTTGTATGTATGTACTGTATATATATATATATATATATATATATATATATATATATATATATATTTGAATGAGGCTTGTGTGCGAGTGTATAGAGGTCCCATGATAACTAATTGTCTGCATACTTTGTACAATACCTTATCTTCTTTAGGGACAATCTAATTCAAGGTTGAGTTTAAACGGATGACCCGTTAAGGGTGTTGTCTTAAGGGTCCATGCTATTTCTGTTGTTTTCATGCATTGTGATATATCGTTGGAAAGCTTATGACTTTCTGAATACATGGGGGGGATCAACTTGGCTTTGATAAAATATCAGTAGCTACAAACTAATGTTTTTCAAATATTTTTCCGATGTTTCACCAGTGTTTTCTTACAATCTATACAATTACGATCACCCATAAAAAATACCTTCAGTGAAACCTGTGTGTTTTTGCCAGCTGCAGATTCCAGCAAAACGGGAAAGATTTTGTTTGTCTCCCTGAGGCAGGTAAAGCCGAATCCCTGATAAGCCACAGAACACTTTGGCATATCAGAGTTTATTGGATAACCCCTGTTGAGTCAATTACCCACAATCAATGGCTGTGGGTTATTGCCCAGCATCCTATGCCTCCAAATAATTCGGAAACTATTACATATGCAACCAAATATTAGTTGCAATTTAGATTTTTTGAACTTATATTAAAAAAATAAGCATAGCCATATACTTGAATTCTGTTATTATTTGTAGATTGTTACCTGGAATGGTATGAAAGTGTTACTGAATTTAATAACAAAATGCATTCAGATTAGATCGCTCAGAACAGTGCCTGTCCTATGGGAAGCCCAAAGTTTTGTTGTGCAAATTAGAAAAGTAGCTCGGCAGTTATATTTTTCTCAGATGACACAATTTTATAGGCCTCCAGCTCTTTTTCATGGAATTTCACTTTTTTCTTAAATCTGAAATTGAATTCCTTTGCCTTGAGCTTATTTTCCTGCTATTAGTTAACATCTCATTGTTAGTCCTGAGACTCAAGGCCCTGTCTTTCTATACGTCCTGTCAAAAGCAAGCGTACTAGAAATGTGAGATATGGATATCTTTTTGTCACATAAATCTGCATCAGATAAATCTACCTGCTGCCAGGAGGCAGCTTTGAGCCCTTGGGAAACTTGTGTGAGTGTCATATTGTCATAAGCAAATCAGTTCACATATATATCATTCCTTAGGTGAAGGTACAGTCCCATAGGTATAAATATTTAATGAAAGTACCAAAAAATATACTTAGAAATAGTATTAGTATTCAGAATTACAAAACCAATTTTTTTTTTAAATATCAAATTTTTCTTATTTATTTTGCCAAGGTTCATAAATTAATGTTACATTTATTGCACCTGACACTAAAGACATATTGCATAATTATGCTTGAAGGAATGAATGTAAACTGGTAGTTCCCTGTCTTCAATGTCTCATGTTGCTAAGCTATTCCTGATAAAGCACAGACCGCTCAATTACGTTTACTGAGATTCAAACACATCACCTGAACTCAAGGAATGGATATTCTTAAAATCTGCCCTGTCAAAACAATGAACTAAACAAGCATATTTTTCTTCTGTCTCTTAAGTTGGTAAATGAGTAGTACACTGATCTGCCAACAGCAATGTTACATGTCTTATAAAATGGCCCCTGCCCTGTTGTTACAAAATAGGGTGAAACAGATAAAGATTTTTAGGAAAATAGTTTGGAATAGGCTCTTTCATTTGAATTATCTATTATTATCCTTTTGCAGTCCAATTTTTTTTGCTATTCAAACAGTCTGGCTTAAATGTAAGTAATTTAATTTTAATTTTATATATATATATATAATGTTGAACAATGTTAATGCTCTTATTTTAAAGTGGCTCACCACTGGATCTGATGCTAGCGCTAGGGCTGTTAAGCGTAACTAGATGTTGGACTTAAAAGGATATTAGCTGGATAACAGTGGCATAGATTTTTCAGTCTTAAATGTGCATGTCTGTCAGTAAGAAAGGGGAGCACTGCTGTCAGTGCAGCAGGGATGTGCTGCTGTCAGTGAGGCAGGTATGTCCTGCTGTCAGTGAGATGGGGATGTGATGCTCTCAGTGAGGCAGGTATCAGCTGCTGTCATATACCTCTGTATGACTTGGTGCCTACTACATAACATGCAACAAGAAACTGCAGCAGACAGCCATCCAGTTTTCAACTTCAGCCCTCACGCAGACTACATATCCATCCATGGTGAATAATCCAGCCGCGATTGAGATCCATACCCAGTAGCCATAACGGGAGTCAGCGGCGCAGTGGGGGAGAGACATGGCAGCTGCCCATCCATCGGACTCCAGGCAGACTTAATTTATCCACCTTCCAGATCCCGACTGTAGATGTCGTGTCCCGGCACCACAGGTACATGCGGCCAGATCATACCTTTACAGGAAGTACATTTCCATTCAGATGGCAAGTTTTCTGTATATCAACCACATATTGGTAGTATTATTATTTTGGGAACTATATTAGACCTACATCGCTGCAATTCATTGCTGATACAGTACATCAAAATTCACTAGTAAAAAGCTCATATTCATACATCTGAAGTTGTATTCTTTCATCACATGTCCACAACCAGCAGGGTGATCCTTTACAGAGCTGTAGTATTTACAACTATGCACTGGATTGGATGTATAGGAATGTAAATAAAGATTGCATGTTTCAAATGAAGAGATGCCCTGGCACCCAACTTATGCTGGGCATGCACTGGACGGGATGCTTTAAAGTGAAAATGTGGTAAAAACCATGTTTTTTAGGGGTTTTCTGCATTTTCATAAACACTAAAATCCCTCCAAGGGGGCACCGCTGCGGAGAGATTCGCCAGCTATTGCTGGCGATACCCTGTAGAAGCCTATGGTCCATCATGATGCGCCAGGTAGGGGAAGCCGGGCAGCGGGTGCACATAGAAAAAAACACAATACAAATGAATGGGCAGCCAATCACTGGCTGCCCATTCATTTGTATGGTTTATTTTTCTATGTGCGCCCTCCGCCCGGCTTCCCCTACCCGGCGCTCTGGTCCCCTCGCTGCCTTCACCACCCATTCCCTCCGCCTGCAGCTCCCCGGGAACCCCCCCTCCGAGAGCTGTCAGGATGATTAAGTCAGGCCTAATGAATGGGGGCCTTTTACAAACTTAGAAACTTTGAATTTGACAGCGGATAAGAACCATTTGGCCCATCTAGTCTGCCCTTTTTAAAACCATATTGATACCTCAAACCTTAACTAATCCTTATTTCTTTGTAAGGATATCCTTATGTCTATTCCATGCATATTTAAATTGCTCTACTGTCTTAGCCTCTAGCACCTCTGATGGAAGGCTATTACACTTGTCCACTACCCTTTCTGTGAAGTAATGTTTTCTCAGATTTTCCCTGAACCTACCTCCTTCCAGTTTCAGTGCATGTTCTAATACTTCTCATCATTTGAAAAATGTTTCTTTCCTGGACCTTGTTAAAACCCTTGATGTATTTGAAAGTTTATTTTATGCCCTTTTTTCCCTTCTCTGCTCCAAACTATACATATTGTGATTTTTTTTAGCCTTTCCAGTTACGCTTTGTGATGTAGGCCATGCGACATTTTAGTTCCCCTTCTTTGTACCATCTCTTACGTATTTATATCCTGCTGGAGGTACGGGCTCCAGAACTGGACACAGTATTCTAGATGAGATCGTACCAATGACAAATACAGTGGCATTATTACTTCTTTCTTTCTGCTGCTGATTCCGCTGCCTATCCAACAAATAATTTTACTTGGCTTCTTTATTGCTTTGATTACTGACCTTAAGTCACCTGAAATACAGTAGATCTCTTTCCTCCTCAGTAGTTTCCAATAAAGTGCCATTAATACTATATAAAGCCTTTGGCTTTTTGAGACCCAAGTGTATCATTTTTCATTTTTTATCATTAAATTATGATTGCCATGTTCTTGACCATTCCTCTAGTCTCCCTAGATAAAAAACAGTTTTCTGGCCTCCTAGTGTGTCTACCCTCTTGCATACCTTTGTATCCTCATCATATTCATGTGTAATACATGAAGACTGGCTGCCCCAAGAGCCGCACATATTGTCCTTAACGTGTCCTCATTATATGGTAAAGTAATATTGGGTAAACATAATTGGTTAAAGTAATTAGAAGTCTTACTGTGGGGTCTTTCAGAATATCATCCACAAAGCAGGCTGTGCATAGACCACCGCAGAGTGTCCCTTTTGTGTACTCATTATGGGATATGTAAATATTTGGAAATCTGGAAAAATTCCCATCTCCACAGAGCTTCTGGTCCCAAGAATTTATGATATGGGAGACTGCAATGCCCTCAAGTTCATTTCATTCCACATAGCAATAGCAGACCCAGGTACATATATAGATATATTGCAGGCCCCAAGGCAGAAGTTTGTAGGTGCATATAACGCATAACTTTGGCTGGGAAGTCAGGCCACTCTCAGCTCTGGACCCAGTGGTGTAGCATTAGCCCCTGCAGACCTGGCGGTGGCTTGGGGGCACTGGCACTGATGCTCCCTACCACCCAAATATCAATAGACTGTTGATGAGTATAGATCTTAGCTTGCATATACAAGGCCACCCAGCAATAAAATGCAGGGACTTCTCTAATCGCTAGCTGTCCGCAAGTTCATTAATAGGAAGCCAGCATCTGGGGAAGTACTGAAACCGGTCATTTACTGGGAGTGTCAGGAAAAATGTAGGCATGCCTGGGTGTTTTTAGGGAGGGCGTGTGATGTCAGATCCAGCCTTGATCAGCCTTTTACGTTCACATTGACCAAGTAGGCCCTGGGTTACAGATACACTTCACACACAGGAAAAAATTATTTGATGGTGAGTGAGTTGCTAATGGATTTGCAGCTATTCGTCAAATTTTTCAGAAGCCTTTTGCAGCCTTGCAAGGATGGGATTTCACTCTGGCTGGACAGTGGCTATCTGTTCGTAGGGCTCTGCAAATTAACAGAAAAGCAATCAGATCTGAATAACCCCATAGATATGGATCTAATAAGGGTAGCTAAAAAATAGAAGTACAATAATTTTATTGTGTAAGGGTTTTCTTTATCTGTTAGATGTAGCTCTCTGGTCTCCAAAATGTATCCTATTTTTAGGAACACTCTGTAGTGTCACCGAGTTTATGCATGCTTAGTAGAGAGGGTGTTCAGGATGTAGTCATTGCCTGTGACTTGTTAATTGATATGCTCGCTGTGCATATGGATGTGTATAACTATTCACATCTGAGCAAGTACAGTATGTCCCAAATCAGAACAGGCTCACCATCAAAATACAGAACAGGCTCACCATCAAAATACAGAACAGGCTCACCATCAAAATATATTTACACTGGGCACAACTAGCACAGTAGCCGTGTAGCCCTAGACTTACTACTACTAATCTGGCCTGTACTTTGGGCATGCCTGCATTTTCCCAGACATTCCCAGCATTTTTCCAGCAAGTTTAGCATTTTTTTTAGCACTCAAACTAAATGGCGGGTTTTCACCACCAAAATCCTACTTCCTGTCAATCACCTTGTAAACGGTGTACATATAGAAATAGTAGCAGGATTTCATCACAGGGCGGCCTTGTACTTGAGTCTTGCAAACCGAACACATGCCCAGTGTATCAATAATTGTCCTCTGAGCGAATCTACAGCCCTGCGAACAGGTTGGAATTACCCCTATGTATGAAGGCAAACTCCATTCATAGCCTAATGATGACTGAATGAAAGTCACATTGGTCAGACCAAACTGAATAGTCCAGATCATTTTTCAGCTGTGAACAATTATCAGTTTCATACACTGAAAGAAAATGGTCGTTTAGTACTGTATGTTGCTCTACACAATTCTTGTGCAATGTGTGACCAGCTATTGCACAAATATCTACCATACAAGTACTTCCAATACGTACCTTGGGTTTTCTGCAGTATTGGAAGTATCCTATGCAGTCTCGTACTCGTTACAACTATTTAAAACTTGCTTTTTGCTTCTACAGCAGCCCTATATGGGGTATCCAATTAGTGCAGTAAATTGCAGCTGCTAATGGATCTCCCGGGGGCTATTCAATTAGCCCTGACAAGCCAACACTTATTGGGATTATGCTTTATGTGCCTTAGGCACCCCATGCTAGCACATGGGTCTGCAAATTTAATCTGGATCCCATGTGTTATCACTTGAAAAATGGGTCATATACCGCACTCCAAAAGAAGAGTATTATTGGATAGCTCGATAATGACCATTGGTCAAAAATCATGCTAAAAGCCCAGTAAATTACACAGAATATGAATTGGGGATTTATACACTACATAAGGCTTAATGGGGTGAGTGTGGGATCATTGAGGTAATAAATAAGCTCTCGTGGACAAGATTGATGTATATGTGGTAGTCACATGGGTTATGGTATAGAGCAGGCATGTCCAATGTTGGCCCTCCAGATGTTTTAAAACTACACATCCCAGCATGCTTTGCAATAGTTTTAGCATTCTCTAATAGCAAAACTGTGGAAAAGCATGTTGGGATGTGTAGTTTCACAACATCTGGAGGGCCAACGTTGGACATGCCTGGCATAGAGCATGGATCTTCAAACTGTGGCCCTCCAGATGTTGTGGAACTACATGTCCCAGCATGCCCTGACAGTTTTGGCATGCTTTTATAGGAAAAAATGTGGCAATGCATGTTGGAATAAATAGTTTCACAACATCTGGAGGGCCGCAGTTTGAAGACCCATGGTATAGAGGGTCAACTAGTGTCTAGGTCGAGAGTCACTAGGTTGACCACTAATGATTGACAGTGACTAGGTCAACACCTAAAAATAGTCCACATACCATAGTTAGACATTGACAGAAGGTCAACACAAGTTTAAGGTCAACATGGACATGGTCAACACAGAATGGTCGACACAGGTTTTTCTCTCACATTTTTTGGGGTGGCTATGTCGACAGGTGTCGACAAAGACACCATATAAGTGTACCGCGTCCCCTTTACCATGCTGTAGGCACATTATTATATTCTCACACTACAGTATGCCCACTTGGATAGTAAATTATGACCAAAGTTGGCCTGAACAAGAAAAATAAAAAATTTCACTAGTCACTGTTGACCAATAGTGTTTGATCTAGACATTGTTGACCCAGGGACCGTATACCGTCACATGTGTAGTACTGTATATTCTTTTTCTATAGCTTCTCTATATTTGCAACACAAGAATTACACCATTCATTTTAAAATTAACACTCTTTTTATGCATTCTTTCTTTCTTTCACAGTTCTAGTTAATTTGTTTTCTCTAATTGGAACTCTTTTGTGGCTGAATGAAACCTTTACTATTATATAATACTATAAAAAATATGTATTTCTCTTTAAGTACAATTTAGTTATTTCGATTTTTTTACTTAAAGTGCTAATTGAAAAAAAGGCCCTAGTTTCTTAGCACATTGTAACACTTGTATTGAGATAAAATATAGGCTAATGAGTTCACTATGAAGTCGAAAGAAAATAGTTTGATGTACAACTGGAAAATAAATGGTTTTTCTAATATGGTATCATCAGTTGTTCTTGCAGATGCTATTTTAATGATGCAGAGTGGTGATTTAATTACGAGCTCTTCAGTTTGTGATCGGAATAAGTTTGGCTATGTTCTGTAATGACTTTCCAAAATTGCATTATTTATCTTGAGAGCAGACAGCACTATTCTGTATTACGTGTTTATTCAAGTTACTGAAAAAAATCACCAGGGCTTTTTACAATGTAACCTATGAGTCTTTTTCTTATGCTAAGCGACTTCTTATTACAAAGATGTATCTGTGTTCTAAGAAGCTTTTCTGTACATCGTCCTTGAGGACATAAAGTGCCGAAGCACAAAGCCCACACATTTCTGTTTGCAAGTTTAAATGCTTCATCAGAAGGCAGTGGTTATATTTATTGGACATGTCTTGGAATGTTATTTGAAGGGATGTTATTAGAGGATCACCCTCAGAACTTTTAATTTACAGGCTGCATAGCTGCGGCAACACTTATCTTATTGATGAGTATAACAGGGGTAGCCATGCCTGAGAGATGATCTAGGTTATTTCATTCATGGATTTTAGTTTTTTTTTTTCATGAGAGTTTTGCTGGAAATCTTCACTTTTCTACTAGGATCTACAGATTATTTGTTATCATATCAATACTGAAAAAGCCAGTGATATTTTAGTGAACCTGTGACCTATACATAGACATTTGTCTGCCCGCAAAGCTAAAAGCTCATGCCCCAAATGAAGTATGATAGATTCTGTTAGTTGTCCTTCATCTGCAGATCAAAGTAAGCAAGTGGGACTATAGGAAGGTTATGTAGGGCTTGGAATGTCAATAAGTCAGTCTTAAAATAGATTTCCCATTTTACAGGCAGCCACTGAAGGGAAAGGACAGGCATTTGTGACAGGAATGGGGCTGGTGGTCAGTTAAAAGCTGCTGCATCGTGTACCAGCTGAAGATGTTACAGCTTTTTGGGGGAGACTCTTGTAGAGTTCATTGCAGTAATATTAATTTGAGAGCACAAATAAATGCATGAGATCTTCTAAGTAAATGTATTTAATAACTCTGGCCATGTTCCCAGTGTCAGACTGGCCTACAGAGACACAGGGAACCCCCCCTCCCCCCCCCCCCCCCCCCAGAGGGTCCCACTGCATGGGATCCAACCTCCAATTATAGGGATCAATTTCCAGACCGTGCACATGAATTATACAGTATACATATGTTACAGTATACTGCACAGGATCAGGGCCTGATAAACCAATATACTGATTAGGCTGCAGCCAGGAAGGCAGGGTCCAGGGTGGATGCAGCGCTGGTACAACAGATTGCACTGGGATGGGAGCGTTTCCTGGTGCCGCTTGAGTTGGGGCCAAGCTGCTTATGTATCTTCTATAGTGCATTGCGGTTATTACTCTGGTACATTATCATGCATGCACTAGCAATATTTACTATAATTGACTATACTATTTTCTATCTAATGCAGAGAGTCTCAACCTTTTTACCTTGCGGCACACTAAATAAGATTTTCAAATTGCCAAGGCACACCATGAGATCCCCACAGGACAAAACACATTGGCCCCCACATGAAAAAAACAAACCTATTGGCCCCAAATAAAAATCAATCACACTGGTCCCCACAGGTAACAAAAATAAAATACATTGGCCTTTTACATGAAAAGAAGAGACCAGTAAATAACAGTGGAACTGGTCATGGCTGTAAACTGGTTTTGGCATCTCTTGATTTGGGGGGATACTTGAGAACAGCTCAAGGCACACTAGTGTGCCACAGCACAGTGGTTGAAAAATGCTGATCTAATGGTTAGCCAAATGGCTGTGGCAGCTGGCCACATCTCGTCTGGAGACTGGACACACCCCTAAGTCTGCCCATACGAGTTCATTCATGCTCCAGTCTGACACCGCAAGTTCCTCAGATGAAAGAATGAAGGTTTGATCATGGGTGGCACCTGATATTTATATGTGAAGCTACTAATCCACTACTGTGGCTCATTCAGAATGATTAAAAAAACTTCTGTTTCTTGCCACCAGATGATCATTGACATTCACATCTGGGACTTTTCAGTATTATGTTTGCTCCTTAATTCTGAATGGAATAGATCAGTGGTTCTCAAACTTGGTCCTCAGGACCCCACACAGTTCACGTTTTCCAGGTCAGCGGACAGGTGCACTAATTTCTGGCTGACACATTTTAAAAGATTCCAAAGTGGAGTTAATTATTTCATTTGATTCTATGAGGAGACATGCAAAACATGCACTGTGTGGGGTCCTGAGGACCAACTTTGAGAACCTGTGGAATAGATCACAAATAATATAGGTTGACAAGCAACTTTTCAATTGGGGTTTAACAACTCTTTCAGTTAGCATCCCTAGATTTGGTTTGATACCAATCTGTAGTTAGTCATGCAGTCTGGAATAAAAGATTGTTACCTTTAAAAGAGGTCTGTTAACTGTATTCTTTAGTGCTGGCCTGTTCAACCTGCGGCCCTCCAGCTGTTATTTATTTAATTATTTACAGTTTCTTATATAGCGCAACAGATTCCGTTGCACTTTACAAATGTTGACAACACTGAAAGAACAAACTAGGTAAAACAGACAGACATAGAGGTTGGAAGTCCCTGCTGCAAGCTTACAATGTATAGGGTAATAGGAGGGAAACACAAGGACATACACCAGTAATAGCATAGCAGTCCCACCAAGTTGCAAGTACAGAAGGGAAGCTATATAATACATACTGTAAGTACCTCAGAGGGTTATGCGTTGTGAAACTACACGTCTCGGCATGCCCTGCAACACTATTGCTGTTAGAAAATGCTAAAACTGTGACTTGGCATGCTGGGATGTGTAGTTTCACAGCAGCTGGAGGGCCTCAGGTTGGACAGGCCTGCTTAATGGGTCAGCCTGAAATAGTCTACAACCAATGTTGTTTGTGATTGTGAATATTAACATTGTTAAAAGGATATTTTAAGAATAGATTGAATACATTTGTGGATTTATATTTTATGAATGTAAATATTTTCAATAAAAACATTTGTATTTTCTAATAGAAGTACTTATTGATTATAACTTATAGCCCGATATGGGGCAGGTTATCTATTCTAGGGGACGAATCTATTAGCACCCTCTAATACTCCAATACTGTATATACATACATATATATATACATATACACAACACAGTCCTGATTATAGCATCTCACAAATACTGGCATTTCAAAAGCGTGTATTCACCAATCCTGAGGCAAGGAAATAATCCATGCAGTCTAACAGCACCGTTTTGGTGCACCAGCACCTTTCTCAAAGACTACCTAATACAGTGGTAGCCAACTCCAGTCCTAGAGAGCTACCAACAGTTCACATTTTCCAGACAACCTAGCTGCTGCACAGGTGCACTCATTACTCACTAACATTTTAAAAGATCCACAGGTGGAGCTAATTACCTCACTTGTGATTCTGTGAGGAGATCTGGAAAACATTAACTGTTGGATGCTCTCGAGGACTGGAGTTGGCTACCCCAGGTCTAATATATATTAGCACTCTGATAATTTAAGTAAAATTGCCATCTCCTTTTCTTAAAAAACTGCTATTACAGAGCTGCTCCTTGGTTACTAAACAATGATGTTAAATCTGACCATATAATTCATTTATATACAGTATACTGAAGTTTTCTATCCATATACAATAGACTTCTACATTCATTTAACAAAACAAATCTATATTTAAACATTTTTCTTTGGGGTTTTAGCTGCATTCTCTAAAGGCAGTGTTAAATGTCAACCTACATTGAATGCAATATTGTATAAAACAGTTAATCTTCCTCTACATACATAATCTTTCCCATGTAAACTCTATCCATACTTGTCCCAATTGCTGATGAACTAAGAATACAATACATAGACTCATGAGAGCACATACTATTATATTCCTGCATGTACCGTACACAATACTACAAATTTACATTTACAAGATGACTATGAAAGAATAACATAGACTTCATTTAGAAAAGAGATACCGTTCTCAGATACTCCATTATAGCAGTTAATGGACAACTGAATGGAGCAGGCAAAGGTCAAGTCCATATGTTATACAAAGTTTGCAATAGGCTAAGGAAGTTCCTGATGATATATGATCCAATTTCTTTTTGCAACAAGAACCTGTTGCTCACATTCCATTAACGTGCAGTGGGAAAAATCAATATTTCAATTTGCTAACATGTTTTCATCCCAGCATTTTATTGCAAGGCATTATGTAAATAATGAAAGACAAATCATGTTCACATTAGCAGAGAACTAGATTTTAGTGTTTTGCCCAGATCGAAACTACCCCTTGAAAAATAGTTTCTGATAATTTGCACTGTTTGCTAAGTGGGTGTTTGGATAATGTTATTGATTATCAGTTTGCGCTCTTTGTTTGCATGTTATTACCGAAAATGTCTACCTTACCAAAGCTAAAGGTTTATGCATACAGTCTATGCAAACAGTCTTCTTTTCTACAGGTGCATTTGCACAACTCTGCATGAGTGACCCTACTGGCCAGGTCTCTCCACTTAACATAGTTTAAGTTGGAGAACCATAGTTGGTTCAATAAGTAAGGTAGACTACTGATATGTGTAATGTTCTCTAATTTCCTGCACGGTTAGAGGAGGTTGACAACTGCTTGCCCTCATGGTCATTAGACTGTGCCTCATATCAGTCATAGTGTCCAAACATCAGGCGTAACAAGGCAGGGCTGGTGGAACAAGGTCAGACATTGGGGTGTGTAGTGTGATCATGTATCTACCGTATATCTAATGGGCACATCAGCAGCTCAAATTCATCACTAACTTGTCAAGGTGTACGGGGATAACATCATGTTATGAAAACAGGTTTGGGGTTTAGACACTGTCTTTAATAACAGCAAAACCAATGAGTGACATGTGGTCAGGGTAGGCATATAATATTTGCGTTATTCAAAAAGGTTTTATGGTCAAAATTCACCAGTGTCCCATTTTGTGTGCCCAAGTGAACTGTGGGGTTCATAGATGTGTGTGTAAATCTGGCTCTTTTACGAACCATGCCTTCCCAGCCACTAAAGGACAGACAATCAAGATGACCAGCGATTCAGCTGGCCAAACACATAGGTGACAATTTGTACCACATGACAATTTGTGCCACATGTCAAGATGTCAAGTTGCTAAAAATCTGGATGTCTCAGTGGGTATGATGCATCACATTGTTTATGAGCAGCTATGCACCTCAATGTTTGACCATTTTTCCCCCAGTCCAACCATCTTAAAACTGATATGGAACAGTATGAACAAAATGAGGCTTAGTCTAATGGCCATTTGGGGAAGCAGCGGTCTACCTGCTCTCGCCTTGTTAAAAATTAGAATGCAATAAAGAGTATTACGTAAGTGAGAAGTCTTGTTACTTTTCCTGAATGAAGACTGGACCGGAGACACAGCCTTTCTGGCCGACGCTTCAAAACAACCATGCATACAGTCCAATTCCGAAATAATAGCATAGACTGATGTGGATGTCCCCAAATATATTTTGAATCTCACTTATTGCACAATAACACATTCCAACTCTGCGAAGCCAACATTTTTTATACCTACTATAAGAAACTGAAGCAAACCTTATATTAAGGATACTATTTATGACCACATTTTAGCATTAGAGCTTATACAAACAAAGATTATAATTGCTGTGTCCCCAATGTACATTCTGATTTAATTCTGTTCACTTAAGTAAGAACATCTGTCAAAATCTGCATTTTTTTGCATTCATGGTCCAGAAAGAGTTTGTGAATCAGTCCATCTGTAAGTACATTCAATGCACTATATGGATTAATTATTCAACTGCAGTATTTTGCATCCCCTCTTAGTTTATCTACTGTAGCTTTCAGTTTGCATTCTTAAGCAAAAAAAGTAGAATGAGGTAAGCAAGACTTTGTTATGTGTCTGGAGATATACTGGCGAAATTACATTTATTATTTATTTATTAAGAGTTTCTTATATAGCGCACATATTCCGCAGTGCATTACAGAGAATATTTGAACATTCGCATCAGTCCCTGCCCCAGTGGAGCTTACAATCTATATTCTCTACCACATGTACAGGGTTAGTTTTGTTAGGAGACAATTAACCTACCAGTATATTTTTGGATTGTGGAAGGAAGCCAGAGTACCCTGAGTAAACCAACACAAGTACCGGAGTTCAAACCATTGACCTCAGCGCTGTGAGACAGTAATGCTAACCATTACAACATCCGTGCTGCCAATGACAATGACCATTGACAATGGTCAATGGTCCTGCTGTGTTAATGACACCTGACAAGTGTCAAATTATACAGTTTCATTCAATTTTGTATTATTTTCCTTTAATTCAATCGAGTTTTTATGGCTTGAATATTTAACTAAATATGTATAACTATATACTTAACTTTACAGAAGTTTGAAAGAATAAGAAAATTTTTGGCACAGATCTACACACTCCATATTTTCTGCATTATACAATGCGTGTTTTCTTACTTAGTATGCAGCCAAAGTCTGTCTCTTCCAGTTAAGATGCTGTGCATGTGTTTCTGTATTTTGGAATAGACAGCTATATATCTTTCTTGGATCTGAGATGTTTTATAGAAGGGTGTTAGTATAGTACAGGACTTAATATGGGATTTTGTAGCCTAATGCACAATGATAGATGTAATGTTATGTATTATACTACGTCTATGATATATTGTATAATACACTGTTGTGATGTAACTTATTGTGACAGTAGCTAAGATCATATCTGTGCTTGTTTATTTTGATTTCATATGTTTTTTATTTGTTTTGGAATTTTTTAAATATTTTTTAGTGGGTTGTAAGATGTAAATAGGATATCAATTGATTAACTATTTGGGAAATACACAAAATGAAAGAAAAATATGCTTACACTTGATTGAAGACTGAATAGAACACATGGAGTACACATCATTCACTGCTTCATGAAAGATTAACAGAACTCTTTTCCTGCCATGATCATTTTTTTTATTGTGGCATAAGCGACACTATTACATTTTGAAATGCATTTTTCACAACTGTTGTATTCTAAAATGTATTATAAAAGCACAGGTTTTGACATTTTTAATTGCAGACCTCTACATGCCAAATGTTACAATGACTCTAAGTGTTCCATAAAACTTGAGTTTTTTTTTTATTATGACGAAAATAGCTAAACAACTGAATTATATTAGAACACCGTGCGCTAAACAAAATCTCACTGTTCTGTTCCAGCTTCCATTATGTTTCCTGTAACATGCAGAGATTTATAAAGTACATTAGCATACAACAAACTTAGGAAAAACTGTGAAGCTTAAAAAAAAATCCTTTGCCTTTTTTATAGCACCAAATGCTAATTAGAAAAAAAATTCTATTATAAACTATTATAAATCAGTTTTAATGTACTGCATATTTATAGAAAAGAATGATCTGTTCATTAAGATAATCATCATGGTCTACTTATTTTTTAGAGATTAGGTAATTTCATAAATTTGACAATCTCGATCATTTCTGATTAATCTGGATTTCCAACATGTTGGAAATACCCCAATAACCTGATACCTCAAACCAACCTTTAGGAAATTTGTAATGTGCTTTTGTATATGAGAAGGGAGCAATGGGAGCAAGGTAAAATTTGAGAAGATAGCAGAAAATAGGAGTGGGTAGATGGATTCTAATTTTCTCAAGGAAAGGCGAAGCACTAGATTTTGCTAATTTCTATTTCTACTTTTGCATTCTACAATGTAAAGGCCAGAAACATAAGTGCGTATGAAGTACAATACAGATGAGTCTGATAACCAGGGCCGGTGCAAGGCACCGGAGCGCCCCAGGCAAGTCAGGGTGGGGGCGCCCCGGTGCCCGGGGGGGTGGTACCTGTGGAAAAAACTTGCAACCCCGACATCCCTGCAGTGCAGGAGCGGTCAGGGGTGTCCGTGCGGCAGTGGTACCTGCGGCGCCTTCATGTGTATAAAGCTGGCTGCGGCCGGCAGGGTCCCTGCAGTGAATAGAAAATAACTAGCGCTTCCCGCGCCGCCGCGCGCATAGCGTTAGTTATTTTCTATTCACTGCAGGGACCCCGCCGGCCGCAGCCAGCTTTAAAAATACATGACGGCGCCGCAGGTACCACTGTCGCACGGACACCCCTGACCGCTCCAGCAAGTTTTTTACACAGTTTGCTGGGGGTGAGGGGCGAACTGCCGCCCTCCAGGTGCCGGCGCCCTAGGCAAATGCCTAGAGCTGCCTAGTGGTGGCGCCGGCCCTGCTGATAACAGAAAAAACTAGTAGGAGGATTGGTGCGCTTCTGAAAATCAGGGGCATCTCTTAGAAGTGATGGCATTTTGGTGTGTGATAAATGACTCCATCACAGTATCCAAACATGGGGGCAGGTGTATTAAGCCTTAAAAAGAGATACATGCTAGGGTGATAAAGAGAGATAAATGTCCATCCAATTGGCTCCTAACTGTCATGATACAGGCTGTGTTTGAGAAATGACAACAAGGAGCTGATTGGCTGGACGTTTATCACTCGTTATCACCTAAGCATTTATCTCTTTTAAAGGCTTAAAACATCTATCCCATGATAGCTAAGGTGAACAGTAAAAATAAAAAAATTAACAAACAAGAAATTTTGTTTCTCAATAAACTCAATAAAGAAATCATTTTGAGAGAATTTACTGAGTAAAAAAAGATAATATTGCCAATGACCCCATATAGTCAAAAGGCAAAACATGTATTCAACATAACTAAATTCAACAATACAGGTATTAAACATTTTAAAACATGTATTGTATTGTCATTAACATACCAACACATTTAATCAACTTGTAGTCAATGTTTTTGTGCTTTCACAAGATAGTGTAACATGATGGTCAGTTGAGTCTTTTTTTTTAGCACAATTTTTTATACTGCACATTCCTTTTTGCTTGTGTGCGATGAAAGGTAAATCAAAGAAGTAATTAATAAATTGCATAGAAATGATCGCAAATGCATTTCTCCATATTTCTTTTCCATGTACTGTACCCGAAGGTTTTGTTGGAAACAAAATACATTCTACTATACTTTTTGGGAGACCTTGATAATATCTGAACATATTATTAGGAATTGGCCAAATATGATCACATACTTAATGTCGATGGATAGGGCAATGTGAACCTTCATCTCCCCTTCTGATTCATCATGTCTGTAAATATAACCTGCCCTGTGGTGACTGCTGGCCGATGAAGACAGCAGGTAGCAGATGCAGAAGAAATGTAATTAGTTCACAAATTAATTACATTCACTACAGCTCCTTCTGTCTGCCTAGTTTGTGTATAAACAGTCACTGCCAGGCAGCAAATGGAAGAGCTTTGTTCTGACTGAAAGTTGTGTTGGTTGATGTTCTCTAGAGACTATGTTCTTGAGCTAAAAAGGAACAGTAACTACTATACACTATTTTAATGGTGATGTACACAGCATAGTTCTGGAATCCCAACAGTAATAACTTACCCACTTATCCACCAAAACCCTCAAAACTCCTGTTCTGACCTTGGTAGTTGAACATGGTTTCAGGCCTTGTCTCAGCACCATAAAACCCAGTTCACACCTCAGACTGGACCTAGATTAGTGGCTGGTTTTCCTCTGCCAGCTCCTGGAGTTGACATATTCTCCAAGTGCTGCTGAGCTGGCTCTTCCTATGATTTTTTCGGAACAAGAATCAGATTCCGGGGTAACACAAGCACAAGTTTGTCTGGGACCATTTATCACCAAAATACGGACCCAGGTAAAAGGTTGGTGGAAAAGAGATATTAATGAAAACCTATTGAAGCGTGGCAAGCTGAGGTTGCTTAGTATCGCTTCTTATCTGAAGGATAGTATCGATGCTTTATTTTGTAAACTGAGAGGATCACATACAGTAGTTGTAGTTCTCCAAAGGGACATTTGTTTTGCTTAATTACAAATAATTAAACTCTGTATTTGCTCTATAAAGTGTTAGCAGCTTACTGTATATTGCAAATGCTATAGCCCAACACAAATTTATGCACTAAACTATAGATAGTCTGCGAATAGGGCAGAGTGTCACTGTTCCCAATTCCAGTTAGTGGCTGGGCAATAGGTTTAGGGGTGTGAAGTCTATGCTAGTGACCTCTGGATTGAACCCAATTGAATCCAATTGTTCAATTGAAATGAACCCAATTGTGAATCCTGTGAATTGCCTGCTGTAAAACCTGTGATCTGTTACTGCCATACTGTAAAAACCTCTATGCTGTCTCTGGAAAAAAAGAATTGTCCCACTTGCGCTATAAGGATGGTTCCGTTGATCTCCTCGATGGGTCAAATCCTTCTCCCACGCTCGAATATGGTGTATGGAGAGAGGGAGAAAGAAGGACGTATTAAAATCCCATGGGACAACAATCGTATAGTCCCCTCTTAGATGTGCAGAACAAATGGCAAGGGTGTGTTCCCAAAGGTTCCAAACGTCCCCGATGTCCTAATGGGTCACCTCAAACGTGCAGGTATAAAGCAGATGCTTACATGAAAGTTTACATGCAAAATGCTGTGTAGACTCCCATAAAGGTATCTTTCACTGAGATGTCACAATACTTCAATTCCAATAAAACGACTTTATTAAAATGGAACAACAGCAAGAAGGGAACCGATTTCCAATATACTTAGTACCAAACTGAATGTATCCCGGGTATAAACAGTGGCAGCTAGATATGGATTTGGAATGGAATCCCCAAACTGTGTTTTTCATTAAAACATGATGACACTTGATGACGCGTTTTGGCACGCTGCGGTGCCTTTTTCAAATACTGTGTAAATAGATAAAGTTGTCAATATCAATCTGTTGGCGGTGCTGGCAAAAGCATCCGCCACGTGTGTTGTATGAACAGACTTGTTCCCTATCCCTATCCAGCGTATGTGATCCTTTCACATTATATATATTTGCTCTATACATTTTTTTGCTATGAAATACACAATATTTCAGGGGTAAAATTTGTATTTGTGTGCACTTAGAGGCTTATTTATGAAGCTGATAAAAACTCTTTCACTGTTGATTTGGTTATCATACATTTAGCACTGCAGACATCAGAGCTTTATTTGCCCCACTTGCAGTACAGTATGGATTTGTCCATCTGCAATAACTGCAGCCTTGCCTAAATGTGCTCTTTTACAGAAGTAGATACTAACATATATATGTAAGCCTAACAGAAGCATACATAGAAAGTAAGAATTCAGTGTTTATCATTGGAAGCCATTGCACTGACTTTGAGATAGTTTTCTTTATTTAAATACAGAGAATCGCTTGTTCCATGGCTATTTTTCAAGTTCCAAAATGACAATGTCATTACTATGAGTCAACTTCTGCTAAAGTGATTTTAAACTGTTCTCTCAGGTAACAAATGGAAGAACAATACTGTCTCACTATCATGTGCAATCAAGCTTATAAACTGCATCTATGGAAACTTTGAAAGATAACATCTGAAATAGTTTTACTAAGCAGTGGAACATTGATCACAGTTCTGAGCATGTTGGTGTGTTACTGTACAGTACATTAGTTACAAAGCCTGCATTTGCTGGTTTATAATTGGGTGTTACACAAGTACTAGTTACAAAAGGCCGTCAAAATGACGGCTTCTGCAATGCACTTTCGGTTTGAGCTGTGACCTTTTTTATTTTCACTTTGAGCTGTGACCGTTTTTTTTTTGCCTACAAACTCTCCACCTCACCCCCAGTCCCTATCTGCTCCTACATTCAATCTGTTTTCAACGCTCCCTTTATCCATATCCACAAAGTATTACACAGATCAGTGTCCCTGCTGAAATTACTTTCATTTTCTGTTATGACATCTTTTAGCACACAAAGGAGTCATTTGGTCCATTTAGTGATCTTTAGTGGTCAGTGGTGGTACTTCCCCTCATAGAGGTGAGGAGTAGTTAGCTTTTTATAGATATTCTATGCAAATCTATACATAGAATATGAATAAACATGTGAATGGGTATGGATCATAGAGTCGACAGTGTCTAGGCTGACAGTACATAAGACAACACCAAAAGGTCAATATGTACTGTATAAGATCAACACAGGAAAAATATTGGCATAAGCAAAAGGTCAACACAGAAAGGTAGAAATATGAAAAGGTTAACTTTTCTTGGTGTAAATGTCGACACCTTAGCATATATACCCCCAATTAGTCTACCGGGTATCCTCTTATGGCTCACGTCAATCTCCCAAATGGAGTCAGCGTAGATGGTAATGGTATAAAAAATGTTAAACCATTTTGAAAAACACATGGCGATCTTGTCATGCGTCGAACTTTGACCTGTCAACCTTTTGCTTGTGTTGATCTTTTGTCTATGGTGATCTTATGTATGTCATAAAATGGAATGAACCTATTGACTGTTAACCTAGGCACTGTCAACCTACTGTATCATCCGGATCACATTTGAAGATGTTTCCATTAAATATAATAGATCTAGACATATATTTTTACAATTTATTATGCTACCTGTGGCTGTTAATTTAGATCAGTCCTGTTTAACATGCGGCCCTCCAGCTGTTGTGAAACTACACATCCCAGCATGCTGTGCCACTGTTTTAGCCTTTTTCTAACAGCAATAGTGTGGCAGGGCATGCTGGGATGTGTAGTTTCTCAACAGCTGGAGGGCCGCAGATTGGACAGGACTGGTTTAGATGCTACAGCATTGCCTCACCCCATGAGGAGTAATACCTTTGTTTTCATATCAGACTCTTTAATGCACTGTCTGGCTACAACTACCTTGCATCAGTTACAGCATAGCCAAATAACAAAACTAAGGCAAGGCATGCTGGGATGTGTAGTTCTTCAAAAGCTGCTTATTATACACTCCTGATCCAAACTGTGCCTCAAAAAAACATGGTAAGATTTTCCTAAGTAGACCGAACAACTGTAGATAAAGTAACACAAAATGTAGATTGTCATGGGCCAGCCAGACATTGCCCACCCCTGGTTTAGAGTTACGTCCCCTCCGGCCCAACAGCTGTTTCGGTGCATGAGCACCTTCCTCAAGGGCACAACCAGACTACACCAGCATTAATATTTAATTAAGAATAAGGCTCCCGCCAAAAACTCACCCATGCGAGCCACACTTGCTTGCCTGAATATTTAAAAAAAAAAGCTGGTTCCTATTAGCGTATGTTGACAATTAGCACATTCGCTGCACTGGAATGCTCCATTCTTCAATGACAGCCATGTGGTGGATTTAGCTGCCGGGCTGATGTCAGATGTTGTCACATTGTCCTTTAAATTACTGCTTCTCTTAAAGGAAAACATCGGCTTACTCTGGCAAAATTTACCCATCACCGGCCAATGTTTATACATAAAAAAAAACAATAAAAGACAATTACACACTTTTAGATGGTTAATCACAGGTGCAGATCCACATAAATTGCATTATCATATCCTAGGAGAGAAGATCCGCACTCTTTTAAAAATGAAAAAAAAACTGTATTTTTCCAACACAACTAGAGATGAACAACTAGCTATAAAAAAATGTAAAAGAAAATACGAAAATAGTTATAAGAGCTGCAGACAAGGGAGGGGGGGTGGGTGATGGTCAAAAATCGACAAGACTACATTGATGAAGTCCACAGACAGTTAGCGGATGCAATATGTTACAAACCCTTGTGTTATGATCCTAAACTCTCATACAAGTGTGATGCCTTACTCAAGATGGGCTTGAATAATGGATGGTTGGATGAAACCACGGTCGAATTTCTGACACAGGAGCACCCAGTCACTCCATTATATAAATAAGACCCTCCATAGACCACCAGGGAGGCCCATTATTTCCTCAAGAGGATCACTGTGTCAGAGTATCTCTCAGTATATTGACTTATTTTTACAGAAGATAGTGGTTAATATTCCGACAATACTGAAAGATACATCTGACTTCCTAAATCACCTGCACAAGTTTGGTAAAATACCTAAAGGGAGTTTTCTTGTGACATGTGACATCACAAGCTTATATACTAACATTATTCAACAAGAAGGTGTGGAAGCTATTAGAAAATCTATTACAGGCAATCCTCACTACATTGGCCCACCAATTGAATTCTTTTTGTTATTGGTTAACTTTACACTACATAAAAATGACTTTCTATTTGAAAATGTGTTGTTGTTTTTTTGCAACTCCAGGGCACGGCCATGGGGTCAAATATGGCCCCGGCCTATGCAAACCTTTACATGCATCAGTAGGAAACCAAAAATGTCCTCATGAACAGGATGTATTCATGTGATATAGCTTTGCATGTAAGGTTTATTGACAATATTTTTTTTGTGTGTCTGTGGACCGGTGTAGAAGAAAAGTTGGTTCTATTTATAAATTTTCTCAATAGTCTTACAGGAACCATTAGAATAATGTATGACAGTAGCCCATTGAAGATGAATTTCCTAGATGACTCAGTTGAGATAGTGGAAGACCGTTTTCAGACATCAATAAACAAAAAGCTCACTGATAAGAACTCAGTACTGCTGGCAGAGAGCTTTCATCCCCAGCCCCTGAATTCTCAATTATTGCGGACTATACGTATAACCTCAGATAAGAATAAGTTGCCATCTGCCCTTGAACAAATGGGGAAGGAGTTCATTTAAAGAGGGTATAAACAAGAGGAAATTGACAAGTCAATCAAGAGATGCTTAGCCCTTGATAGGGAAACATTACTAAAGAATGATAATCAAAAGGCTCCAATGGAACATTTATTCTTCCCTACTACATACTCTACTGTGTCCAATAGGTTGAGAGAGATTATGTTTAAACATTGGCATATTTTGGTAACAGATCCGGTTATGGGTACATTTTGCCAGAGTAAGCCGATTTTTACCTTTTAGAGAAGCAGTAACTTAAAGGACAATGTGACAACATCTGATACCAGCCCGGCAGCTAAATACACCACATGGCGGTCATTGAAGAATGGAGCATACTGGTACAGCGGATGTGCTAATTGTCAACATATGCTAATAGGAACCAGCTTTGATAATCCAATCACTGGACAGAAATATACACTGAAGCATCGCATGATATGCAATAGTAAATACGTAGCTGACGTAGTTCAATGTCCATGTCAACGGATATATGTAGGTAAAACAATCCGAATGCTGAAAGAACGTATTGCAATGCATCGGTCATCTATAAAGAAAGCCTTCAGCATACGAGACCAAGGCACACCACCAGTCGCTAAACACTTTTTTGAAGCCGGACATACAATGAGAGATTTTAAATTTATGCCTGTGGACTGCATTAAATCCCTCAAAAGGGGTGGAGATCGATTTCTTAGACTTCTTCAAAAATAAATTTACAAGTTTGAATCAATGACACCAAAGGGTTTAAATGAGGAATTCAATTTAAATATATTTCTATGATGGGCTACTGTTATACAGTACTTCAATTGCGTTGATAGATTTTTGAACAATAGTGTTGTTGATGCTATTTCTTCCTTCAATAGCATCACTAAGTATTGCAAGCTTGCCTTACCTAGTTATAATTATAATTATGTTTAAAAAATGTTTTTTGTGATTTTTATTTCATTTTTTTTTTGCATTATACTGTATATGTTTGTGTGTAATGTACAAGTATGGGGTAACCGTCAGGCCACCTATGCGGTCACTATTCTCACGCTAAACAGTGATGACCATTGAGGAGAGTAAAATATGGCCAAGTATACACTGTGACTCGGGTCTCCATGGTGATGAGGCCAGGGGTGCCGAGAGAGGGGGGGAGCAGGTACAATTTACCCGGGCCCGGGCCTGTCAGGGGGGCCCTGGTCTGGGCACACAGGGTTTTTTTTTATTTGGTGGCAAGTACCCCCAACATGACCTATTCCATTATGTACAAAATACTCTGTTCCTGGACTTCCCTGCCATTGGTAGTTACAGAGGTTGGACTCCAGCACAGTCCAAAATTCAAAGAGGGGGGTCACATCACCTGCCAGTGAGTCCAGGACAGTGATGTTTGGGGTGGCAGTATATATGACCCCCCCCCTTTTTGAATATTGGACTGTGCTGCAGGCTCACATCTGTAACTAGGGAAGTCCAGAAACAGAGCATTTTGTATCTAATGGAAGGGGTCATGTTGGAGGGTATGTGTAAATCCTTTGCAAAGAGCATGTAACCCATGGCATGTAAATCAGGGCAGACAGGTTAATCCCTGGCAGAGCAGGTTAACCCCTTAATATGCAATGAGCATTACGGTGTGTGGCATAACGTGTAATGAGCATTATGGCATGTGGTATAATATGTAATGGGTGTGTGACATGTGTAATAGGCATTACAGTGTAAATTGTTGTACGTGTATCCACCTTGGAAGCAGTGGCGTAACAACGGGTCCGTAGAGTGTGTACGGGAGCTCTGTCCGTGGGGGCCCCAGGAAGTTGTTGTACCGGGGCCCAGGATTTCTCTTGGCGGCCCTGGATGAGGCTAATATAGGACAGAGCTGCTGTGGATGAGGGCAGACCGCTGATTGATGCCAATTGGTTGCATGGGGGAGCCCGGCATGGGGGAGCCCGGCACTGGGGGGCGACACTCACAAAACCAACCATCCAGCATCAGAGAACCTGGCCGGAGGTGATGGCTGCGTTCCACCGTCCACTTCCGGGATCGGGTCGGATGCCACTGCAGGAGATGCCGAGCATGCATTTCAAGGAAGGCTCCGGACGACCCACATGGATGGGAGAGACGCTGCTTTCTTTTGGCCACTTTAAAATATTCAGGCAAGCAAGTGTGGCTCACATGGGTGAGTTTTTGGCGGGAGTCTTATTCTTGTTTAAATGTCAATGCTGGTGTAGTTTAGTTGTGCCCTTGCTCATGCGCCAAAACAACTGTCTGGCTGGAGGGGACGTAACTGCATGGGCAGCTCCCCCATAGGATGTTTATAATTACAACATGATTTCTGTCTGCTTGAGATGCTTTTCTGCTTGAAATACATGAATTCAATACATGAATTACTGTGTGTATATATATATATATATATATATATATATGCAAAAGAAAAAGAACAATGCGCTGTAATAATAAGTCCAGAAAAACCTTGCAGTGTCCAACAAATCGTCCAATCCTTCAATTAGGATAGTCTGTAAAGGCACTTAGGATATTGGTCCCAGCTGCTCCGTCTCTCATGGGGCAAATGAACCTGTATCCAGCAGGTAAGAGATTTCTAGAGAAATAAAGACGGGCGCTTCATAGTGCATAAATGTCGTTTTTTTTGAAAATTTATTCAGACATATAAAAACATGAAACATAGGAATGGGTAAACGTACCAACGGTGGCGGTTCTTAATCACCGCGGTCAAACAGCTTATGAGTGGTGCATGCAAGCACCCACAGACTGGAGATACCCGGACATACAGCAAAACAGCACCAGGAGAACACCACCACTTGCTGTTTTGCTGTATGTCCGGGTATCTCCAGTCTGTGGGTGCTTGCATGCACCACTCATAAGCTGTTTGACCGCGGTGATTAAGAACCGCCACCGTTGGTACGTTTACCTATTCCTATGTTTCATGTTTTTATATGTCTGAATAAATTTTCAAAAAAAAAACGACATTTATGCACTATGAAGCGCCCGTCTTTATTTCTCTAGGGATATATATATATATATATATATATATATATATAAACATATTATTAAGACAGTACTTTTAATATACTAGATCATAAATACTGCGATTGGGATTACTATTCACTATACCATGTTCTGCACCCTTTTTTCTCTGTATTCAGAACATAGAAAAGGTTATTTTCTTTCTTTCTCTGTGAAGACTAGACACCAAAAAGAATTAGTTCAACTCACCGAATGGCTTCTCTCTGCTAGATCTAGGCTACACCTTGAGGGGCAATTGATCTTCTCTCAGTAATGGGAAGAATAAACAAAAATACAAAATGTATGTCATAATAGAAAGCGTGTTTAGATAACAAATATGGCAGCGTGCGAATTAAAATTACAGAAATGTAATGCTTGGGTTTAGGAATGATGCAGAATTCTAGAATCATTGCGAGAATAACTAGTGATCGCTCTGCATTTATGCACAAGATCAATCAATGTACATGAGATATTTACACAAAAACACATCCAAGACAGTAAAATATTTAGCTTATTTAGACACCGTCCCCAACTATTATAAATGTACAATTCACGAAGCACATGAAAAACGATCTCGTATTGGCAAGTATCACCTGGCTCAGGAAATGCAATTTTGAACCCGGCTATTAATGCCCTGTAGTCAAACAGAGAAGAATCTTCTTTCAGTTTATGTAATAGAAGTAACTTGCTGCTGATTTGGCCCTTTAGAACAAGCCATATCCTTTGTAATAAATGTCTCTTAATAAATTGAAAAGCATTGTGCTGTTCCGTGGCTTTATCAGAAGTGCAGAATGTAATAAGGAAGATTTGAAAAGCTAATCCATTAGAACAGAAGAAAGAGGCAATACTAGCTAGTTTCTCAGAGAAAACCAAGAATTCGCCTTCTAACTAATCATTGCTTGTTTTTGCCTTATTAAAACATTTGTCTTAAGTCATAGCCTGCTTGAAATCTCAGAGCATTTAAATTGCCTGCCTTTCTCTTCTGCCGATAGAAGGCTGTTACTGTAATAACAACAAAGGCTTGTTATTAATTGGAAGCTAATTGTGTTTGTTGTTCATTATAAATAAAGTGATATGTGAAGATGAATAAAGCATTGTTTTAGAATAGTCAGAGACATTCATCAGTAGACTTACTGTAATATCTCTTTCATCCGGCACACTTATAATTTACATAGGTAATGTGGCTGTCGCTGATTAAAACCAGGTGAAATTCAGGCTTGAATTTACCTACCCACAACACCTATTTAATTCATAGGTGTGCAAGGTTAAAGGGATATTATGGCAACCCTTTCATTAGGGACATAATGGAAGTTATTCAGATTACGGTAACAAGTAACATATTTCCCACTAGGCATGTAATACCCCTTTTACACCAAGGCATAACCCAGGTTGGACCCAGGTCAGCGTTGGTGTAAAAGGGGCCAACCCAGGTCCAGTAACACTGGTCTCATGATGTGGGAGGCCATGGTGATGAGCAGTAGGCTCATCACCAAGGCATACACACTGGGTGGGTTTGAGCTCAAAACATCACCAGCGAGCTGCATTCATCTCAAAACCGCCCAGTCTGTATGTGCTTTAAGTCGCTTGTTTTAGGGATTCCTCATTACTCAATGTGTTTTACTTTTACTGACAGTTATATTTTATAGACCCATTTTCAGAATGTGACCTCCATATTTACCAAACAGAAGAATTGGTGTTTGTAATTTTTTTGTAAATGGTATGCCTAGGCGCTTCTTAAGTGCCAGGCTGCCCAAACCATGCTCACCTTTCCTAAATATGCTCAGTTTTGCTGTTCATATCTGCCCGATCATCCTGACAGTCTCCTGAAATCGGGACAGTCCTCCATATCGGACAGTTGGGGGTATTATGTTACTTATGTCAGCAGACTCATTGTTGTGCACCGAGGTCTGGGATTTATACAGATGGAGCCGGGCTCCCTCTTGCTGGCGAATCGCCAGACTGTCTCCGCTGGCGATTCGCCAGCAGCCCGGTGCTCCATCTGACTGAGACTCAGTTTCAGTTTCCGGGCGGCGGGGCGACGGGAACCTGTCCATCTCTGCTTCAGGGAGACGGACAGGGTTACCGGGGGGGTGCGGGGAGGCGGTGGGGACCCCGGGTGACCGCAGACAAGCCGTCGAGGACCCGGAGGAAGCTGCGTCGGAAGAGGACGCGCGCGAATCTCGTGCGCGCGTGTCCCCTTTTGCAGATCAGATGGCGGCTGGCGGGGGATGGCGGCTGGCGATTCTGCCACCATCCCCTGCAAAGACAACGCCAGCTCCCTCTGTACATAGACAACTGCAGTGATATTCCTGTGTATGACCATGAGTTTGAATTTTTAAGTTACATTGGTAAAAACATTATACATTTACATAATGCCTCCTTTTGTGATGCCACGCCTCCTTTCCATGAGGCTATGCCCCCTTTTCGTGGCTTTTCCTGTGTGCTTAAAATGCCAGGGCCTATATCTGGTCCCAGTCTGGCCCTGCCTGAAATTAACCATTATTGTGATATACAGATGGAGCCGGGCTCCCTCTTGCTGGCGAATCGCCAGACTGTCTCCGCTGGCAATCTGCCAGCAGCCCGACGCTCCATCTGACTGAGACGAGCGTGCATCTCACGCACACGCGCGTCTCAGTTTCCGGGCCACGGGACAACGGGAACCTGTCCGTCTCCGCTTCAGGGAGACGGACAGGATTAGGGGGGGGTGCGGGGAGGCGGTGGGGACCCCGGGTGACCGCCGACAAGCCAGCGGGGACCCGGAGGAAGCGCCGTTGAAAGGGTGACATTTAAAAGGATGCAATGGTACTTATGTATTAGCCGGGCGCCCGGCTACGCTACGCTGACAACATAGCTTTGGCTACGTTGTCAGTGTAGCCATTGCCGGGCACCCTGATAATATGTGGGGGCCAAATGGGTGGCGGGTCAGGCTGCCGGCGGGCTGAAGGAGGTGCGGCGGGGGAGGAAGAACGGGCAGCGGGGCTACCGCGGCAGGTCGCCGGAGGGGGCAGATCCAGGCGGCGGTGCTGCTGAGCCGGACGGCAGCAATGGCCATCATTTAGCGTAGTGAGCGCTGGGGGAGCATCTCATGGTTTCCCAGCTCCCCCAGCGGCACTACGGTAATTGCGTTAATTGCGACCGCCGGGGAGGACTGTCATGGTGGCCGGGAGTGCAGGGAGCTGAGTGCCGGAGGCGCAGGAGACATCCTGGATGGTAAGCATAATGCCATGCTTCAGGCTCGGTGGCTCGCTGCGCTCGCCACACTATTCCGGGTAAAAAAGTGTGAATAAGTGCGATAATGTGCGAATTTTAGTCATGCAAATGTGCAATATTTAGGCATGAAGATGTGCAAATTTGAGGAAATATGCGAATTTGTGTTAAAAAAATAATAATTGTACACATTTTTTAAGACAGGACCATGCCCAGATCTCAATGATCTGTTTAGGGTTCTGTCCTATGAGGCGATTTGCCTGTCAGAACCTGGTCTACATACAGTATGTGGTGAATTTTAGACACATTTTCCCGATTTTGCATCTCATAAAATATGCAAATTGTATACTTTTTAATGGGAAAACATCTGGATGCGAGTTCCGGCGCGACTAAAAATCAAACTTTCAGAATGTGTTTTTTGCTGTTTTTCGCATCTCATTAAATATGCGAATTTGGGAAAAAGTGTGATATTGGCCGTTTTTGCCGAAAAA
Organism: Crinia signifera; assembly: GCF_055691185.1. Lineage (NCBI taxonomy): Eukaryota > Metazoa > Chordata > Amphibia > Anura > Myobatrachidae > Crinia > Crinia signifera. Next base: position 218,878,478 of record NC_139221.1, read on the forward strand.
AATTGCAAAAATCACATTTTCGCATCTCATTAAATGTCACTCATAGTTTCACTTTCTGCCAGCAGATGGCAGTGTTTTGGAGACTCACGGACACTAGACATATATATATATATAGATGATATAGTAAAATGAATCTAGAAGTGTGCAAGTTAGCATGTTTTTTTTCTCTAGCATGCTGTTCTATCTCATTCATAAATTCTCGGATGGCTGTAAAACATGTATTGTTCAGTGCTATAAAATTCAAAAGTGATTTGTGACATGGCTGGTACCTGGAGGGCACTTAGCAATAAATTTTGACCAATAGTGAAGGTTAAACAGCCCTGTGGGTAAAGTTATCCTACACCAGAACAATAGGAGGATGATATTCAGGCCAGATTATATTGCATTTTTTAAATTAGCACATATATAGGGTAACATATGCCCTTTTCTTATATTTATGTAAAATGTTAGCAGATTCTCTTTCATGTCAACGACCCTTTTTGTACATCCATGTTGATATTGTCATTTAGGTCTAAATGGTAATGAAGTTCCTTTTAAAATAATATTGTTAGATTTTTTTAATTTAATATATTTTCTAAAAAATTTTTTTTATGAAACAAGATAATTTAGTAATATAGCAGGTAATGGACTCAGAATAATGCAGGCACTGCTCTTATATACCCATATTTTATGGCTATTGCATGTAATGCCTGATTCAGAGCTGATCGCTGTTGTGCTAATTTGTGCATATGGGTCATATTATGCATGTGTGAGCCTAAATATCAGTATGGATCTTAATCTGGATGCCGTCGTAATCTGACATTTTCTGGGATTGTCCGAAAACATGCAGGCATGCCTGGGTATTTAAAAAGGTGGCACCAGCCTTGATCAGCCTGTCTCTGTTGCAATGACCGGTAAGGTCCAGGGGCTGGCTGTCTAATTTCAGCCTGGGGGCCCAAGAGTTATATTTTAAAATTGAAAAACTGTCCCACTTCAGTGGGGATCTCGCTGGTGCATTATAACTGCTCCCAATTACATCTGCTGCTATAAGTATAGAGTAAGTAGGGGGTACCAGCTTACTGTCTTTGGGGCAGGTGTATTCAGCATGGTAAAGTAATAAAGTAGTGATAACGTGGAAGGTGAGACAGCTGAGAAAGCACCAGCCAATCAGTTGTATTTGAAAAACAGGAGTTGATTGACTGGTGCGTTATCACTGGCCACTTTGGAGGTTATTCTGATCGTAGCGGCCAAACGTGCGTACGTTCGCTATTAACGTACGCTATCCGTACGCGGCCGTTGGGGTTAAGTCCACCCACAACTCAGCCGCATACGTACGGCCAGAAACAACGTCAAAGGGGAGTGGCGTACAATTGAGCGTACGCCAACGTACACGGACGGGCCAGCCCTTACACTCCGACAACTGGCGTACAATTGAGCGTACGCCACCGTTTACGGACGTCTCTCGTCCGTCTTCCCGCCGACTTCTTGCGGAAATCTGAGCGTACGCAAGCTTGCACGGACGGGTCGCTATTGTTTTCAATGGAAAACTCAGCTTATGTCACCGCTCGTGAGAGTGAGCGTACGTCCGTGTACGCTGGCATACCCTTCACATATATGGACCTGCAAATCTTGCCTTTCAACTAGAATTATGAAAATTAATTAATTGATTGAATTAATTAATGTGCAAAATAGTGGGCATGGGCTTAAAACATTGCTGAAACATCCTTTGTAGGTGTTAGATGTGGTTTATGTTATTGTATCATAAATACAAAACCTATGTTTGTATTAGAGTGAACACGTTGACACATGTCGACTTGTGTCGATTGAGTGTGCTACTGTGTAAAGTCTATGAAAGCACGTAGTGAATGTGTATAACTGTTTAGCAAATACCTACCTTAGCATATATAAGCAGGTCTTAAAAAGATTCTTACCTTAAATTAAACAAACCTTTAAATGTAGAGAAGTATAGAAAGATAAGCTTCCAATGTGTTTGAGTGCTGTGTGTGGCTTGCAGGTAGTGAAATCATGGTTTGGACTTAATAGACTGCAGCATTGCTTATTACATTCAGGTGTATGTGTTTGAGTAGTAATCAGCGTTAATTAGCAAACCCAGGCGCACGCTGTCATGCGGTATCTGTAGGGGTGGTCTGAGGTGGCGGTTGGCGGCCGCCTGTTTTGTGTCCGAAATGAACGGTGCTTTAGGCGATCGTGCGGTAGTAGCACCGCTCATTTTTGGTGCACACCCCCGTGTACGCCCATATTTACGCCCATTTTCCCTCATTATTTCGGCCGCTCCCCTCATCACGCCCCTATGCCGCCCCCAATGCCCGTACACTCGTGTACAGGTTTTTTCGCACGTAGAGACCCGTCCGTAAGCGTTGTGGAGTGTTCGCGCCTGCGCATTAGCGAATGTACGCATGCGCAGATCATGAAAAACCCCGGAACGTACGCGTACGGCCCGGCCGCACCAACCAGAATAAGGCCCTTTATCCCTTAATCAGGCTTAATACATCTGCCCCCGTTTGCTACAGGTGTCAGTCAGGTACAGGCATTGTTATACTGCTTTAACATCACAAACCCTGCTCTAACCCGTTATTTGAAAACATTTGAATTTGAAAATGGGTCTGAGCAAGCTAAACCCCTTTCACATCTTATTGTTTGTGGGTGCCGGTCACGGTCCCGACAGTCGGGATCCCGACAGTCATTTACCCGACGTCGGGATCCCGACTGTCAAAACGCAGACAGACAGGCGCCCGACGGCCACCCGCTATTTTCCCTCGTGGGGGTCCACGGCCCCCATAGAGGGAGAATTGAATAGGTGGCAAGCGTAGCGAGCCACCGTGCCCACAGCGTGGTGAGCGCAGCGAGCCCGCAAGGGGCTTTGTTGCACTCACCATGCTGTCTGTCGGGATCCTGACTGTCGGAACCCTATACCACACCCATTGTTGGTATTAGAGAATCCTTTACAGTGCCAATGATTTGCCTGGTAATGTCTGCCTCTTATTCTAAGCATCTCTCTCCATGTTGCCATAAATGTATGTTCTGTAGTGTAGAAATATGCCAGCAATGCTTCTCCACTACTTCAACTGCTATTTGTCTTGTTTCCTTATTCAGGATTGTGTCATCAGGCAGGGAAACAGCCTATCACCTTCTTTTGCAGAGTAATGTGTTCAGCATACCGGGTTTGAGGCTTTCACACTGTGTATGATCCTTCTTTTAACGCAGTTTGATTTACTGGGTTTTTTGACCCGGTATTTTGATTATGGAGCTTTCACACTGCACCTAGAAATGGTCTGACACACTTAAAAACGGGCAGTAGCTGCGGTGTGAAAGGGGTATTAGGCGCAGCATCTGTTAAGGTGCCAACACAAGTTGCGATTCTCAGATGCATTTTTTACTTTTTAGTTCAAAATGCATTGCTTGCAGTGTTTCTCTTGGCTTGCAATGCTCGCTCCCACGTAGTATATATCGCAAGCCAAAAAAGTATGTGCAGGCATTCATTTTTGTACTACATCGCATCTAGTTCAAATCGCACGCTGTTGTAGCATTTCGAATGTGATTTGAACTAGCTGTGATGCGATCTAGTACAAAACACACCTACTGTAGTACAAATAGCACTATGCGTGGGCACCATAAATCATGTTACTGTGTTTGTTGGCCTGCTACAGACATTGTCTATCAATCAGGTGCCGTATCCCTCGTTAGGGAACCAATGTACATTTGTTGAGGGCAGGTGTAAGTAAAGGTCAATGCCACATATTCAGGCATTGCACTGAAACACACATCTCATCCACAGCAACTGTATTTAAACAGTAGCTGTATTTAAAATATTACTTAGAACTCTAGGAACCCCCCATCGTGCCAGCCCCCTCCCTGCCAGCTGATGCAGAATCAACATCGGGGGCCAAAGGATTGGACTCACATGTGTACACACCTTAAGTCTAGAACAGATGCAGTTTGGTGTATTTTACTATGCTAGAGAAAAAAAGGGTTTACCCACATATTAATAAAAAGGGGATAAGCCTTTTTCATCAAAAATGGATGTTTTGAATCTTGGCATCTTGAGCATCCGCATCATCATGACACCTCTAAGATAAATGTTTTTTAATGGATACATTTTGGAAAAAATATATTAAATTAAGTAAATTGTGTCTACTTGCCATCCTTATGTGGTGGTGTACAGTTTCTGATTGCCTACTTGCTTTATTATTGGCTGCCACTAATACTTTGACCAGAATGGCAGCAGCAGCCAGAAGCCTGACAGCGGCATCCCAATGCTAACAAGTATACTTACCTTCTTACTGTACCACCCTAAATCCAACCCCCCTACGAAACCTAGCTCTAACCTTCCCTCCCTGTAGCCTGACCTTAACCCCCCCCCCCACCCCCATAGCCTAACCTTAAACAGTAGGGATTGTGGTATCGCATGTCAGGATTCCAGGGGCACAATTTCAACTAACGGTATCCCGGTCACCGTTATGTTAACACATCCCATAAGGTACAAGGTTGTGTAAGCTACTCAGAGCATAGGCAGTAAAGTCAAATGCCTAGGGGCATATGGCTCAGCCAGAGCCGGCCCTAGCCTAAATGATGCCCTAGGCAAGAATTTGGCTGGTGCTCCTTAGCAACGCCACTAGTTCCGCCTCTGACCCTGCTCCCCTTTCCCAGCACCATCAACCCTCATCATAGCAGTCATCATTTTGGTGCTCCTACCCGCAATATTTTAAATAGAAACAGTGCACACATTCTGTACGCAACCCAAACAGGGGTGTGTTCTTGCTGGGAAGGGGCATGGCCACCCAATAGTACCCCCACACAGTAATGCCCCTTACACATGACACACATTATTAATGTCCTTATAACCATAATGCCCCTTACACATTATGCCAACCTTTATTAATGCCCTTCATACACATAATGACACACATAATGCCCCTTACACATATGTTGCACATTATTAATGCCCTTATACACATGACACACATAATGCCTGTTACACATATGTCGCACATTATTAATGCATTTATACATGACACACATAATGCCCCTTACACATATGCCGAACACTATTGCACAACCAACCCACCTGCAGACAGCACTCGCACAGCCGCTAACACTGTGACCTCTGCCTCTGCTCACTGTGACCTCTGCCTCTGCTTGGATACAGATGTTTCCTCATACATCTTGCCTCAATAGGCCATGCAGCTCCTGGCCAGTTCTGCTAACGTTTGGTGCATTTTTTGCTGAAAAATCCTTGTATTTGCATTGTTATGTGACCAGGATACACAAGGAGCTTTCGATGATTAAAATGATATGCAGTTTGCCTATATTCTGTGTGCGACTGTGGCTGTACCTGCATACGGAATGATTTCCATGATTACACTATTTCATATGCAGAGACAGCCTCATTCACGCACAGAATATAGGCATGCTGCATATCATTTTAATCAGCAGAAGCTGCTGATGCCCCTAGGCATTCCAAATGCCCTAGGCAATTGCCTAGTTTGCCTATGCCTAAGGCCGGCTCTGGGCTCAGCCAAGGGGCATCTATGCAGGTGAGACATCTAAGCTCCACTGCCGGAGCGCCATATTTCAGAAGTCCTGGCTGACAGTAGTTGTCCTCTGATGGGATTTACAAACTTCCCATCACTGCTGCGTTTTTGCCTGTCATGTGATCTGACATGCAGCAGTATAGCAGCAGCAGAGCATTCAGTTCCTGAAACTTCCAAAACATCACAGTGCATCATTCACAGCAGAAAGGACACAGAAGAGTGAGGACAGAAACATGTAAGTAAATTATGATAGCTTGTTAAAAAGTTATGTTGGAAATTACACTGCTGGAGACAAACAAGGTGGAGAGATTTAATTTCTAGGGACATAATAAGGGGAGACATTTGATGGCTGGAGACACAAGTTGGGGAGATATTTAATGGCTGGAGGCACTGACAACCTCTGCCTCCCCAGTCATACACTTTCACAGTGGGTGGCCTTCAACCAGTATCTTGTCTAGGACACCAAATTGGTTAATGCCAACTCTGGTTTTACATGTGTAATCCAATAGTCTTGTAACTTTGAAATAGAGACCAGAACTTCGATTTCATGTTGTCTTTATTCACTTCTGGACTTATATTGATCTAGATCAGCGGTTCTCAAACTGTGGGTCCTGACCCCCAAGTGGGTCCCGACCTTCTCAGTATGGGGTTGCAACTATTCAAAAATCTGTTGAATTGTTTATTTTAGACTCTTCCCATCATGTTATGCATCCACAATGCTGCCATTCAGGTGCTCTCTGATGACTACACATGTTATGTGATCTTCTGCAGTAACTTTTTGGGGTCCCGTAATTATTTTTATTGTCTGATGGGGTCCCAGAGCAAAATAGTTTGAGGACCCCTGATCTAGATCATAGAAAAGTTTTCATTATTAATTTAGTAAAAGCCAAGTCCTCACAAAAAATAATTTTGTCGGCAATTGGTGCCTTGATTTCAAAGAGGCAGGTCTCCGTATTTTAACCATAGAACAGTATTGATTTATATCTCAAACTTTAAATCACAATTGGTAAAAATGACTTAATTATAAATAAGCTAAATACTATACTATTATAAATACTCATGCTACATTTTAGAACTACTGTAGGAATGCAGAAATGCTGATTCTGTACTGTGTCAGCAAAAGGTGAAGATATGTGCTTTCAATTAACTGAAACAGATACCTGACTCTTCTTATGAATGAACATAAAGTACTGCATACCTCAATAGAATCATATAGGCAATATAAACATGTCTGCAGTTTATTACTGTTCCTGCCATAATATTAGTTCTGAACTCACTTAGTGAAAGCTTGGCTCTCTTCAATTATTCTTCCAAACCACCATCATGCACTGCATTGTGTACACTTTCAATTCTCCATCCTCTTGATGATGTATAAAGTGCAGTTGAGGGTGTAAAGTGGTCCTGGGGGAAGTCATTTCCATCTGCCACCTAATTATACCCTTCCCATCCTCCCATTAGACAGAGCAAGGGGGTTTGGCATCCACCTGCAAACTGCAATTCCTTTTTGTTAGAATTACTGTTCAGGGGAAAGGTGGAGGTTGAACTAGTTCCACCTGACCATTAGAGGTGGTGGAACTCAGTTCCACCCCATCCTCCCTCACGTTAACCACTGACAGTACCTGTATTTGTTCATGACAAGGTTACATTTGCATTCATACGCCTTCAAAACCATTTAATAGCTGATGGCCTTTAGGCCAATTTATGTAATAAGTTACAAAGATAAGATGAAAACGAATGGCTCCAAAAATATAGATCATCTAGGAATATAGCAATCTATAGAGAAATGTGATGCATGCTCTAAAAAGTTTAGGATTACAGGCATGTCTTGCTGTTTAAGTTGTAAAACTAACATTCTCTTCTCTAAAAGAGTAGCTATTAGAACTCAGGTTAAATTCACAAGTTCAAAACGTTTAGAAAGGAAGCAGCGTACAGAAGATGCACTGTATAATTTTAGGTCAAGCTGCTGAATAAGTATTGTAAAGTTACAAAAACCTTAAGGCTTTTATTTCCCTGTCTAAAATATGCTAACACTGTACATTCTAAAAGCACACAGTACCCATGCAATAGCAGAACAAATAAAACCAGAATATTATAATCATGTTGCTAAATGGTTTAATTGCAATCTCCACTCCCATATCTGTAACATAGTAACATAGTAATTAAGGCTGAAAAAAGACGTTAGTCCATTGAGTTCAACCTATCTAACTTGTAACTACTGACTTGAGTAACTCATATCTATAGGATTCACTTAGTGGCCAATAATGTACCCAATTTTGATTTAAAGTCATTAACAGTAGTTGCTGTAACCACCCCCACTGGCAATGGGTTCCAGAATTTTACTGCTCTAATGGTGAAGAATCCTATTCTTAATTCAGTAAGGAATTTAATTTCCTCTAGCCTCAGTACGTGCCCATGTGTCCTAAGTATAGGCCTGTTAGTGAACAAATCATCTCCCAGTTCCATATGATTCCCAATCCTGTATTTGAACATACTAATCATATCCGCTCTCAACCTCCGTTTCTCCAGTGAAAACATATTCAGCCTGGTTAACCTATCTTTGTATTCTAGTGATTCAAGACCTTTTATTAGGTTAGTCGCCCTTCTCTGTACCTGTTCCAATTCATTTATGTCCTTTTTAAGGTGCGGTTCCCAGAATTGAATACAGTAATCCAAGTGTGGTCTCACCAAAGCCTTGTAAAGAGGCACTATCACATTGGCATCCCTTGAATCCATTCCCCTTTTAATGCATGCCAGTGTCCGGTTTGCTTTTGCAGCTGCACTTGAGCAGTGTGCACTATTTACCCAATTTTTCATCTATGATGACCCCCAAGTCCTTCTCTACAGCAGAATTTCCTATAATAACTCAATTTAGCCTATAAGTAGCTTGTTCATTTTTTTCCCATAATGAATTTATGTAATTATTACATGCATTATCTATGCAAGTATCTATAGCAGCTATTGTCAAAACAACATTATCATCTCATTGATATTAGGGAAATCTTAATAAGCCTAAAGACTTAAAATAAGTTCTCTAATGTTCCTTACACGGGGCGACAGGAGGGAATAAGCGTTCTGGGCGATGCTACATTGCTCAGAACGCTCAGGTCACTTAGCACACAGCGATGTGTCAGGGATGTGTGCTGAGTGATGCGTCGGGGGCAGTTTTTCCCTGATGAGAACACTGGGCCGACCGATTAATAACCTGCCTGTGGGTTATTAATGGACCCCATATATAGACCACTGAGGCCGCATATTTACATCACTGTGTACACTACACACACAGCGCTATTCAGTCATTTTCTGAGCAATTTAGTGAAATTATTTAAAATCGCTGAGAAAATGCCTGAATATCTCTCCATGTGTAGGGTCCATAGCATTCATCAATAGCAAAGGAGCATCCGTTCAATAACTCTTACTGTGAATCCGGCTAATAGATGTGCAGTTACCAGCTCTATCATCTGTTTTTCTCACCCATACTGTTGAGTGCATTTCATGTTGTAGATTTAATTGATGCAATATATACAGAAAATGATAGGAGCTATTACTGTATAAACCATTTACTCATTCCACAAGTTATGCACTAGTAGTCATTATGACATTTTCCCAGTAGTGGCGTTGTGGGCCTAGGTGCAAAAATATAATTTATCGCCCCCCCTCTTCCATTCCAACCCAAGTTTACAATATGAAGCAGAATATAGAGGCCTTCTTACTGAATACTTTATTGGTTACAAATCTCCTGATCATTATAACAAATATATAATCAGCAAATCTGTTTTTTGTTTATAAAAGATCAAAGACATGGCCCAGAGGTTCAACTGTTATTCAGACTAAAGCTGGGTACACATATATACAATCCCTGTTTTCTTGCGACCGTTTCACCAACCATAGACGTGACAGACCGTCCATAAACAACAGACGATACGCGCATACACACCTGTACAATTTTACTTGTCCGATGTACTCCCGTCCAAACAGTTGCAAGAAAAAGATTGCACCACCATATACACTCTCTCAATTTGGGCTATTGACACGATATATATAAACAAAATTATCATAATGGGCTGGGTTAAGGGCATACCAAAACAAAGAGGCATGAGGAGTACAGAACCTAAACAAAAGTTGGGGTACGCAGCCGGCAGGGTGACTATGGACAGGTACGGCAAACTGCTATAAAGACGGGGGAATGCATTCGACAGTCAGCCAGCATGGTGACTATGGACAGATACCACAAACTGACTGTAGACCCTTTTCCCCACGTCTTTATAGCAGTTTGCATATCTGTCCATAGTCACCCTGCCAGCTGACTGTCGAATGCTTTCCCCCGTCTTTATAGCAGCCGTCAGGGTGACTATGGACAGATATGCAAACTGCTATAAAGACAGGGGAAAGTGTCTACAGTCAGTTTGCTGTATCTGTCCATAGTCACCCTACTGACTGTCTGTCGAATGCTTTCCTCCATCTTTATAGCAGCCGTCAGGGTGACTATGGACAGATATGCAAACTGCTATAAAGACGGGGGAAAGCGTCTACAGTCGGTTTGCGGTATCTGTCCATAGTCACCCTGCCGGCTGACTGTCGAATGCTTTCCCATATCGATCGAACGTGCGTACACACTGCACTTTTGTTCCGATATGGGCCCGTCCTGTCGGATGAATATTAAACAGCACTGAACCTTCGGCCGACCGAGTATGGACGGACAAAACCGTTTTGGCTCGTTTATCGATCGTACAGAGGGAGTCAGGACAGCATACACACATATACAATTGAACGTCCGTCCGACCCAGAACGGAAGAAAGGCCCGACTATTGTATATATGTGTACCCAGCGTTAATAACAGAATAGTTAAGAAATGTGATATAAGAAACTTTGTGAAATTACTGCCGGTGCCAGAAGAGATGAACTGAGCATCTCAGAAAAGGATGATCTCCTTGGATTTTTCACACAGCAATTTGTAAAGTATACACATAATGATGTGCAAAAGAACAAGCAGCCAGTGAGTGGCAGCTCTGATGGCAGAAAAACATTGTTAATAAAGAAAAAGGTCAGAGGAAACTGGTTCAAGTAGACAGTAAGGTAACAATATAATGCCTTACTACAATGCTGTACAGAAGAGCACTACTAACCACGCAGTACTGTACATTGTGTGTGATAAATGGAGCTCCAACCAATCAGCTTCCAACTGTCTATTTTACAAACACATGAAAGTCAGGATTTGATTGGCTAGAAAACACACAATGAGTTTTTAAACTTGTTGATAAATTAGTCCCATAGACAGGCTGGATCAGCAAGACTACCCCGAGTGCCTGATTCAGACCTGTATGCTAGGCAGCATATGTCCGCAACCTAGCAAACAGATAAATGCCCCCCCCCCCCTTTGCCACGCAAATGCCCTCTCTAACATGTGAGGGGATGTGTACGCTAACACGCATGCAGCACTCTTTATATTCTCCTCTATGCAGACTTGGTTAATGAAGTAAGAACAAGTTTATTTTTTTATAGACAATCAGGAAAAACATATGTTGACAATTTCTGTGTTGACCATTGACATTTTGCAGGTGTCGACCTTTTATCAGTGTTGACCTTGACCCTGTCAGCCTTTTTATGTGTCAGCCTTTTGCCTATAGACCAATAGTGGGCGACTTATTGACTGAATCCCGAATTGATTCACACATTGTTACTGCTCTAAAGTGGAATATACTGTATTATACCACTGATATTCCCAGCAAGACCTCACCAATAAGATGTTCAGCAGCACTAAGGGGGTTATTTTCATAAGATCGCTCCCCCGCACGTTCGCACGAGGGAGCGATGTTTAGCAATTGCACATGTGCATTTAAGTGCATGTGCACACTGCTTGTTCTCCATCCCATTAGCACCTAGCAGTGCGGGCGAGGGGTGTGGGGCAGCGACAAGAGGGGCTCCCATGTAGATGCACCCGTGACATGGGTGCGGGGGGGGGGGGGCAGGCAACTGATGCCAGGGTATGACAGTTACCCATCCGCTTCCCACACAGGGCGTTCACAGGTGTAAGACACCAGATAGGTGTCTTACATCTTCGAGCGCTGTACAAATCATTCCATGGTCAGTATGTGTATTGGGGAACTCGGCGGGTGAGTGGAGGGTGGTCAGTCGTGCGGGCAGAAGGCAGTGTTTAATTCACACACAGCTTTGCATGTGGATCAGAAAAAGTTCCTAAGGCCGAGTAAGATATTTAGTGACAGCCATCTACATTCACATAAGTAGTAATGCCTAGGAATCACCCTCATATTGCTAGAATCACAAAAACATTATTGGGTACTTATGTATTATCTGGACTCCCATGTTTAATGCACCCCATTTTTTCATACTCCTACTATCCAACTCCGCATGGAGTTAATTTTATATAGTGTGGCGAGCGCAGCGAGCCACCGTGCCCGAAGCGTGGCGAGCGCAGCGAGCCCCGCGAGGGGACGCGGTCTCATAAGAAAAACGGGAGCCCAGATATTACATAAGTACCCATTATTTTAACATAAAAAGCAAAAATTTGTGTTACACCCCAAAGAGTCTTGAGTCCTATGTCATTTTCCTGATTTTGCTCCACAAACCATAGATGTATTATTCCGCAGTTTTCAGGGTTAAATCTCATATACTGTAAGTGGCAATGTGCAATGACTTCAGACCCTACATAGCAAATACATATGGCTTAGGGGATACCTCCATGACTAAGTTAACAAGAGTGTTGGGGGAGTTTTGATTTGATAAATTCATTGTTATCTCTGGTCCATGTGTAAAGCATATTACTCAGAGGAAGCATCTATGTGATTAGTTGGTATGGGTAACTACCATACCCTCCAACATTTGAGGGGCAGAAATCGGTACACATCTAGGAAGGGGGCGTGGCCACAGGTAAAGTGGGCGTGGTCACGTCCCCTTTCCGAATGTGTACTGGGCAGTTTTTTTCCCCCATATAATTTTTTCTTGTGGCCCGAGACAGTGTTAGGTAACACAGTGGCCCTGTGAGGGGTGTGACTGTCACATGGTGGCTTAGTAGTGGGCTGCTGGCATATTAAATCAGCATATTTAATATACTTATTTTTTAAATAAGTATATTAAATATACTGATTTAATATGCCAGCAGCCCACTACTAAGCCACCATGTAACATGAGCTCTGCAGAAACAGGTGTAACACGATGCTGGAGTGATAATTACAGTGCAGCCTACACCTACTTGCTGCAGACTCTGGAGGATGATCGATCAGCTGTGGCAGGCAGCGGCTCCGGACCGGGACGGTGACCCGGCTGCTTCGTCCTCCTGGAGAGATCCCCCCTCATGTTCACCCCGGCTACCCACCGCACCGTCTCTGGCCTCACATGATTCGCGGCCTAACTTCTCATGCGCAGACAGTGAGGTCAGAGTTTCTCATCCTTCCCCTGCGTGCGCAGGGTGTGGTGCTGGCGGCATGCGACGTCATGACGTCATGCAATGGCCGCCGCAATGCACTCATGGGAACGGAGGGAGGGGAGAGCCGGCGAACCACACAAGGCAGAAAGCAGCGGGGCCAAGGAACTGCTGAGCCGAGCGGCAGCCAGGAGGAGGAGGAATGCACTTTTTCACAGGGCACTGGAAAAGCGGTACATTCGGTACAAAATGATTTTGCCGGTACAGACTGTTAAAAAACGGTACTGTACCGGTAAAATCGGTACAGTTGGAGGGTATGAACTACACATTTACACTTTTTACATAAATAATACCCAAGAGATCAATGTAATAATGTCATGCCTTTTACTTTTCCAAACTAAAGAAATATCTTCACATAGCTTTTCTAGAGAAAATTGAGTTTTAACGACTGAAAGTTCCTGGCTAAATCTTCTCTTTCGCTGAACTACAAGCTTCCTGTTATAGTTTAGCTTGTCAGCTATGAGGGCAGCCAGCCACAGAGTGCATTAAAAGGTCAAGAATTAAAAGGGGCTTGTCATAAAGAATTAAAACAGGCTTGTCAAAAAAAAGCGGATATTCTAAATTGAGAAGCATGGGCAGCAACATTAAACAGCTTGTGTAACATTTTTCAATGACAACCCTTTTATAACCATTGCTAGATCTGCTTTATCTTAAGTGACAGAACTAAAAATGATAATCTGGGCTTCTTTTATTGCCTCTTTCAATCAGATGCATGGACCATAAACTATATATGGATCATGATTTAGATAATATTACTGCAATTACCTAGTTCAAATATACCTCCACTCCAACCACGAAAGGCATTGCAAAATGGACCTTTAATTCTTAAGACATTTCAAGGAAGGCTTTCATTTTGACACCGTGTTAAGTATGAAGAAGCTTGCATATACTGTAGGCCCTTATTCTGGTCTGCAAATTTCACAGTCTTGCAAGTCCACCAAAAGCTGTCTCCAAAGCAGCAAGCCCCCCTCGCATGCCGCAATCCCCTGCAGGCATGCAAATGTATGTTTTGCATAAACATCCATTCGCAGCCTTGTGTGCTGGGACAAAATCTGCAGCTGCACATGTGCAAAAATGACTATGTGCATGTGAAGTTGAAAAAATAGCTCGCCCGCGAGTACACGCAGGGGAGCGTGGAAATTAGAATAGTTTCCAAAGTGCATTATTCTGCAGTCACATTCTATGTAGTCACATTCTATGAAACCCATTCAGCCATTCTTCCAAACTGACACTGAAAGCAGAGTAGCACTGGAGGTCAGGGTCACCTTTCTTGTGATTTTCACACATTGCCTGTTGTTCTCTTTACTATTTTTATGTACTGTATGTGATGTGATGGTCTTGCAGACAGTATTGTCTTACAGAGATTTAAAGCCTAGTAAACACAGGGCAACGTCAGCCCCATGCTGAGCTATGTAGTTCAGCACAGATTGCTAAGCACACATCACTGACACACATTCTATGCACCAGCGATGTGTATTCGGTCTACTCACAAGAGTAAGTAATCAGGGAGCTGACAGGGTCTTCTCCAATAATGTCAGCGCATAGCTGAGAGTTATGGCACCTAATTGGGCATTCACCCATACCTCCCAACATTTGCTGCTCAGCAGTCGGGACGGTGCTGCCGCGCACCGGAGGCGCGCCGAAATTTTCGGGGGCGTTTAGCAGCTGACAGGGGGGACTCCCAACAGCCCCCCCACACCGCGGGACACTGCCGCCCGCGGGTGGGACAGAGGGACAGGCCCTGACAATCGGGACTGTCCCTCTAAAATCGGGACTGTTGGGAGGTATGTTCACAGTAACAGTCAGGGCAACCGGGCAGTTATGGTGCTCTTTCTGTAACATGGGTACAGCCGTGCAGAGGTGAGGGCAACCCGGCTGTATCAGAGGCTAAGAACAGGGTTACATAGTCCACATAAGTTTTTCAGTTTTTTTGGTGCTGAATGACACAGGTACACTAGGTTCATATGTTACTATCTAAGCGGACATAGAGTCCACCATGTCGACCATATGACTGTCAACCACGTGCCCATCGCTAGTCATCATACTACTATTATTGTCTTGATGGGTTTGACTAAAGCTGACCATAAATTACAGCGATCTCTTGCAGCAGTGTATGGCCAACTGATCCCCCGCAAGCTGTCTGGGACAGTGCTAGGCAGCAGGGTCACATGCGATACATTGCATGCGGTCCTTTGACATGTGATGGATCACATGCAACCCCTGTTACCTGCCACCTCTGATTCAGGTCCGATGCACACGGCGCCGTGCATCGGACCTGAGGGAAAATCACATGCACACGATTTGGGCTAATTTCTTGGCCCGTTCCATTGTGAATGGGTGAAATCGGCCCAAATTGCGGTAGTGTATGGGGGTCTTAAGACTAAGGGTGGTTTCCCATAACATGGTCGATCTAGACATCAAAGACCTGTTCACTGGATACCATCCCTAATGTGTATTAACATAAAATGGTGTATTAAAATGCAAATATCCTACTCACCCCCATGCTGTGCATCCATGCCTGGGTCCTGCTCCGCCTCAGAAGCTGCAGCCTTGATCCCGTGGAGACTCAATGGCGACACCTTTCTTTTATTTTTCTGGACACTGCTTGGACTGCTGCTGGACAGACTCCATTCCGGCATGTGCTCCTTCACTAACAATGTTGAAGTGACCTGCACCTGCAGTAATAGTCCACCCTGCTACCAACCTACCTGTGCTCCTGACCCCTGAGTTATATTTTCACTGTCCCGACACATCTCATTGTTATGCACAATCCCAATTGTTCTGGGTGCACTCTAGGTTCCTGCAGGTTTCAACCTTCCTTCCACTACTGTTGGATGCATTTGTCTTTATCCCTCTCAACTGTCTGCATATCAGATTTCTCCCTCCTCTCGGCTTTGCAGCAGTACTGTTTATACTTCATACAATGGCTTTGGTCCTCTCCACATGTGGAATTTGGCTGCTAAAACTCCTAAACAAAGGGAACTGATATTTCTCAACATTTCACCAGAGGCAATAAACCTCCCTCTCCTCTTCCAGGCAGACACCATGACATCAGGTTCTCCGATCCCTTATTAATGAGTTCAAAGACTCGCTTGAAAGTAAATTGGATAAGGCAGTGGCTTCTATTAAATCCGATATCTCATCTCTCTAGCTGAAAGGACCACCAAGCAGTAGTCCTATCAGGATGGTCTCCAAAAAACTTTCAATGATACAAGCAGGGATATGGATCATATTATCTCCAAACTAACGGACCTCCTTACCAAAAATGAGGATCTCGAAAATCGATAGCATAGAAATAAAATTTGCATACAAAATGTTTATGAATCTGTCTCCCAAGACACCTTAGAACCCTACGTTCATGGCCTCTTATCCTTCCTGATTCCTGACATTGGATCCTGGAAACTGCATCTGAAATGAGCACACCGTGCTTTTCGCCCTAAACCTAGGGACTGTGATCCACCACACGATGTAGTATATGCTTCCTGAACTTCAAAGACAAAGAGCTTGTCCATACAGCAACTAGAGGCAAATCCTCCATTACTTACTACTCCTCCAAACTCCAATTTTATCAGGCTCTAGCCCCACTCATGTTAGCTAAGCGGAAGAGACTTTGAAGTCCTCACTGTAACTCTTCGAGACAAAGTCATACGATACCGCTGGGGAATTCCTTTTAAGCTCATTCTAGATCTCAATGGTAAAATTGTTCTTATTAGAGATATGCGAGAATGCAAGGACTTGCTTACCCACTTGGAAGAATCCAGCACCCCTTCTGATGGTGCCTCCACATTGTGTTAAGTATCAAGCTCTCTCACTGTTTGGTTCTGATCCGACCTTCTTAGCTATATCCTCGAGCAAAGATAATCTAATATGCTCTCTCCATGATTGTTTATACTGACTGTTCAGATTTATGCTTATTGTACCTTTTGATCCTACTGGTTACCTTAGGTATTTCTGTTCCACTCAGTTATCATAGAAGCATGTATGGTTATTAGTATAGTTTGTCATCCATCATGGGGCACTGGCTCATTTGGCCTTTGGTGTGATCTATCACTCCCCACTAATCAGGCTAATTAATGGTATCAGTGGCTGTGTGTGCTGGGCCCCATCATGGCTTTTTACTTCTCACTACAGGTCTATTTTCCCCTCTAGTGCATCCATTGCTCAATGTTTACCTTCCTGATGTATACCATTATTTTACTCCGCAGGGATGCTAGGATATGTTTGACTTGGAATCCGACCTAGCTATTGTACCTTCTGTCTCCCATCAGGCTCTTACTCTCACTGTCTTAGACTCACTTGACACCAAATTCTCCCTCCCTATAGCATCACCCCAATTTTCCTCATGGTCAATCAATGCACATGGCTTCTGTTTGGTCCACTGCAGGTATGACCTGCATTAGACATGTCCACAGTGGATTTACCCCACACGTGGGGTACAAGTGGTTGTTGGGGGACACCTGCCCTTTCTAAGGACAGCTGGTGAGTTCTGCCCTTGAGAAAGGGGCAATGGGCATTTCTGGCCGAAATGTACTCACTATGCCAGAGTAAAGGATGAGGAGGCCTTCTCAATGCAGGTTATGCATGTTGTCAGATGGGGTGTTTAAGTCGCTGCCATTAAATCAGTTGGGGCATTTTACATGCTGTCTTTTAAGCTGGGGCATTTCAGTTTCTGCCATTTTTTTTTACCTTAGTTAATAAAAAGGTCTTACAGCACAGTGGAGCAGATGTATTAAGCTTTAAGAAGTGATAAATCCAAGGGTGATAAGGAGAGATAAACGCCCAGCCAATCATCCGCTAACTGCCATGTTACAGGCTGAGTTTGAAAAAAGTCAGTAAGGAGCTGATTGGCTGGACGTTTTTCTCTCTTTATCACCCTTGCATTTATCTCTTGTTAAAGCTTAATACATTTGCCCCAGTGTTACATGCCAACCCTTACCAAGGGGGTCATTCCAACTAATGAATATCAATGACCTTTTAAACTTATGCAATGGTTGTCTGTGTCATTATCATTTAGTTTATAAGCTACAGTACCTTAAATTGGTGTTTGAGTTAATCACAATAAAGCAATAGAAGTCGTATGGTACTTTGATAAGCACACATCAATTTTTTTTTATTAAACTATAAATTAAATTAAAACTTATTATATACTTCTATTCACTATAGTTGCAAAACCAATAAGACTCATTAAAAGGCAATTATGTTGATTCTCTCCATTCCGGTGACCACTATACAGTTCAGAAATCCCCTGAGAAATTCTTCAACTAGATAATCACAAGTCATTCACAGGAAACCTTATACTGTATGTGCAAATTTCCTAATCATTGTTCAATTTAGCCACAATCAGACAGATCTAGGTTGTCGTTAGGACCAAAAATCTTGGTCCCATGGGACAAATTAGTACTCTCATATGAGGCCAGCACATATAAAATAACAAGAAAAAAATTCCTTGGCACCAATTAAACCATATAATTTGCAACAGTATTTTAAACATCACTATAAATATAAAGAAAACAGATAATTAAGTGTATAATTAGAGCAACTAGTTTGATTGTTAATAACATAAATAATCCACCAAGAAAAGATTATGTTATGATAATCTGGGGTGAACTCGGGGTTAACCCTTGCTCTGACTGGCAGGTATGCAAGATGTTGAGTACAGCCTGAATTGTGCTTCTGTGGCCAAGGTGGTGAAGCCACGGCAGCACCTGAGCCTAACCCTGACTCTATTACTAAACCCTAAATCAGCTGGCACCAGGTCTTAGATTTCACCACTAATAGCTGCCATTACAGGACAGACTAGCTCCACCATGTACTTGGATGCCACCTGGTCTTTTGCAGTGACACAAAAGGCCTTATTCAGATTTCATCGGTACTGCGCACATTCGCGACCTTTCGGGTCGCCGGGTGCACGCACCCATGGCAGCGAGGGGGGGGGGGGCGGAGATGGGCGGGGAGCGCCGGGCTGCTCCATTACCATATGGGAACGCCCAGCGTTCCATGGGCGTTTCCATGAGAACACTGGGCGTTCTCATGGTAATGAGGCAGTGATGTGGGTGTGTGGGCCGGGTAGCTGACATCAATGTCAGCTGCCCGCCCATATCACGCCAGCGTGCACGCAAATGTAAGTAACTCAAAAGTCACTATTATAAGCGTGCACCCTAAACATCATTCGATGGTCACCGACCATCGAATGATGTGGGCGGACACCCCAGCAAAGCGAATGGATGTTTATGCAAAACATCCATTCGCTGCTGTGCGGGCGAAGCCGCACTTTGCTGGGGGGGCGTGCGTTCGCCGGCGGGGTTTGGTGGACTCGCAAGGCTGCGAATTCGCAGCCTTGCGAATCAACCTGAATAAACCCCAAAGTCCCAACCGAGTCACAGTACTCGTAAGAGGATAAACTGACTAGATAACACAAAGACAAACTAGGCTTTGCACATGACCATGGACTAAAAGATGCAACCTTGCAGACAAGGACTGAACACAGGATTTGTGGCATTTACCACTATTATGCAAATTTTTCACATTAAACCAAACAAAAACTATAACCACGGTATTGCGGATAAGTTTGCAACCTAGCAGCCTTCTCCAGGCTAGACCAATGCCTCTGGCATCTGCCGTGAGATAAACAAACAAGAAACATACATGAGACAAGTCAGCAAGCAATTAGGTCTGCACCCTATCCGCCTCCATGACTCTGTCTCAGGACAAGAGCTATGGCTCCAGCTGGCGCTGTGATGATACCAACGGCAGATTGTAATGAAAGGTGAGATTTCTGCCACAATGTGGTACTCACAGGTACTTACAGAAGCTGGACACAGACAAGATCGCACACACTGGAAGCAAGAGTTGGTACTCTTTACCTAGCACGGCGCCCACGATTTTGATCGTGGGCATCGCAGGTAAAAAAATCGCGGGCATCGCGGCCATTGAATGCACTAAAAATCGGGTGCGACGCGACCGACGCGATGCCCGCGATTTCCCATAGGGATCAATGTTAAATTTCTCAATTGACCCGATTTTACTGTTCAATGCCTCAATTGACACGATTTTTACATAGGAAACAATGTTAAATGGCCCACAGAGGCCAAATAGGCACCCTGAAGTGTGAAATTGCCCCCACAATTTTTAACGCCACCCCACGATCAACGTCAACCCGAAGCGTGGCGAGCGCAGCGGTACGCATCCTACGACCTTTTCATACCCCCACTATCCACGTCGGCGTGGAGTTGAGAATACAATAGTGTGGCGAGCGCAGCGAGCCACCGAGCCCGAAGCAGTGATGTGGGTGTGTGGGAGGGGTAGCTGACATCAATGCTCGCCACGCTTCGGGCTCGGTGGCTCGCTGCGCTCGCCACACTATTCTATTCTCAACTCCACGCCGACGTGGATAGTGGGGGTATGAAAAGGTCATAGGACGCGTACCGCCGCCCCTCGCGGGCTCGCTGCGCTCGCCACGCTTCAGGTTCGCGTTGATCGTGGGGTGGCGTTAACAATTGTGGGGGCCATTTCACACTTCAGGGTGTCTATTTGGCCTCTGTGGGCCATTTAACATTGATTCCTATGGAAAAATCGTGTCAATTGAGGCATTGAACAGAAAAATCAGGTCAATTGAGAAATTTAACATTGGTCCCTATGGGAAATCGCGGGCATCGCGTCGGTCGCGTCGCACCCGATTTTTTAGTGCATTCAATGCCCGCGATGACCGCGATGGGTGCCGTGCTAGGTAAAGAGTACCCAAGAGTTCTCCGACACAGGAAGGATCTAACAGGACACCCGGTAGGTGTGCTTGCAGGAATACTTAGACACAGGCTGGAATAAACTGAACTCTGGAGTAATTTATTTATTTATTTATTTATTAACAGTTTCTTATATAGCGCACACAAATTCCGCAGCGCTTTACAAAGCATAATTAGGAACAAAAACACATATCAAATTACAGTACAAGACAGTTTAGGACAAGTACATGGTAAATATGGATAGTTGCATCAGGGGACAGGACACTGAAGCAATCATCAGGGTGGCAGAGGTTTATATATTCTAAGAAAGGCACAGGAGGAGAGAGGGCCCTGCCCGTGAGAGCTTACATTCTAAAAGGGGAGGGTTAGACAGACGGGGTGACACAGAAGGGAAAGAAGTGGGCATAAACAGTAGGTTAGGATGAGAGATGGTCAGGTTTTATGCTGGAGGGTGGGAAGAGGTCAGCTTAGTCTTTGATATTTTAAGTCTAAAAAAGCGCTGGGTCATCCAGGAGTAGATAGCAGAGTGACAGTAGGAGATATGAGTGAGGATGGATGGAGAGAGATCAGAAAAGGAGCGGTAGATTTTAGTATTATCAGCATAGAGGTGATACTGGAAGTTAAGTGAGCAAATAAGTTCACCCAGAGAGGACATATAGAGATAGAGAAGAAGAGGACCAAGAATAAAATTTTGGGGGACGCCTATTATCAATGGAAGAGCAGGAGAGGTGAAGTCATTAGAGGTACAGCAGGGCATTTTCAAAACAGACAGTGCAAATACCAGCATTAACAGTGATATTCAAAGTTTTAGCAGTTGCAGAAATGGTGATAAGCTGGATGAACAGTCAGATACCCAGGAGTAGTATGTTGTGAGTATGAAGTGAGCTCACTCAAAGCAGTCCCTTGGTTTTCTGAGTTGATGTAGTTTCTGTTTTTCTGAATCACTTTGATATCAAGATGTTAAGTTGGTTGGCAGTTTCTGTCCAGAATAAGTCCAATCTTTAATCTATGTAACTTTTTCTCCCTACTTAAAAATCTTCCAACTTTAAAAGCTGACAAAATATCAATAGTCAGCTTTCAATAGTCAGCCAGGCTGTGTCAGCCTCGTATTCTCACTAAATACAAAAAGCTGTTTCTAAGTTAATTGATCAAGACCCCACCCAGCCAGAGCCCCTCTCCCACTAGCAATAAAACTAAGATAAACAAATGGTAAGAGGTTACATACCATCCCAGCCACTAATACATTCAAACTCACTTTAATTCTTAATACAATTGCACAAATACCTATAAGAATGCAATATGCAGGCAGAGTGATGGTGACTCAATACTGGCAATGGCATGTAAGGTTAAATACCTATAAGAATGCAATATGCAGGCAGAGTGATGGTGACTCAATACTGGCAATGGCATGTAAGGTTAAATACCTATAAGAATGCAATATGCAGGCAGAGTGATGGTGACTCAATACTGGCAATGGCATGTAAGGTTAAATACCTATAAGAATGCAATATGCAGGCAGAGTGATGGTGACTCAATACTGGCAATGGCATGTAAGGTTAAATACCTGTAATGAGATGAATAAGAAGAAGACAGGTGTTACATCACAGTCGTTCCAGAATAAGTCCAATCTTTAATCTATGTAACTTTTTCTCCCTACTTAAAAATCTTCCTACTTTAAAAGCTGACAAAATATCAATAGTCAGCTTTCAATAGTCAGCCAGGAGTAATCTTAGATAGTATTTAGCTAGGAATGTTGAAAATCTCTGGGAACATAGAAATCACCAGGAACATGGAGCATCATAAGAGTATCACAGGAATATATCCTGCAGGCTCTGAGTGCTGAAAGCATACCTATATACCAAGTGGCTTAGGAGGCAGACATACCCAAAGACTAAGGTACAGTATGCATGGAAACAAGGCAAAATGGATCAGCCAAAACCTGGAGCACTGATCTGAGAAGCACAAAGCCCACACAGAGCATGAACTACAGTGACTGCTGCGGTCACAGACCACGACAGCTTATACCCAACTATATATCAGACATGACTAGTTTAATACAGTGCAAGTTATGTTTCACAACAAATACTGGGATCCTTATAAAGTGACTTAAGACTGATACCAGCATATTGGGACATTTTACATGCATATTTAAATTATAATAGCATTATAGTTACATTTTTATGAATTATTATTTTAGATACTGTATGCTGTTTTTATTATATTGTTATGAAATTTACATTTTATATATATATATATATATATATATATATATATATATATATATCAATATATCATATGTGTTATGGTCTCTCCCGACCGTACCACTGCTATATATCTATATAAGCACAGATGACTACCAAATGTATCACTTACGTTATCATTGCTGGGACATTTATCATCTGTTTTTAGAGAAAGAGGATTACACTCGATGAGGTGAGTATTTTTTTTGTTTACAGGCACCCTATAGGTAACTACTTGAATAGAGAACTGAAGGGCAACATGGGGTGTAGGTAGGTATTTGCATGTAAAAGAGAAAAGAGAAAGTACTCTCTATTTTTGGGGGCACGCTTGTAAATTTAAAACTTAACGTTTAATTATAAATTCATTAAAATAGATTTAGACATGACAGGACAGACATACAAAAAACATGTACAATTCTTGAAACTCCAAATGACAGAGTTCTCTATTAATTATTGAGGTACCACAATATATGAAGTGGACCGCGAATATTTGTTATTGTGGCAGAATACCTTATTTTGCACCGAATATTCTTAGTTTTTAGGTCGTTGTTATTTTCTATTGACAGGAAGATTTTTGATATAAGGAAAAGAAAGGGAGGGAAGGGAAAAGAGAAAGAAAGAAAGAAAGAAGAATAAAAGAAGGGAGGAGAGAGGAAAAAAGGGAAGGGAGGGAGGGAGGAGGAGGGGAAGGGTCAAGGAAGAAGGGAAGTGAGAAGAATAAATTGATGAGAACAAATTAGGTGTCAGTACACCCCTGCAGTTTGATTGTGATCACGGTGACTGCTGCTGATTGCTCTGTATGTCTGGCTAAACCAGACTGTGCAATTGAGCGGGTCTTACCATGCGACAGTTGCAGATAAGGGTGTTAAATAGTTGGGCTGTAATTCCCTCTCTGTTAGGGTGGGCGACTCCCTGATTAGCTGAGCCCTTGCAGGAAAATCTACCCTCAATCAGTGAGGTTTTGAGCCCAGAAAGTGTATAGTTTTTAGAGAGCAAAGTTAATTGCCTTGTAGGGTGTATGTGCACGCTGCTATCTCCCACTTGCTTTGCAGTATTGGTGGGCGATGAGCAGTGAACTCCACCCTTGAAGACAATAATGGAATTACCCAGTTATATAGAGAAAGGTATATCGTTAGAGAAATAAAAGAAATAGGATAGCAGGTAAACGCAGTAATATTTGGAATGTGTGATATCAAAAAAGGATCAAAAGAGTGGTCCTTTGATCACAATATCATTATATACACCTGTATATCAATTTACAAGTATCAAACATCAGCTTAATCACCTGTTTTCACAATAATAGAAGATACTCCTGTCACTAATTATATAAATTTCGCTAAGAAAACATAATCATGCATCTCATTCCTTCACATGAAAGGTATCACTCTAGGTGATCTTAATGGTTCTAAACCAATCAGAGCAGACAAGAGTAAAACACAAGGAAAAACAATAAAGCCCTTTTCTCAAAATGACAGCAGGACAGTACAATTTCTGTGGGGTCGTATTCACAATTGTATCAAATAATTACAATGTTAGCAGCCCCTTAATAGGGGTCTTACCACCACCCAGATAGTTGTCTGCTATGATCTTAGGGACAATCAGTCTGCTGCAGAAGGAAAGAGATTTTTTCTTAGGTCTGGACCTGATCGCAGTAATGGGGAGTCTGGTGTCTCCTCAGTAGCTCAAGGTGCAAAAAGTAGTTGTGGGATAGACAGCTGTTTCGCGGAGGTCCCGCTTCCTCAGTATCCTACTGCTGTCTGGCTTGTGCTGGGTTTTATTTGGTCTTCCACCAATGAGAAATGTGGGTGTGTGGTGACGTGAGTTGGATCTATCACCAATAGAAATTATGGGTGTGTCATAGTATTGGGTGGGTGGGTGTGTACCTTTTACCTTGGTACTATTTGCTGTAGTTCGCGTTGGTATAAATGTGTAGTTGTTTGTAACAGTATGCCGGAAGAGGCCATCCCCTCTATGTTCCCCCAGGCGCAGTGCCGGCATCTCCGTCCATATCAGATGGAGCGACAAACGGCGGACGGGTGCCGCAGTTCCCAGGAACCCTCAGGCGTGCAGGCGGCGCGCCGCCATGACGCGCGCCTGTGTACAGCGCATCACCATGGCAACGCGTCCCACGCACGGCTATGTGGGCAGCGCGTCGCCATGACGCGCGCCTGTGTACAGCGCATCGCCATGGCGACGCGTCCTGCCCCCGGCCATGACGTGCGCCTGTACACAGCGCGTTGCCATGGCAGCGCGTCCTGCGCGTGGCTATCTATTTTCTTCGGCTGATGTGTAGTCTTTGTGTGCGTCTGTATAAGACGCTGTACCTTGCACCACTTGCTTCGCCTGGTGTCAGTATGTAATCCCATGAGTGATCTGATATGTTCAGTCGTCATGGCTGAAGCATAGTGGCCTATACCTGTGTACACTTTATACTTTTCACCCTTTCCTTTAATGACTCTCCATTTTTTTCATTTTTTTATTTTTTTGTTCTATACATTTCCTGTGGGCTACTTAATTCTTATTCTGTGTCCCTGCAGGCAGTTTTGTTGCTGCCTATGATGGCTATACATAGTATGAATGGTAGTAAATATCATGGGTATCGTTATTTTTAAAGAGGGAAAGGGCAACGGAAGTGGGGTGTTGGGAGGAGAGAGAAAGAAGAGGGAGAGGGGGGAAAAAAAGGGGATGCATATTGAAAAATGGACATAGTTGTCTATGTGAGACTGTACGTCTTTACCTTTGAAAAAAGATTATTAATTTATAGGTAGGCCGTGAAGAAAGTGTTAAGAAAAATATATATTAATAGTGTTGAGTGAAAAAAGCATAAACAAAACACAGATATGTGACAAACTAGTGCCTAAAAATGTGTAGTACAGTGTCTTACTGAGTGCATAAAAATGTTTTATTCGTGTACAAAGAAAATTGACTTAAGTGCTATTTTATATATGGCCCCCCAGTTATTTTCAAAAAACAGGGGGGGTTTTTTTGTTTGCTCTTTATTTGTGTATATAAGAAGGTGCTATACTATAGGGCAAGGATTGAGGGTGAATAACTGTGGGGAAGAGGGAAGAGGGAATTTGGGGCCGAGACACTCAAGTTGTATAGTTATTGTCATTATAACACATTGTTCAGGCATAGAGTCCTGTGATCATATGGTACAGAGAAAAGAATCCCACAAATTTCTCACGTTTATTTTAATTTAAGCTAATATGTAATGACTTATTTCTCCCATGCACATTGCCTAGGCAGAATATAGAGTTTGGGTCATAGAAGATAATTTTATTATTATTGGGCCTCTCAGGCATCGTTTTTGAAATAAAGAGATTTCTCTTATTTAAACAAGAAAGATTATTATGGATAGAAAAAATATATAGTATGTTTTAGAGACAAGGTAGTGTTTTATTTGAAAAGAGGGGAATTTAAAAAGAGGACTGTTTAGCCAAGAAATGACGCATAGTTGGTATTCTCATTTAGGCCGTATGGACTGACTGTATTGAGGTTAAATATCCATCTGCATTCTTTTTGAAGTAATGCTTTGGTTGTGTCTCCTCCTCTAATGCCTAGTTTAATTTGTTCTAGGCCAAAAGCTCTTAATTCATCAGGTTTCCCCTGATGGTGAGTTAAAAAGTGACGGGCTACTGATGTGAGTTTCCTTGTCTTTGTGAGGTCCGTATTGGCATTCCGAATATTGCCAATATGTTCTAGCAGTCTCTGCTTTAGGGCACGTGTTGTCATGCCCACATAGCGGAGACTGCATGGACATTCCAGACAATACACTACACCCAAGGAGTTACAGTTTATGTATTGTTTGATAGAGTGTTTCTTGCCATGTCTGTCCATAATTTCATTTGTTTTTTTGATATGGGTACATGCTTTGCAGGAGCCGCACGGAAAAGTCCCTTGTAATTTAGGTTTTTTTCTTGTTGTTTTTTGAAAATGGCTTCGTACTAACTTATCCCTTAAATTCGGGGAGCGTCGCCAGCTAAACGAAGGTTTTTTGGGGAGAGCTTTTCTCAGATCATCATCTGCTAAGAGTACCGTCCAGTGTTTTTTGACCAGATTTTGTAATTCTCTCCATTCCGCACAGTAACTCGTGATGAAACGTAGCTCCGATTGATCTTTCCCTGTAGTTGGTTGTGGAAAGATTAAGCTGTCTCTATCTGTTTTTAACGCTTGAAATTTGGCTGTTTTGATTGCTCTCTTGCTGTAGCCTCTTTCTTGTAGTCTCTTCATCAGTTCCTCACTTTTGATCTCAAATAGTTCCCTAGTGGTACAGTTCCTTCTCAAACGTAGGAACTCCCCTTTAGGGAGATTTTTGATTGTTGGGGGAAAATGTGAGCTTTCTTTGTGGAGTAAGTTGTTAGTCGCAGTTTCCTTCCTAAAGAGTTTCGTATGGATGTTGCCATCCTCATTAGGGTAAATTTGGAGATCCAGGAAAGTTGCCTCTGTTTGACTGATATTATAGGTCAGTTTCAAATTCAAAGAGTTGGAGTTTAGGATTGAGATGAAATCATGGAGATCCTTTTCTTCACCCTGCCATATTAGAAAAATGTCATCTATATATCTTATATAAGTGACAATATGGTGGGTGTATTCATCATTGGATTCCTTAAAAACGACCTCCCTCTCCCACCACCCGAGGAACAGGTTGGCATACGTGGGCGCGCATGCCGCGCCCATCGCTGTTCCCCGGGTCTGGAGGAAGAATTTGTCGTCAAAAGTAAAATAGTTTTTCTTTAAAACAAAATCCAGTAGGATCAAAATGAAGTCCTTGAAGTCATCCATGCCTTCTAAAGTAAGGAAATATTTAACCGCTTGTATACCTTGATCATGATCAATGCTGGTATACAGCGATTCTACATCCATGGTGACTAAATACTGGTCTGGATCTAGATGGACATCGTTTAGTTTTTTCAAGACATCCCGCGTGTCCTGTACATACGAGGTCAGCGTATGCACGTGGTGTCTCAAGTGGTGATCTATGAATACGCTGGCCTGTTCTAAAATGCCTCCTATACCTGACACAATTGGGCGCCCAGGTGGGTGCTCCAAGTTTTTATGTGTTTTGGGCAGCATATAAAAAGTAGGGACCTTCGGGTTATCAACTCTCAGAAATGCCAGTTCACTGTTGGTAATAATGCCTTTTTTGTGGGCTCCCTCTATCAATCGCATGTATAACAGCTTAAAGTTGTCCGTGGGATTGAATATCATGGGGTGATAGCATGTCTTGTCCAAAAGTTGCCGATAGGCTTCCTTCATATAAGCTTCTTTGGGCCACAGCACGATGTTCCCGCCCTTATCTGAGGGCTTTATAACCGTGTCTTCCCATTGGCTGATTTCTCTTATGGTTTCCCTTTCTTCCCGGGTTAAGTTGTCAGTCTTGGTCCTATTGTGCTGTGTATTCAGGTATAGGGTGTCCATCTCTTGAGATATAAGTTCACAGAACACTTTTACTTCTGGGCAGATGTTCAATAATGGCATGAAAGTACTTTTCTTTTTTTAAATATCTCTGCTGGTTTTGTTAGATGTATTATAATCCTGATTCTCCAACTCCAGTTCTTCTAGGATGGCTACTGCAATGTGGTCTTCTTCAGTTAGTAGTTCTTGGGTTCCCAAATATTCTGGGATGCTCTGGTTCTCTTCCCGATTTGTGGATGGGTATTGTATTGGTGATTGTTGTTTATTAAAATGTTTTTTCAAAAGAACCTTTCTACAGAAAAGTTGTAAATCCTTTTCACAGACAAATCTATCAAATGTTGCTGTTGGTGAAAAGGACAGACCTTTACTCAGGACTTCAATTTGTTGTGTGGATAATGGTTTTGAGGATAAGTTGATCACTCTAAGGTTGGTGTTTTGGGTTAGAACTTCTTCAGAAATCGTGGGGATTGTCGCTGGGGGGTTTGCCA
Source organism: Crinia signifera (assembly GCF_055691185.1). NCBI lineage: Eukaryota > Metazoa > Chordata > Amphibia > Anura > Myobatrachidae > Crinia > Crinia signifera. Next base: position 218,907,332 of record NC_139221.1, read on the forward strand.
TTGTCTGGCTTCTCTTTGTCTTCTTCCTTCCCCTCCGTATCCTCCTCTTCTTGGGGCACGATAGCGATTTCGTGTATCCAGACCCTCCTCTAAAAAAGGAGTAACTGAGGAGTGGGGTGTGTTGAGGAGAGATCTTGAGTTGTTTTGACTATCCTCTATATCAGATTGCTCTGTTTCAGAAGAACTGTACCCACTCTGATATCTTTGAGTTCTGTTGATTGGGGGATTAGTCCATTTAAAGATTTTGCCACTCACAAAGTCTCGTTTATCTCTTAGGAACTTGTTTTTCTTCCTCTCAATCAGGGTTTGTTCGTATGTTTGTAGATCTTCTTTGATTTTTTCAAATGTTTTTTGGAAGGTACCTTCCTTTTCCCACTCTTCTAATTTAGTACCGAGGGTTTCTATTTCCTTTTCACACTCATTTAGTGCGAGCATATGATGTTTATTCAGAATATTCATTAATTCTTGTGAACATCTTAGTAGGCAGTTTTCCCACTCTGCTTTGAGTGCACTTGTTGCTAACTCAAATGTTGGAAATATTTTTGGACGTAATCCCCGTGGAACGATTTTTTGTTTTGAGTAATTGTCTAAGGTTGTAATTTCCCAATTTAGGCCCTTATTCTGAATCGGACGGTACGGCCCGCGTGCGGCCGTACCGCCGATGTTTTTAGTCTGCACATGCGCAGAGGTCAATCTGCGCATGTGCAGCCCCATTCGCCGCAGACGTATTTCGTCCGCCGCAAAGGGGGCGTATAGGGGCGTGAGGGGCTTCATACCCTCATTTCCCTATGTATACGCCCCGCGTTTCATGGGCGTTCCCATGCAAACGCGGGGCGTATGCATGCTAATCAGGGTATGACGCCACTGATGGGGGCGGAAAGCTGACGTCGCCGGATGTCAGCTCTCAGCCCCCATACAAGCTATCACACGGACGATTGTCCGTGTGGTCTCAGCTTGCGGGAGCTGCTGTGGCGTGCGGCCCTGCCTTCGATGGTCGACGACCATCGAATGCAGGGGGCAGCTCCCACCATGGTGGAGGCGTACGCCCCACCATTTTTATGCGGATCGCCAGCCGTCCGTGTACGGACGGCCGTGGCGATCCGTCTCGTGGGCGGGGATTGGTTTGTGCGGCCGGAGCACCGTGTGCGGCTCCGGCCGCACCAACCAGAATAAGGGCCTTAGTCGTGTCTGCTTTTGTAGAGCCAACTTAAGTTTCCTTAGATCCTCATGCCAAGTTGAGTCCTGAGTAGTATTAGTCAGAGTTTGTGGGAAAATGTTGTTTAAGTCATCGTTGAAATTCCTCTTAGTAGTAAGTTCTTTTTTGAGGCTAAATGCCATCCTTGTCTCCTATGTCTGTCTCTATATGTCTGTGTGTTATGGTTTTGATATATGGGTCTTCTAGAGAAAAAGACCCTGTGGTTTACTGTGCTCCAGGTAGGAAACTGAGATCTTCCAGACCTTGAAAAAGCTGCTCCTGAGCAGTGAAACGCGTTGGCCAGGCTACCCAGCCACCCACCCCTTCCATCCTGCTGCTTATTCCTACACCACCTTGGCAAAAGCAAGAATAAAGAAAAATTGCACCTTTCTTCTTCAGAGGATAACAAGACCGGGACACTAATCCACCCACTTCCACTTTGGAGTACCCACGTCTGAAGGGACGCCACCTTTCTAAGGTACTCACTCTTGGTTCAAAGCAGAACCTCACTATACAGAGAATCCATTAAGAGGACTTCACCATCACAGTTCCCATTGGAGGACACTCTGTACAAAGGATTTCATGTCCCAGTGTCAAGGAGGACTTATCAAATGTCCACAATCTTCCTCTTCACTTGCCAGAGAATAAGGTGATATATTCCAGTACTGGATGCAGCTTTTTCATTATCCCAATTTTCACATTTTTAACCCCTTCCCCATGCAATTGCACTATATACTTGAATGTATGTTTTAATAAACTAGTATTGTTACTTTTTATCAATTTTTTGCTCTGTCATCAATTCTGCGCAATCTTCCCCCCCTTGTTTTTGTGTCTATTGTAGGGACTGACAATCCCTTTATTTGATTGCTGCAGGCCTAACCGCCCATACAGGCGCCCCTCACAGACACTCAGGTGTCTGCCCTTTTCTTTCACTCCCTACAGTATGTATTTTTCTCCCCATATTTTTGAAACCCAGACCAGTCCAAGAGCTTGGTGCTGGTTCTTTCAATACAGGTAGACTCTACGTACTTTTCCCCCTGTATTTTAAGAAATAGCATCATCTCAAAGAGCCTGGGCTGGTTATGCTGGGGAGGGGGAACCCATGACAGTATTTTTACATGTTTTAAATCTTTCTTTTACTTTTCAAAAGAGACCTGTGTATCTTCATAAACAGTTGAATTACAACTCATCAGAAGCACTGGAGCTTAGTAAATTTACCCCTAGATATGTAAACTACATACAGGTGAGCTGAATGGCTTAATTCTGTTTGGAGCATTAATTAAAGAAATCAAAAATTCAGCAATTATTGAACAACTGTGCATATGTACCATTCACATTGCGTGTGCATAAAGGTAAATTAGTGACTGAAAAGGTGAACAGATCATAATCACAATCTAGCCAGCATTTGGGGGTGGAAAGGAGACGTTTTCTGGATTTGCGAAAAGATGGCAGTCAACGATGCTTTTAAAATTCATTTGCAATACCACATGGGGCATTTGTTTTTTCAGACTGGGTGGCGGCTTTCTGCTCGTAGTCCACTGCAAATTCTTTGATTATTGACCCACGCTGAATTCTGTATTTTAATTTTACCCATCCATATTTGCTTACGTCCTGTACAGGACTAACCAATTAGTTGCTTTTAATCCCTCACCTTCCAAAGGAATTACAAATGCACAGTTACTTTATATATATTGTTATCTTCTTTCTAACTCTTGTAACAAAACAATTAAATGAATCATTAACCTTCGCTAACTGCACATCATTGTGTAAGGTGCTTCTTGCAGCAGCTACACTTATATTGTCTTTTTACATTATTTCCTCAGAATCACATTATAATTTCTTTCATTTCTCTGTGTTCAATAAACTGTAACTATAGATAATGAAATAACCAAAAACAGAGGTTAATGTTATGGTTTGGGCAGATCTATTACAATCTGTTTTATTGTGCATTCCAAGTTTGTACTATTTAAATTAAGTTATAGAAACTACACCTGTTATGAGAGTCTTACATCCTGATAAATGAGATGGTCTGCAAAAATGGTTTTGTATCCAAATATTATTCTTAGAAACTTATTTATTGCCCTTGTAACACACTGTAAAGTCATAAAACAGGATACTGTACTGTAGCTTCCCCTGTAAATAATTGCTGTTTAAAAAAAAAAAAACAGACTTGCACAAAATCTGGAACGTCTGGCAACTCGGAGGCTATTAGATTTAGTGTCCCGATTCAGACCTGTTCGCTGGGCTGCAAATTCACAGCAGGAGCAATTATCTGACAACCGTACATGCGCATAGTATGCTGTGCGCATGTGCATGCCGTTAGTACAAAGACAGCAAACAAAGGTGATTGACAGCCTGTGGCCGTTGGCAGGCAGTAACCATACATTTTCTGGGAGTACACCATAAAACGCAAGCGTTACTTGACAGTTAGGAGGGAATGTCGCCGATATCATCAGCAGCCTCCTTTTCCCCATGGCCTTCGCTGTGCTGAGTAACTCTAGACTTACTCTCCGGTGCAAACAGAGGGGACAATCAATTGAAGGTGAGAGATTCTGAATGGTTTTCCCCTCATGTGCATGATTGCAAGTGCATTCGCAGACATGCACATGGGCGGGACATGGGCGTCTCCGTCTCTCAGCCGCTCCGTGTTCTGCACTCCGTCCGTCTTTGACCTAAAGTTCGGGCAGCTTCTTTCCGGTAAGGGTATAGGCGCTCCTGGCTGTCATCCAACGTGTTTCAAGATTTACTCTTTGTCAAGGAATTTCACATTTTCACATGAAAACTCAAAGCCCAGTGAGCAGGTTGGAATCCCACACTTAGCTTATTGTGTCTACAATTTTAAATGGATCTTCAAATATGACTTATGCAGGCCTAACATATATGCCTGATGCCCCATTTTGCATCAATGATCAGTGATTAGCTAGGAAATTGTCAAAAAACAGCATGTCAAAAATCTCAAACTTATGAGTCCCAATCAATTTTTTGGTTGGCATCTTCGAATTGATGTGGGATTTCCCAATCTCTCCGCCCAAATGCCAGGAGAACGGAGAATTCCCCTGTAACTGGCTGATGTATGGACCAAAATGTTTACCAAATTCAGAACAGTGGCTGCTTATAAAATCAAGGCAAATTTAATAACTTCTCCCATGTAACATCATATAAGTATTTTTGTCTGTTAAATTAGTATAGTAGCTGAACTACAATGAAATGTGGGTGTACATGTTTATATGAAAGTTATCAGTGGAGAGCTGAGTGTCTTCATAAATCTAGATCAATACTGCAATCAGAAGCTAGATTCTGTATGCAGGAAAATGATTTACTAATATGGATCATTATTTACAATTAATTACAATTATGGATCATAAAGGAGTGGCTAGGGGGTTCAATCATTCATTGTAACAGAAAAAAAATACTAAAGATTTTAACATAAAAATAGAATGTGGGCAATATATATATGTCAGCACATTTATTCAATCATGAACTCATAATCATTAGTTGAACTGCTCACTTAGGAAGCATAAATGATTCATTCCCTAAATGTTCCCAAAAGGGTTACTGTACATGCACCTACAGTATGAAACTTTATTGGTACTGTATGTTTGTAATCTCATGTAGTGTGCTTCAGTGCTGTGTAATAAAGTATGGATTCGTAGTAATAGGATATAAAATTTCCAAAAAATGATTTACATGAATTTGTTTAGAATGGATATTTTGATATAATTCAATTGCTTTTTTCCTCACAAAAGAAATTATTCACATCTTGCTCTTTCGATTGTCTAAAATGTAACTGCTCAACGTAAAAAAGGGAATCTGTATTTCACATTTTTCAAATAAAATAAATGTACAGTACTATAGCATCCTTGTTTTGTTACATAACTTGCAATGTGGCATACAAATACAGTATGTGAACAAAATGATGCTGTAATACAGAATTTACTTATTTAGCAGACAAACTACTGTATCTGCTTGACTAATGGTACTCCCCCCCAAAAAAACACACAAGAAAAAACACAAATACAGCTTTACTATGTCAGTAATACTCCTAACTTACTGTCATCTTGGTGTATGTGTTAGGCACAAGGTGCCGGGAATACAAAGTGGAGGTATCGAGACGGCTCAGACGTGCTAGGAGACCCGGTAACTGTGAAGCTAAATGGGTCCTAGCTGGTAATCATCACCGGTCGACATGGGCCACAGAGGAATCAACAGGGTAACGAAGGGCAATAGCCCTGGAGGCCCACTGGGTAGTAGCGAGGGTAGGTGACTGACCAGGAGGTGGAGATGATCAGCACTGGTAGGGAGGAAACTGTCTCGGCCCCTAACTCCGTTGTCACCCAGTACGTCCCACGGTAGGTGCGGAGGCCCTAAATCTTCTCGCACGGCAGCCACGTTTGAAGCACGGGTTAAGCCTGTACAACTCCGGTGCCCTCCAAAGCGTCTTAGGTGGTGGCCACAACCTACCGTTGGAGGAACGAGGTGGACAAGGGGAGAGCTAACTGAATGACCCCGGTGGCCGAGACAGATGGCAGGGAGATGGACACGGGAATGGACGGGAGCCCTGGTAACCCCTGCACACTGAACCTAGCACTGATAACAATACATAAAATAATAAACCACGGTACAGCAGGAATAAATGGGAATAAGGAGTGTGTAACGATACCACTCCAGGGCACAAGGCAGGAGACAGGAATATCTCCAAGGAGACTGCAGGAAGCCGGAAGCCAGGAAAAAGTCTGCACGGATCCTCTGAGCTGCAGGATCCACCGACAACAGGCAGGGAAGAAATCCGGGTATGGCAGCTGGAGCGACCACGAGTATAAGGCAGGGAATGAACTGCGGTGTGGGCTGAAGAAAACGAGAAAGACACCCAAGGGTGCCTATGCAATCTTATAACCAGCGGTTTGCTGGACTGAGCAATCTCCATTTATAGGAGAAGTGTGCGTGCAGCACACTGAGCGGGGCGCGTCGTGATGACGCGGCGGGGAAGGACGCCGGGCAGCAGGACGTGGTTGCTAGGCAACGCCCCGATGCTCGGGCGCCGGGCGTGACGTCACCGACGCTCGGGACGTTGCTGACGCTCGGGGCGTTGCTGAGCAACGTCCTGATCGTCAGAGGACCGCCCGCCGTGCACCCCGGAGGACGGGGAGGCGACTGCACGGCGGCGGCGTCTGACAGTACCCCCCCTCGAGGAGAGGTCAACCGACCTCTGAAACCGGGCTTGTCCGGAAACGACTGAAAAAACCTCCTCTTGAGTGAAGGAGCATGGAGATCTTGATCAGCGACCCACGACCTTTCTTCCGGTCCAAAACCTTTCCAATGTACTAAAAAGAAGATCCTCCCTCTGGAAGTCTTGGAATCCAGGATGGAATCAACCACATACTCCTTTTGGCCCTGACGTAAGATGGGCACTGGCCTGCGGACAACCGGCTGAAGAGCAGGTTTGAAAAGAGAGCAATGGAAAGTGTTGTAGATCCTGAGAGAGCGGGGCAGCCCTAATCTAAAAGCGACCGGGTTAACCTTTTTGATAATCCTGTAGGGACCGATGAAACGTGGACCCAATTTGCGTGAGAATTGCCGGAGCTTGATATTCTTGGTCGAAAGCCAGACCCAGTCCCCAACCTTGAACTGGCACGGTCTCCTGTGGCGGTCAGAGAAGTGTTTGGCTGACCTGGCAGCAGAGAGGAGCGCTCCCCGAACCATGCGCCAAACCTTTCTCTTCGACGCCACCCACCTAGAATTACCCACTTTGGCATCCGTGGGAAAGAAAGAATTTGCTCTAGGGTGGAAACCGTAATTGCAGAAAAACGGGGACATCCTGGTAGCGGCATGCCAAGCATTATTATAAGAAAACTCCGCGAAAGGCAGATTCTCCACCCAGTCCCTTTGGGTCTTGGAAACGTAACACCGTAGGAATTGTTCCAAGGATTGGTTAACCCGTTCCGTCTGACCATTCGACTGTGGGTGAAAGGCCGTCGATGGACTAAGTTTAACCTGCAGGGCTACACACACTGCTTTCCAAAAACTGGCAACGAACTGGACACCTCTGTCCGAAACAATGTCAGAGGGCAGGCCATGAGCCCGAAAGATATGGGTGATGAATAAGGAGGCTAACGTTTTAGCCGAGGGTAAGCCTTTGAGGGGTACAAAATGTGCCATTTTACTAAATCTGTCGACCACAACCCAAATGGTATTAAAACCCAATGATGGTGGAAAGTCCGTAACAAAATCCATGGAGATGTGCGTCCAAGGTTGATCAGGGACCGGTAACGGCACCAGCTGCCCTATGGGGGAAAGACGAGAAGATTTGTTCTGAGCACATGCGTTACATCTGGACACTAACTGCTCAACTTCTGTCCTCATGTTTGGCCACCAGACCGCACGCGACATTAAGGAAAGTGTCTTGGAAACCCCCGGATGGCCGGCGGATTTACATGAATGGAATTCAGAAAAGACCTTTTCCCGGAGCTTCTGGGGAATAAATAATTTACCCTCGGGAGTGGTGGCAGGAGCCGAACTTTGAGCCAGCAGCACCGAATCCAGTAACCCTTGCGTGAGTCCGGCCAGAATGCATGAAGGTGGAATAATGGGATCGGGACGAGAAACTGGATCTTGCATGGCCGCAAAACTCCTGGACAAGGCGTCTGCTAAAACATTTTTTGCCCCAGGTCGATAAGTAATTAAGAAATTAAACCTGGCAAAAAACAGAGCCCACCTCGCCTGCCGCGAGTTCAATCTCTTGGCTGAACGTAAATATGCCAAATTTTTATGATCGGTAAAGATCGTGACCTGATGTTTGGCCCCTTCCAACCAATGCCTCCATTCTTCTAAGGCACATTTAATGGCCAGCAACTCCCTATTACCGACATCGTAGTTGCATTCGGCCTCCGAGAATTTCCTGGAGTAGAAAGCACAAGGATGTAGCAAGCCATCCAGTTTGTCCATTTGAGAAAGCACCGCACCTACGCCAATCTCTGATGCGTCTACCTCGAGGATAAAAGGGAATTCGGGATCGGGGTGTCGAAGAATGGGCGCAGAAGAAAATGCCCGTTTGAGCTCTTTAAAAGCCTCAATGGAAGAACCCGGCCAGGATGCAGGATCGGCTCCCTTCCTGGTGAGGGCCACAATGGGGGAGACAATATCTGAGAAGTGGGAAATAAACCTCCTGTAGTAGTTCGCGAAGCCCAAAAATCTTTGAACCGCCTTCAAATTCGAAGGTTGCACCCACTCCCGAATGGCCTTAAGCTTGACAGGATCCATGGCGAAACCCTTGGGAGAGATAATGTAACCAAGGAACGAAATGGAATCTACCTCGAACTCACATTTCTCGAGCTTGGCAAAAAGATTATTCTCCCTAAGCTTCTGAAGCACAGCCCTGACATGCTGGCGATGAAGATCCAAAGAAGAAGAATAAATTAAAATGTCGTCAAGATACACCACAACAAAGATACCTAAAAACTCCCTGAGAACATCATTGATGAGGTCCTGGAACACAGCGGGTGCGTTGGCAAGGCCGAACGGCATGACTAAGTACTCATAATGGCCCGAGTGAGTGTTGAACGCCGTCTTCCACTCATCTCCCGCCTTAATGCGGATGAGATTATACGCTCCGCGTAAATCAATCTTAGAAAAAACCACAGCTGCACGCAACTGATCAAAAAGAACAGAAATCAACGGCAAAGGATAAGAATTTTTTACCGTGATGTCATTTAACTGACGAAAATCAATGCAGGGCCGTAAGGTCCCGTCTTTTTTTTTAACAAAAAAAAAACCTGCTCCAACTGGAGATTTCGAGGCTCTGATGAAGCCTTTTTTTAGGCTCTCCTCCACGTACTCCTGCATTGCCTTCTCTTCAGGCAAAGACAAAGAGTACAATCTACCCTTGGGTAATTTAGAGTCCGGTAACAAATTAATGGCGCAGTCATACGGGCGATGCGGAGGAAGAGAGTCCGCCTCTTTTTTAGAAAAAACATCAGCGAATTCCGCATACTGGGCTGGCAACCCGGCAGGAATGGAAGTGGTGAGAAGAGCTGGAAAACTGATACACTGCTCAAAACATTCCTTGCCCCACCGTATCAATTCCCCAGACCGCCAATCAAAGACCGGGTTATGTCTCTTAAGCCAGGGAAGGCCAAGCACAATGGGTGTAATGGGACACTGGAGAACAAAAAACTTTATGCTCTCCGAATGGGAAAGTCCAACTCGAAAATCCAATAACTCCACAAAATGAGTGATGGCTCCACCGAGCAGGGTATTACCGTCTAATCCGCAAACCGTGAGCTGGGATGTCAACGATTGCAGCGGTAATCCCAAATCAATGACAATTTTACTGTCCAAAAAATTGGCTGCGGCGCCAGAATCCACTAACGCCTTACCCTCCCAGGAACTGAAACTAACTGGGATAAACAATGAATCAGATGGGGAAAACAATGAAAGGCCCGAGAAGATACTCCCCCTTACTTCTGGGCTCTGCCGTTTCCCTGTAACAGGGGACATTTGTTCAGGATATGATCCTCAGATCCACAGTACATACATAGCCCCAGGGAGCGTCGTCGGGCCTTCTCCTTGGGGGTGAGCCTAGAAAATAACCTGGTAGCCCCAAGCTGCATGGGTTCACCCAGGTCTGGGGAAGTCTCCTCTGGTAGCTCAAAACTGGGTAATGCTTGAGCCTCTCTTTCGCACCGCCTCTCCCTAATCCTCCGATCGATACGTATGGCTAGAAGGATTAATTTATCCAAAGAAGGAGGAGAGGGATATTGCACCAAACCATCCTTAACGTTATCCGCCAGACCTAGGCGAAACTGACTCCGTAGGGCTGGATCATTCCACCCAGAGTCGGCGGCATAACGTCTAAACTTGGCGCTGTACTCCTCGGCAGAAAGATGACCCTGTTTCAGGGCTCTAAGATAAGCCTCCGCGGAGGCTGATCTGTCAGGATCGTCATAAAGGACTCCTAATGCCTGAAAAAAGGCATCTACCGAGCGGAGAGCAGGATCATCAGGAGCCAGACTAAAGGCCCAAGACTGGGGGTCCCCCTGGAGAAGGGAAATCACAAGACCCACTCTCTGTTGCTCAGAACCTGAGGAGTGTGGTTTTAACTGAAAGAACAACCTACAACTCTCTCTAAAATTCATGAAATGGGGCCTATGACCTGAAAACCTATCAGGGAAGTTAACTTTGGGTTCCTGGTGAGAACCTGCTGGTGGCTGAGCTGAGAATCTGGTCTCTACCTTAAGTGACAAATCCTGTAACTGTTTGGTCAGGAGCGAAACCTGATTGGCCAAAGCTTGGGCCGCGTTGGGATCCATGATGACCGAGCAATATCCGATGAAAAAATAGTGGTAAGGGGATATGGACCGTTCACTGCGGGGGTGAATGGCCCACAGAACTGTTGGCTGGTTATACTGTTAGGCACAAGGTGCCGGGAATACAAAGTGGAGGTATCGAGACGGCTCAGACGTGCTAGGAGACCCGGTAACTGTGAAGCTAAATGGGTCCTAGCTGGTAATCATCACCGGTCGACATGGGCCACAGAGGAATCAACAGGGTAACGAAGGGCAATAGCCCTGGAGGCCCACTGGGTAGTAGCGAGGGTAGGTGACTGACCAGGAGGTGGAGATGATCAGCACTGGTAGGGAGGAAACTGTCTCGGCCCCTAACTCCGTTGTCACCCAGTACGTCCCACGGTAGGTGCGGAGGCCCTAAATCTTCTCGCACGGCAGCCACGTTTGAAGCACGGGTTAAGCCTGTACAACTCCGGTGCCCTCCAAAGCGTCTTAGGTGGTGGCCACAACCTACCGTTGGAGGAACGAGGTGGACAAGGGGAGAGCTAACTGAATGACCCCGGTGGCCGAGACAGATGGCAGGGAGATGGACACGGGAATGGACGGGAGCCCTGGTAACCCCTGCACACTGAACCTAGCACTGATAACAATACATAAAATAATAAACCACGGTACAGCAGGAATAAATGGGAATAAGGAGTGTGTAACGATACCACTCCAGGGCACAAGGCAGGAGACAGGAATATCTCCAAGGAGACTGCAGGAAGCCGGAAGCCAGGAAAAAGTCTGCACGGATCCTCTGAGCTGCAGGATCCACCGACAACAGGCAGGGAAGAAATCCGGGTATGGCAGCTGGAGCGACCACGAGTATAAGGCAGGGAATGAACTGCGGTGTGGGCTGAAGAAAACGAGAAAGACACCCAAGGGTGCCTATGCAATCTTATAACCAGCGGTTTGCTGGACTGAGCAATCTCCATTTATAGGAGAAGTGTGCGTGCAGCACACTGAGCGGGGCGCGTTGTGATGACGCGGCGGGGAAGGACGCCGGGCAGCAGGACGTGGTTGCTAGGCAACGCCCCGATGCTCGGGCGCCGGGCGTGACGTCACCGACGCTCGGGACGTTGCTGACGCTCGGGGCGTTGCTGAGCAACGTCCTGATCGTCAGAGGACCGCCCGCCGTGCACCCCGGAGGACGGGGAGGCGACTGCACGGCGGCGGCGTCTGACAGTATGTATGGTTGACATAAACATGGAACATAAAATATATGTGCAAGCATATACATGCCTGGAATTAGGAGGCATGGCTTTGCAGTCAGGGGCATGGTCAATTATTACATCACTACCGTGAGGCGACGCCCCTGTTTTCGTAGTTGGGGGGCACAGCCAGCACTGTGTGCACTGCAATCAAGGCCCCTTGTTCCTCTGTCTCCATGCTGTGCAAACAAAAATCTGGTAATATGTACCACTCGCTCCCAATACTGGAAAATGTACAAACACAATTGTTTACATAAATCAAATGGATTTAACCAAATTGTCTGAAAGACGGTTGACTGTTTTCCAGTGTTTAGGAGCAAATGTTCTATTCCTATATGCGCTAATACACTATCAGATATTTGTTTCCACTAGATAGATTGAACAGATACATCTTTAGGTGTGCATCTAGTGTCTCCTCCATAATTGTAGGAACTCACTATTCCTGGGGAGCACTGGAAACCAAGTACACAAATAGGACAGCCAATTAAAAAAAAAGGAAATAAAAAAAAAAATTCCTGCAGGGTTTTTCCCCATAGCCGTAATTTTCTCCTATTCAATGAGGAGAGAAAATGAGGTGCAGTGATTTCTGTATAAATCATCATGTCTTTTTTTAAAGCAAGCCCAGAGCAAGTAAGATTTTCCCTAAAACTGTTACTGAAAATTCCTTGGGACTTGGGGTTATTGAGACTTGATTGCAAAACAGCTTTTTTCTCAAACAGACAAAACCATGTGCACTGCAGGTGGGGCTGATGTAATATGTGCAGAGATAGTTAGATTTGGGTCAGTTATTTTGTTTCTGTGCAAAGTAAATACTGCTGCTTTATTTTTACACTGCAATTTAGATCTACATTTCTGTGCACATGTTGCAACATTGCAGCATGGTTATGTCCATTTGAGAAAAAAAGCTGCTTTACAATCAGGTCTGAATTAGGTATTTAGGGGGGGGGGGGGGTATTCAATCCGGGCCGAATTTCTTGGCCAGGTAAAAAATCGGCAATAATAGTATTCAATCATGTGTGTTTTTGCTAGTTTTTGAGTCCATTCTTGACTATGCTGAAAACGGCTGCAAATTTGCCAAAAATATGCAAAGTTGTGGTTATTTTGCCGATCCACATGGTTTTCACCTACAGTATGTTGTATTTTTCGCACAAACGAAAGATTAGCACTGGGATTCATTAGGGAGGGTCAAATTAGCCCCATCAAATGAGCGACAATCAGGGCTACTGCAGCAGTGGAAAGTGCAATGTACTGTATGTGTGCATCTCTGTACCCTGAAGGCAACAGCTGGGAGATATACATCTCCCAGCAGCCACCAGTACTCCCAGCACCTCCTCATTCAAAGATGGAGGGGAGACCATCGGGAGCCACATAGAAATCAGCACCAGTGAGTGATTTTTTTCACGCTCCATGGGGTTTTCAGAGCTAAAAACCCCACGTTTATTTTTTTTAATTCAACACTCTACAATGTTGTGCAAGGGCCACACTTTTTTTTGCATGCCAAGCCCCATGCCCAATTTTAGAGTTATTGTTGCCTAGATCTTTATTTATTTTATTTTTTATTTTTTGACCTGTGCAGCACAATAACTCTCTTTGCTACATAGATATTGTAATCTCCACTGGGGCAGGAACATGTGTGAACATCAAATATTCTCTGTAGAGCTATGGTATACAGTATGTGCAGTATAAATAATTAATAATAAATAAAGTCATATGTTTAAATTGTATATGCTCTGCATTCACTGTATGGTGGCTTGTTATCTAACTTGTCTTTCCTGAGTAAGGTGTGATTCTTATTTTGAAAATCTGAATTATTTTCTCATTTGCAGGCTCTGGTCTCAATGATGGACAATGGCACGAAGTACGATTTACAGCCGAAGAGAACTCTGCTATGTTAACTATTGATGGGGATGAAGCTTCATCTGTTAAAACAAATAGTCCACTTCAATTCCGAACCGGAAGTCAATATTTTTTTGGAGGTAAGAATCACAAGTATTCGGTGTAGGTTTATGTCTTTAAGTTTATAAAGCACAAGAGAGGCAATACAAGAGGATTGCCAGCCAAAATAAATGTGAGAGAACACTCATTATTTGTAAGTTTGTGTATTGTTTCCCCATTGCTAATGAATATGTTACATTTATGTTATGCATGACAAAGACCATACTTGCCTACCCTCCAGGAAGCAGCTGGAGGCTCATGATTTTTAGGGGTAGCTTCCTGCAGCCCCAGAAGAGTAGGCAACTCTCCCACATTCTGCCCACTTTCTAATAAACTGTAACTGATTGTATGTTACGCACCAGCAATCCCAGGATCTGCGGGAAGGACGTAGGGCTAAATGCTTATATAGCATAATTTCCTCTGCCGCCTCACTGCAGTCTCCCTAATGATGAGACATATGGCCCCACTGCCTGTAGAGTCTTCTCTCTGGGCTTCTCCCTGGGAACCATCATCAACTGTGACTTTATGTACTGTATATCTGTTATATAGTAGCAACTTTGTGACATGAGATTTTTCTATACAAAGGCTAAAGCAGGTGAGATAAATTTCAATGCATACTGGACTGTTGCAAGTTCTGTTTTGTGAAATAATTTTTGTTTCCATAGATACAGCAAATGCTCTTTAACTGGGCCATAAATAATAGCATTAAATGTAGATGGTGAACCTGCAGAATATACAGATTTAATATTTTGTGAGTGTCATTAATGCCCCATACTCACTAAGCAATATTTTAAATGATATCGCTAATTTTTCCACTTCTGAGCAATATTCTTTAAAATATCGCTTACTGTGTATGATTAATATAATATCGTTGATGCAATCTCAAGCCGATCATTAATAATGTCCTCCACTGGTCTGCCCCCCCCCCCCATTTATTGCCGATGCTGGCACCCAACCCTGTCCCTGCTTCTGCCAATATCGCTGGGCATACATGTTGTGTAGTGTGTACCCAGCTTAAGTCTTTTGTTTCCTAATGACTAGAATTAAAAATTATACTTAATAGATTCCAATCCTGACCCACCTTTCTGTCTGAGCCTGGGACTGGAGTCCACCCCTCCCCCCCCCCTTGATGGCTGCTCTGCATGTGGGCCCTCTCTCTTCAACCACCTGTGCAGGGTATTGCTGTAAAACAATGGCCAGGTTAGGGGATTTGAAAGCCAAGTAGTGCTCCTCATGTTTCCAGATGGCAAAGAATCCTGGGGCGAAATGTAATAGGGTGTGATTTTTGGACGAGTTCCAAACTCGCCAGAAATCGCACCTTTAAAAATCGCGTTTTTTGCCGCGAATTCGCTTATGTAATGAGATGCGAATTAGCGGCAAAAAATGCGATTTGCCGCGATTTCGGGCGATTTTTAGTCATGAAAATGTGCGCATTTTCAGTCATGAAAATGCGCGCATTTTCATAAATGCGATTTTGTGCAAAAAAAAAAAGTTTAAAAAAAAACGGCGTGGGGTCCTCCCTCCTAAGCATAACCAGCCCCGGGCTCATTGAGCCGGACCTGGTTCCAAAAATACGGGGGGACAAAAAGCATAGGGGTCCCCCGTATTTCTGAAACCAGCCCCGGACTCTTGGACCGGTCCTGGTTCCAAAAATACGGGGGACAAAAAATCTGGGGGTCCCCCGTATTTTGAAACCAGCACCGGGCTCCAACAGCCCACGGTGTCATGCCACAGCCGGGGGACACTTTTTATACAAGGTCCCCCGGCCAAAACATGAGCACCGTGGCTGGTCAGCCTTGGACGGGGTACCTGGAGGAGTGGGGACCCCCCCAATAAAGGGGTCCCCCCCCCAGGCTTCACCCGTCCAGGGCTGAAGCCCGGGGCTGTCACCGGCGTCCGTGGCCAGTGGACGCCGGCCTGATAGGGTTAAATCCATCATACATATCATTACATTGCTTTATACCGGAGAACTACAAGTGCCAGCAGACCTCCCCCACATGCTGGGACTTGGAGAACCACAAGTCCCAGCATGCGGGGCATTAATGGGCCCGCTGGGACTTATAGTCCACCTGTAAAAAGAATGTTTATAAAAAACACACACAGAGAGAAGTACAAGTTTATTACACACACACACCTCACTTTTACACCAGCGTTACTTACCATTCCTGGATCCAGCGCTGGTCTGGCTGCTTTACAGCCGGCTCCCCCCGCACTGACAGGCAGCGGGGAGAACCGGCTTTCTCCGTTGCCTCTAACAGCTTCTGTAGCGCTGTTCCAGCGCTACAGAGGCTGAGAGCGCGATTGGCCGATACGTCTCCATGGAGACGCATAGCTCAGTCCTGATTGGCTGAGCTATGCGTCTCCATGGAGACGCATAGCTCAGCCAATCGCGCTCTCAGCCTCTGTAGCACTCGGACAGCGCTACAGAAGCTGTTAGAGGCAACGGAGAAAGCCGGTTCTCCCCGCTGCCTGTCAGTGCGGGGGGAGCCGGCTGTAAAGCAGCCAGACCAGCGCTGGATCCAGGAATGGTAAGTAACGCTGGTGTAAAAGTGAGGTGTGTGTGTGTAATAAACTTGTACTTCTCTCTGTGTGTGTTTTTTATAAACATTCTTTTTACAGGTGGACTACAAGTCCCAGCGGGCCCATTAATGCCCCGCATGCTAGGACTTGTGGTTCTCCAAGTCCCAGCATGCCGGGGAGGTCTGCTGGCACTTGTAGTTCTCCGGTATAAAGCAATGTAATGATATGTATGATGGATTTAACCCTATCAGGCTGGCGTCCACTGGCCACGGACGCCGGTGACAGCCCCGGGATTCAGCCCTGGACAGGTGAAGCCTGGGGGGGGGGGAACCCCTTTATTGGGGGGGTCCCCACTCCTTCAGGTACCCCGTCCAAGGCTGACCAGCCACGGTGCTCATGTTTTGGCCGGGGGACCTTGTATAAAAAGTGTCCCCCGGCTGTGGCATGACACCGTGGGCTGTTGGAGCCCGGTGCTGGTTTCAAAATACGGGGGACCCCCAGATTTTTTGTCCCCCGTATTTTTGGAACCAGGACCGGTCCAAGAGTCCGGGGCTGGTTTCAGAAATACCGGGGACCCCTATGCTTTTTGTCCCCCCGTATTTTTCGAAGCCCGGGGCTGGTTATGCTTAGGAGGGGGGACCCTACGCGTTTTTTTTTTTATAAAAACACTTTTACACATTTTTATTAACAAGACCATGCACAGATCTCAATGATCTGTGCATGGTTCTGTCAAATTCGCCTGTCAGAACCTGGTCTATTTTTTTTGCGATTTTTGGTAACATTTACCAAAAATCACACCCTATTACATTTGCGAGTTGTATACTTTATAATGGGAAAACATCTGGATGCGAATTGAAATGTGACTAAAAATCGCACTTCTAAAAGTGCGATTTCGCGGTAAAAAGTGCGATTTTTTACCGCGATTTTCAACCTATTAAATGTGCGATTTTCGGAAAATGTGCGATTTCGGACGTTTTTGACCCAAAATCGCACATGTCCAAAAATCACACCCTATTACATTTCGCCCCTGGTTGGGGCAGCTAGGACATATATTTAACCAGCACAGAACAGCTGTTCTATAAAGACGACTCAGACCTACAGATGGAGCCTTCTTCAGCTAACCTTCTATGGAGAGCCATGGAGAGCCAAGGCTTATTATCATCTATTGTTCTAGGCTGCAATTCAAAACATAGAACAATACAGTAGGGGATTAGTAGAGGATTAAATCTGACAGCTCTGTCTCACTTAATCCTATTAAAGGGCTAGTTGAGGATGGCTCTATCTGTAGGACTATTTAATTGGGTTTATTTTTTTAATAAAGTGGCCTGATAGAGAGTTAGCCTGTAACATGCAATTACTGTATAAATATACTGTAGTTATATAGAACACACAATGCCCATTAAAATTGCAGCTTAGGTTTGTGAATATTTTACAATCAGATGAAGAACAAAAGCAAGGAAATCCTTTAGAGCCACTCATTTATTTCCTCTCCTGTCACAACACTGTTCAGCTCTATACATGGATATTATTACGGAAGATTGGATTGATAGTCTGTAAAGCTAGCGACTTTAATAAGGAATAAATAAAGCTGCATAAAGATGGAATTTTGATGATGTTCACTTGTTTATTCAGCTATAATGTAATTGGCAGTGGATGTGCTTTTTAGTTTGTTTATTGTTCATTGAACCTAATAAATAGAACAGAAGAAATGTAGTGTTTTCAAATCATTTATCATTGTGTTACACTGACAGTGGTTTTGCATGTTCTTCTGTCAAAGAAATTAGCTTTACTACAGTTGGATCACAAGGTTTTGGCACCCTGTGTCTGACCTGAGTGTCATATCATGTATATACTGTATGCCCAGTGTATTGGGAGTTTATGCGAGTCCTTAGATTTGTTCATGATTCGGCTCCTAGTTGACAATTACAATCATTATAACACTGCTCATCCTGAGGCAGGCTTGTCTAGGTGGCTTGGGGTCACGTACTGTATTCAACCTTTCCCAGTGCTGTTGAATGACATCTGTCAGATGATTTAGACAGCAACTAATAGTTTCATGAAACATCTGTTGCTGCTATCTAGTAATTGGTTTTATGGACTGAGCAAGCTTTATGTCTAAGTATTTCCATTTAATGTAAAAATGCTGAAGCCCAACATTTTTGTCTGTGGACTGTAAAGATGGCCATACACTACTGCAATGTATCGCAGCAGTGTATGGCCATATGATCCCCCACGAGCTGCCCCAGACCTTTCCAGGCGGTAGGATCACATGCGATAAATCGCATGCGGTACTTTCACTTGTGATGTATTGGGAGGGGTTCCCAGTTGGAGGTTTGACCTGCATGCAGGTCTGAACTCCAACTCAGGTCCCATGTGCACGGGACCGAGCATCAGACCTGATAGGACCTCACACTCACCTAATTTTGGATGATTTCTTGGCCCGATCCGTCGGGAATAGGTGAAATCTGCCCAAATGGGGGCCTTAACTGTATATTTAAGGAACAATGGAGCAGATGTATTAAGCCTGGCGAAGAGATAAACTGGAGATAAAATGGAGATAAAGTACAAGGAGATAATAAACCAGCCAATAAACTCCCCACTGTCATATTTCAAACACAGCTGATTGGCTGGTGCGTTATCTCTTGGCAGGCTTAAAACACCTGGACCAGTGTCTGTCCTATTTCTGTATGTACAGATTTCTGTTCCCCAGCACTTTTCAAACCTTCTAAAGAGGACAATTGGAGGTGTTGTCCAGATAAACCAATCAGCAAATAACTTAGGCGGGATGTCGATACCTTGCAGATTACTATGAACTGGGTTGTCGCTGAAGTCAACCTTGCTCGTTTTTTATCACACTTAATGCAAGTGAAAGCAAATACGAACAAGGATTTCTGTTCCGTATTTACCCGCAATGGGCATGATTCATATTTGGATACAAACCAAATGGTGTGAGCACAAATACAATGTTTGAAAGTCTCCAAAGGGCAAGGCCCATTCTGTGCATTTGCAGAACAGCTCCTGCAAGTTTGCTGGCAGCCCCTGTCAGCAGCAGAATGTCAATCATTTAATGAACAGCATTAGGTCCTGTTCATCAAAACAGTACTGCGTTGACTCAATTTTTAAAGTGTGGTCGGTCAAGACTTATTGGACCCAGGTGTCCAGATCCTATGTGCCTGAAACTATTGTACGTACAGTAAATGACATGGAATTGTGCAGTACAAACCTTGTGTCTGTGCAATTCCTTCCAGACATGAATCAGGCCCAACATACAATCGACTGAATATTGTGGTTAATTACATGTCCTCCTAGTTGTTGGATCCAATTTGGAAGATACACTCTCATGCAGTTGAGTATTGAGAGATGCTCTGCACCACTTATTTTGTACTGTTTGCTGGTTATCATTGTTTATGATGAGCATGCAACGGAAGTGTAGTGACCATTTGAGCATTGTATTAGTTTGCCGTTGCAGATTTTTCCTGATCCTGGCAATGCTAATTCTTATTTGTGTTATAAATTCATGTTTATTGCATGTAATTCCAACATACTTTATGTTTTCCTGCGTGTATGTTTGTCACTAAAACATTTACACGTTATTTTCAGTTCAATCTAAAAGGCTGAAGTACCTTTTGAATCTTAATAAGGTACTCTTGAAGATACACAAACCAAAGGTCGAGAATGTGATGTGCAATTATCCTCAATTGGAGGATTGCAATCTTTAGTATCACAAATAATGTTCAGCTTTAGATACAGTATAATGTTTATTATTTCATCTTTTCAGATACATAGGGTTCTGTTATATATTTATAATAAGAAGTATTTTGTTCACCGCTGTTAAAATAGATTATGATCATATAATCATCTCAATTAAGTTTAAATATGACTATTTCAGGTACAGTGTGCGTGTGTGCTTGCGTGTGTGCTCGCGTGTGTGTGCTGTTTCCTTACTCTTTAATTAACTGAATGTCCATGTATATAATTACACAATTTAGCAGTGCAGTGATAATCTAGTTAAATTGTGCTTTGTTTATAGCCAACTCAAGGATCAACAAACATCTTGTTGTGTAACGAAAGGCTTTATGTACTGATTGAAAGACAGATGGCTCTGTCTGGCAGGAAGCCCTTTAAGAAACTGCCCAGGATCGCTTTGTATTTAAATTGACTGTGTTGGCTAAAAAAATAAAAGTAAGAAAGAAACAAGAAATATAAAAATGTACCTCTGATTTCCTGTTACAAAACAACCTCAACATTTCACCTCTACTTCATTTCCACAACACAAACTGTTGTGTTACTCAGAAGAAAGAAACCATGGCAATGCATGTTTCTTGGGGGGGGGGGGGCTTGGACACTGTGCATCCTTCAGTAATTGTAAACATGCTAAGAGGTGATAACATGCTGAGACTTGTAAAGAAATAGAGGAGGTGCAGGTGCAGATTTAGTATCGAACCATTATAATCAGAATAATTATAATATACCTATCAATATACCTTTAAGTAAAATTTAGGCACACTTTTGGCCACCAACTGTGACCAAGTGTTGGGACTCTGAGGGGATCCAAGACAAGATGTATCGGGAAGGACAGGCCATGATCCCAACCCTAACTGTTAATCCGTCCAGACATTATAGGCACCTGCAGAGCTAAGACTTCAAGTATAATAGCCATGTTCAAAGGGGTAAATTAGATTCACCCCAACCCGGTGCTACAAGGACTTTGCAAGGAAACAAGGTGCCCAACACCTCCAGAGCGTACATGAGGGAAACTAACTAAAACTATAAATGGAAAATAAAACGTGACATGGCTGTCCTCCATAGGAAGGGATCCTCCAGCAGACTAATGTACAAAGATAATAAGTAACCCCTACATAGGTCAGAAACACCAGGGAGTTAAATGGAGGAATATGGGAGCAATCTTCCACTTAACTCCCAGGAATGCAACAATACAAGATGTTATGCAAATAAGTAATTCCTCACACCCACATTTGTAACTACAGAAAGACAGCAGGGTGCAAACACAGTATGTCCTGCTAATGGCACATATGCAACAATTCATGAAGATGTTAATAAAACACAATATAACCTTTGTGGAGCTGGATGGCAAAACCCCTAATGAGAGAGAACATATAACACCATACAGATAAACTCTAACAGGGATCAGCAGAAATACTGTAGATCGAAAAATTAGCACTTACAGTAGCTAAATCCTCTGTGGAATGGAAAGCATCAGGAACACCTAACTAAGGCAGGGTCAGGAGAGCTGAGGAATATGGCTGATGACCAGAGAACATTTTCAGACAGACTGCACCAAGACAGGGAAACAGACTAGGACAGGCTGCACTAGGAGAATCACTGGCACATTGGTGAAGGGCAGCATGGGAGATAAAGGAAATACTCCCATTCTGAATAGCCAAGGCGGACAAGTTCCCTTAATGTTGAGACTTAGTACAGGTGAACAGCCTGACACACAAGGCCCAGAGCTAATGGTTTAATTAAACAACAGCTGCACTGCACCTGTAGGACACAGAAGTCATGCTGCAGCTCCACAGTGCAAAAACCATACACCAGAAAACATGGTATGCTAACACACAGAATTACATAACAGGAATGAGCCACTGCTGGATCATGACACCAAGTGGCCTCTTCTGGTGAGCCACTGACATACCTAAGGTACTAGCCCAGTGCACTGGAACCTCCAAAACATCACACGCCAATCCCCTCCCCCCTGAGGCATCACACTAGTGAGAGGATTAGGTATATGTTTCTTACATATCTGGCAGGGAATACTAAATGCTTGTGAGAATTACGTCTTACATGTATTGTATGGTTCCAACCCATGTCAGACCTTGGACAGACCCTTTTTACACTACTCCTTATACCCATGGTATTCCCATTCCTTTCACACTACAGTGCTGTGTGTATCTGTTCTGCTTGCACTTGGAGATTTTATTGTTTTCAAGAACTGATCAGCCAGCTCTCCCAATGATTTTAACCAGGTTCCCATTTAAGAAAATGTATACAAAAAGTGCTAAAAAGTTGGAGATTTGATTTCCTTTACAATGTATTAATTGTATGGCATAAAATAAACCAACTTGATAGAAACTAATCAAAATCAGACACAAATCGTTCAGATTAAAAAAGACATTACACCCTGAGGTTAGCGTTTTGAGGAAAGTCCAATTCTGTAATTGCCCCAAAGTGTTTCCGCACTTATTTGATGTCAGTATACCATCAATTCAAACATTTAGTGCTAATCTTGTCCAAGTGTCTCTCACCTACAGCTGATAATTTTGAGGTCCCAATTTGTCAATGGGACTCTTGCAAGACAGTTGGTAAGTAGGTAAGGCAGTTGGGAGCTGATGCAGTTGTTTTGTGGGAGCCCAAACCACCAACCAGAGCTGTTCAATCCCTTGCCCCCTTCCATTGGGCGTGCATGCCCTGTATGTGCACCCAATAAAACCAAGTACAGCCATGCAAAGCAAACAATGCAAATATAAAAATTTTACTCTTTAAATGACATCCCTATACCCATAGAAGGAAATATGTTTTATTTTACCTCTAAACAGGAACATTTTGTGTTCTAATATGATATTGTACTTTGGTCACTTCTCTGTGCTCCCTGCATAGCCCAAACTGGCCCCCTTTCTATAGTAAGACATATACTAGTCCATCATCTGTACCATTACAAAAAGCTCCAAGTGAGCAGGTGATTAATATGGAATTACTGGGATCCACAGCTAAATTGAGAGTAACTGTAAAGTAGAGGCAGCAATCTGCTTTGGAGGCCCTGATTGTGCTCTTCTAGGCATGCTAGAACTGTGAGCCCAAACAGGGCCTCACTACCAGTTGTGTAACTTTAGAGGGTGCAGTGAATGCAGCTGCTATGGAGCCCTGTGGCTTTGGAGCCAAAAAGGCAATCCCACTGCCCCACTGGTGCTACATGCTCTGCAACTTCTGCAGTACAGGGAAGGTGCTGGACTGCAGAGGCGCTCTCCCTGCTTTGCATATACCGCTGCTGTGATCTGTAGCTGCCGCGTGCCTGTCACACTATGCTTAGCAGCACAATGCATTGATTATATGTGGGAAGCAACTAATCAACGTGCGCCTCTCCACCTCCTCCCATGGGAATTTAACAGCTCCTGTTCCACTTCCCTCCTGATAGCTGCAGGCGCAGAGTGCAGGCAAGTCAGCACTTACCTGCACTGTCATCTTCCTTCAGAGTTTGTCCAAAAAAGGCAGCAGACATCTCCTGTATCTGTGTTCATGCCTGCTACCTTCCAACATCCCAGACCATGGCAGAACTCAAGCCTGTATGAGCTCCTAGACCTCAAACCATAGTATGCTCTCCAAATCCTCACAGGAGGAATTTCTGTTGCCAGCTGACAACCCATATCCCTGTAGCCAGCCTCAAGTCAACTCCTCTAGTGTGCTTCCCTAGAGCCAGCTCCATACCCCCTCTCTCTTGCTGGCACCCCTATAGCCAGCCCCATACCTCCTTCCCATAGTGTGCTCCCCTGTGACCAGCTTCCACCCTGACCCCTTGTGTGCTCCCCTATAGCCAGCCCCATACCCCCTCCATTAAGTGTGCTCCCATGTGGCCAGTTTACCCCCATAGTGTGCTTAGCCCCACAGCCTAACCCTAAGTCCCTTACTAGTGCCTAAAACTGACCCTTTACCATTTGGGTCTAACGTTAATCTACCTGAAAAAGTCAGATTGGCATGTCAACAAACAGGATTCTGGTGTTGCCATCTCCATATCAATGTCAGGACTAGGGTGCCAGTCTTCTGGCTGCAAGTTCGGATTTCGTTGATGATATTCTGACAATAGGGATGTTAACCGCATACCTACTATATATATATATATATATATATATATATATATATATATATATATAGACATTCTTTTTCTTGCCCCTCTCTTTCTTTCTCTCTCTCTCTCTCTCTCTCTCTCTCATTCCCACTTTTTCAATGAAAACTCTCCCCCTCTCTAACTAGCTTCTCTCTTTTCTCCCCCATCTAATATGCTCTCCTCTCTCTTCATGTCTTTTTCCCCCTGACACTCTCATTCTCTCACATTCCCCTTTCTTCTGCCCCTAAAGAGCATTATAGTAACAATGGCTGAGGGAGGGGTTGGTGGGGGTCCCTTTCAAGATTTTGCTATGGGGCTCTTAAAGTTCTAATTAAGCACTTGCTCACTACACATGTTCTGCCAGATCCCTGCATAGAGATAGACCATCATCACCAGGCCCCACTCACTGCTGAATGGGTATCCGGATAGATGATAGACAATTTCTAGATCAGCGGGCAATTGGTCGACATATGGATAACAAGATCAAAAGGTGGCCGAAACATTTTTTTGGAGAATGAAGTGAGCCATGCAAGGGGACACGGTACACTAAAGTAGACTTTTTGTGCATTTTGACCTTTAATGCCAACCTAGACATTGTCAACATAATATACCACTTCCATGCTGGACACCATAGTCATGTTGCCACTGCTGGTGATTTATACTGCCAGCATTGCACTACTAACATCCCTGTATACACAGTTTAAGTGAGCTATTGTGATATCTCAGAACAAGTACTAGATGCTTGCAAAACTTTACATTAAACTGGACCAGAGGCTAAAACACTCTTCATGTAAAACAAATAGCAGCTATTAGCAATTACAAATAACATGTACATTTGTAAATTATGTTAGTGGAGGAAGTCTTTTCTGCTGAGAGGCAGCAGCGTGATAACACTGTGCCGTGCTTCCTGTGAACTCCAGCTATTTATCACACGGACCGCAAGCACCCTGCTCTGAAATCATTGATTCCTACTGTATGTCTGCATACCTTTTCTTTTTCTTTTCCTGAAGAGTTCCCAGTAGGTTGTGCTTAATGAAATCTGACAAAACTGGAAGCGTGGCAAATCGTTTTGCACAAATATGACATAAAATAACGCACAAACAGCAGGCACAATTATCACTAATAATTCATCATGTAATACCATTTACCCTGTGGCCAAGACAGCATTTATTTTCCAACTTGTTTTCTAACGTTACTGTTGTATGTTCTGTATTGAACAATGAAAAGACAGCATGACTTTTTTCAACAAAGAAAAATCTATAAGTGTGTTTTCCTATTAAATATCTAACAGTTTTAAGTTGTTTCAAGTGCTTGTATTCTTTTATATACTGTGCTGTATGCAGTACCACTTTGTGCAATAGAAATTATAACCTCACGCTGGAACAAATTCAGCAGTGTCTCAACCATGACTGCTGAATCCTTATGGGTTATCTTGCTGTGCATGATAATGCTTGAAAATCCAAGCATTGAAAATGATTTAAATAGACAAAGCTAAGTTACTGTAGGATAATTATTTGGTTGAGCTTTGGCAAAGAATAAACAAACATAGGCCAACTGGCTGACAATTTACAGTTTTGAAGTCAAGCTGGATCTCTTCCTTAAGGATTCCAGCGAAGACCCTATTTTTTGAGGCTTTGTTTGAATTTCATTCCTGAAACATAAATAAACCAGCATGGACATGGTTAGGTTAGTAAACAATTAAAACAGTCACATTGAAGTCTTTATTATACTAAAGAGTAATCAATGTATGCATGGAGTCATACATACATACCTCCCAACTTACAAACGGACGGAGGAGGGACAAATTAAAGGGGTGTGGCCTAATTAAAGGCGTGTGGCCCCAAATTAAAGGGGTGTGCCCTAATTAAAGGGGCATGGCCTATACACGAGGCTCTCCAGTGAGGCCACGTCCCCGTTTTGACGCTATGGGGGCATGACCCAGAGGCTCTGTGAGCCTCTAGCCATGCTCCCAGCCCCCTGGCTGCGGGAATAGATGCTGTGCGCATGCGCACAGCGTTTATTCCCCGCTGCTCAGTAGCTGACAGGGGGACTCCCAACAGCCCCCACCCCTCGCTGCGGGACACTGCTGGCCACAGGAGGGATGCGGGAATGTCCCCGAAAACGGGACATTCCCGTGGTAATAGGGACTGTTGGGAGGTATGGACATAGCAAAAAAAGATAACTGACCAGCTCCCCTCTCCCTTACCCAAAACCTCCTCCACCCTTTGTACAGTACCTTTCTTATATGGTATTGACAGAGATGAGTTAGAACTCACTTAGTGCCCCTTGTCTCTCATACCAAATTAATGCACTCCCTTCACATGTCAGACAGCCTGGAATCTACCTAAAGGCCCAAACACACTGGGCAACTTTGAGCTGAAAGTCGCTCAAAACAGCATGTTTAGCGGCTTTCAGCTTAAAGCCGCCCAGTGTGTATGCCCATGCAATGAGCGGTGAGCGCTGCTACGCGCTCCCGCAACATCGCCGGGAAAGCCATTAATCTGCTGGTAATACCAGCAGATGAGCGGCTTTTAGGATGGCTTTGCATAGCTCTGCGCTATGCAACGCCACCCCCCCCCCTTGCATCTATCTATCTATCTATCTATCTATATATATATATATATATATATGTGTGTGTTTAGTATCCATTTGTGTGTCACCGAAACACTTCCATCTGTTGGCAGCAAGTGAAACTACATCTCTTTCTCTCTCACACATGCGCAAATACAGAGGCAATCACAAGGTAGCAGACTAGCTTTCAAAGCATTTGCTTCAAGCAGGTTTACTAGTAAATATATAATAAAATAAAGACTGGTCATATAATAATGAAATCACAAAGAAAACATATAAATCAATTATGTACATGTTTAATAACATATATGGTTCTCTTGTAGAGAGGTGGATGTTTAAAGTAATAACAGCCTTTCTTAAATTAAAGAAATAAAAGCAATATGCATACCCCAATGGTACTGTTCAATAAGTATTCCAAAGTAGGTGAATAAGGACCCCTCCTTTATGGTAAAGAAACGTGTAATTCAGCTGAAGCTAAAGTGTCCCACAGACCTCTCTCCAGAGTTAATCCAGTATTCCACACAGTGCTGTAATTGAGCTGCCGTAAGCCGGGGTGCTGAATTCAGCGAAATGGCCAGTTCCCTCCAGGTACATGCTAGGCAGCAGTGCAGTGTTCTTGAGGCAGTAGCAGGTGTTCAGGATATCCTTGGATGGCGGATCACAAAAAGCTGTTCATCAAATGACCGTTGGGATCCACGGGGTACAATAGATCCGAAAGTCTCTAACAAGTTTCTTTCCTAATTGGGAACAATATCAAAGGATATAGAATATTAGCCCTAGCTAGGAGTTCTTCGATGATAAGGTAATGGAAAAGATCTGAGATAATGTCATTAATCAATAATGGGGTAAAGGAGCTGAACTCTAGAGCAGTGCAAAAGCACCTTGGGAGCTGTCCATGGTATATGCTCAAAGACTCACCCCAGGAATCTCCTCACACTTCGGCAAGTTACTGTAACAGTGAAATAAACATAGTTAAATAAGATTACATTATAAAGGGACAATTGAAATGACATTTAAGGTTATTTATATTCTGATATTTTTACACATGATATTAAACATGGTTTATCCACTTACCTTTAGTAAATACTATGGCTTCTTTGTATACCTGCAATTGTGTAAGTTCAAAAAAACTGATCATATCATACAGTCATGGCATTTTACTTACTAATATACTGAATATCTGCAGAACAGGAATGGTTTTGTTTCCTGTATATAAAGCTAATGTGTTCTTAAATGTATTCATACATTATGAAACAATACTGTATATCTATATCTATGGTCAGTTGAAAAATAAATATATACAGTATTAACAGTCACAGTAAAGTTGACTTCAGCAATCAGTAATTATACAGATGTTATATAGAGGAGTTAATACATAATAACATATTTTATATGTACATTACATCCAGATCGATGTGTCAAGTATGTCCAGATAGGCATTGCTATATGGGCCAGCTGTATTTTCCACCTTTTAAAAGGTTTCAATATTATGACTAATAACAGCATTTTATATGGTCCTACACGTTTTGGGGGTCCAGGAAGAGTTCTCATCCTAACTTTCCAATCGCTCCTTCAGTGTCTGCTTCTCTGGCTCCTCTTCATTACCTCTATCAATTGAAGTACCACATGGCTCAGTCTTAGGTCCTCTGCCTTTATCAATCTGTACCACATCTCTTGGCAAACCAATCAGCTGTTTTGGATTTTCTCCAACCCAGATTTGTCACCATCTGTATTGGTTCATATCACTGAATGCCTTTCTACTATTTCATCTTGACTGTTATGTCACCACCTCAAGCTTAATATTTCCAAAACAATATTAATTATATTTCCACAAAATAACAGTAGTTACTGTACCAATGTGAAACCTTTATGACTGTTAAAATCTCAACTACCAGCCTTATCCCATAATTTGCTTCCTTAGTGTCATCCTTGACTCTGAACTGTCCTTTTTTCCCCAAATTCAATGTCTTAAAATCATGTTACATTCATCTAAACCCTATCCAATTATGACCATACCTTACACAAGACACTGCAATCCATGCTTTCATTACCTCCCACAACGATTATTGCAATAGTCTGCTTACTGGTCTTACCAAAAAGATCCTCTTACTACTATAATCCCTACTGAATGCAGCTGCGCGGCTAATCTTCAGTGCTAAACATTGATCGTTTGCTGATCCACTTTGTGAGTGCCTCCATTGGTTATCTGCATTCTAC
This sequence comes from Crinia signifera, assembly GCF_055691185.1. NCBI lineage: Eukaryota > Metazoa > Chordata > Amphibia > Anura > Myobatrachidae > Crinia > Crinia signifera. The sequence goes on from NC_139221.1 coordinate 218,936,144, forward strand.
TGTATTTAATAAAAAATACTTTTACTCAGACAAGGTCATTAACAAAACTACATCAATGTACATCTCTCGCTTATCTCAAAATATCTCCTGACCTCTTCGTTCTTCACATGATTTACATCTTTCATCAAAACGCATTATTTGCTCCCATTCTCTGTGGTAGGACTTTTTTTGTGGACTGCATCTACTCTGTGCAATGCCCTCCCACACACAAAAAGACTCGCCTAGTATCCAAACCTTCAAGCTGTCCCTACAAACTCATCTCTTCAGGCAAGCTTTTTAAATTCCAGGATAGGATATAGAATTTTTAACTGTGCTACAACCCAACCTCTGCAGCCACCACTGGTAAGTACCTATGGTAATTAATGGCTAGATACACTGTAATTAGTTCTGTCAGATAAATACATAATTATACAATTTACATTGTAATAAATAAATACATATACAAACGCCGTGCTACAGTAGTTGATAACTGATTTGTTCAAACCCCCACTAGGACAATAACATTTTTCACTCTGGTATTTAATTAGTGAGCTAATTATGTACACTAAAGAAACATGTTGGAAAATTCCATCACAAATCACAAAGGTAAAGGTGTTAACATGTTTCAATCTCTCTCCCTTCACTTTGGTGTCACTTTCTGCGTTAACACTACATTTACACCAAATGGTGTTAATCACGTCCGTGTTTCCAGCTAATTTAATAAATCTTGTCATTAAAAAAAGCTAGTCATATGCAAATAAATATAACTGCCAAATAACCTAATGACATAGTCATTCAACTGCACAGGTGTAATTACTGTATAAGTAAAGCCTATTTCCCAAGCTGAGATGATGGGTAAGCAGAGGATATAGCTTGCATGCACAGATATAGCATGCACGCATATTCTGTAGTGCCCTACAGAGAATACAGGAGCATTCACATCAGTCCCTGCCCCAGTGGAGCTTACAATCTTGCCTGGGTTTCCTCCAAGTACTCCAGTTTCCTCCGACAATCTAAAAATATACTAGTAGGTTAATTGGATCTCAACAAAATTAACCCTACAATGAATGTGTGTTTGTGTTTGTGCGCGCACAGATAAGGAGTGGTTTATGGACATCTACAAAAAAATTATTTTAGACACAACAGTGACCCCTGGTAGTCAAAGAAGAAATTGTCAAAGGCAGAGAAGGATATGTGAACTGTGACATGACTTAAAGTTTGTGTTATTAGATTTGGCTATCACAATACCTGTAAATAGAGTACTGTAGTGAGTGGCTGAGAGTTGAGAACTAAATTGTTGCTGGAACAGTACTTGGCACAGTCTGTTTCTGAAATGTCGTAGAATATCATATTTTACTATTACTTTTTTGTTACTTTTTTGTAATAGTGTAGAATATAGTCTTGTAGAAACTTGTTTGTAATCTCCATTTTTTTTATGTCATGAAATGAACATGAACTGGCCCATTAATGTTTAGCTCACCTCTTCCCGTGCATGTGAATTGTTTACAACCAACTCTGTTGTTTTCTTGCCGGGCACAAAACTAGTTACTGTAAGTAAAGAAGAGGGATTGGAAATGCAATTTTTTTTTTTATTGCTGTTTAAACTTTTTTTTTTTTTTTGCTTACCCCTGTATTGCAAAATTTTTACTGTACTTTCTACTACTGTATCTTCTGTACATAAGCCTTGTTTTAAGGGGATGCCGTTAAAAAGCCAATCAATGATAAACTTTAATTAAACAATTACTTATCGATTTACTTCTTAATCCATCATAATCCAAACAAATTAAAATCAGATTCCTTCCTCTTATCTGATCTAATGCAGTTCAGTTTTGAAAACAAAAATCACAAGCACCATATTTGCTTGTCACATTTGAAACCTTATCCTCAAAAACTAATTCCACTGTACGGAGCCAATCTCCTGCTGTTTACGGCTTTTATGCACAACCATTTGTGTGCAGTGCTGAGAGTGTACATATGGAAGACCGTAAATAAGAGAACAGATATGTTAAAGCCCAATCCATCACAACACCTCATCCTCCAACTAGCATTGATTCACTACCCAACTTGCTGGGGTGCTCAACAAGGGATGGGGCACCATGTATTCTTTGCTGTACTATGGTAGAAAAGACTGCACTCCGTATATTTATGTAGGTAATTCTTATGTTTCTTAGAAATGTTACAATATCGTGCCATCTTGCTGACATTTCTACTCACTGGGAGTCTTTTTCAAGGCAAAGTAGAATCTTAAACATACATGAGAGGAAATCAAATGGTGCAAGGGATCAAGGCATAATGGTGTAGCATACAATCTCTTTACCGGGACATTCATGAATATAACAGGTTCTGTGGCTGGTTGATTTCAAGCCTTCATTTCACCAGGTTTAATCTGCCAGAGAACCTGGGTAATTCATGTGTGGTCCAGTGCAAAGGGATAGCATATCTGCACATTAATTGAATCCGAGAGTGCTGCCTGATTCTTACAACAGGACCGGAGGGTCCACGCTGGAAGGCACCAGGTCAGCACACATTGGGCCCACTATTTGGGAGTGCCGGTCACCACACAATATATATATTGGTTGCAGGACAGTAGATGGAGTAAAGTCAAAGGAGGGAAAGGTTACAAGTGGAGTACCCCAGGGATCTGTACTTGGACCAGTGGTTTTTAATATCTTTATTGGCGAATTGCAAATGGAATTGAGGGTAAAATGTGCAGATGACACAATGGTATGCAACAGGGTAGACACACCAGGAGGGGTAAAACAAATGATTGGTGAGCTAGGTAGAGTAGAGGAATGGTCAAGAGCATAGCAAGTGCAGTTTAATGGCAAAAAATGCAAAATCATGCACTTGGGTCTCAAAAATCCAAAGACGAAATATATAATGGAAACTACTGAGGAAGAGAGGGATCTAGGTGTCATGATTTCAGGGGACTTAAAGGCAGGTAGCCAATGTAACAAAGCAATGAAGAAGGCAAGTCAGATGCTTGGTTGCATAGGGAGAGGTATCAGCAGTAGAAAAGTAAAGAAGTAATAATTCCACTGTATAGGTCATTGGTATGACCTCATCGAGTACTGTGTTCAGTTCTGGAGGCCATATCTCCAGAGGTATATCAATACATTAGAGACTGTACAAAGAAGGGCAACTACAATGGTGCATGGCCTACATCACAATACATACCAGGAAAGACTAAAAGATCTTAATATGTATACTTTAGAGCAGAGAAGGGAAAGGGGGGACATGATGGAAACTTTCAAATATATCAAGGGGTTTAACAAGGTACAGGTGGGAGATATTCTTCACATGAAGAGGAGCAACAGAACACGAGGACATGCACTGAAACTAGAGGGAGAAAGATTCAGGGGAAATTTGAGGAAGAATGACTTCACAGAAAGAGTAGTAGATAAGTGGAATAGCCTCCCATCAGAGGTGGTAGAGGCAAATACAGTAGTACAATTTAAACATGCTTGGGATAGGCATATTGATATCCTTACAAAAAATAAGGATCAAATATGGTTTGAGGTAACATGTTTAAAAAAGGGGTAGGCTACTTATCTGCTGTCAATTTCTATGTTTCTACAGTATGTTTTGATCGATAGATAGAAGATAGAATTCCTTTATTCGTCTCACAATTGAGAAATTTCAGTGTTACAGCAAGGTTCAAGTACAGATACGAGTAATATAAGATAAGATAAGAGTTCTATATCTCCCCTTCACGTACAAGGCCACTGGTCATGAGATACAATTTAGCAACAAGTATTTTAATTTGCAGTCATATACTTTAAGCCTTGCCACATTGTCATTTTGACAATTCCTTCTTTAACAAATCATTACATTTTTGAACAAAACGATCCATATAATTCAAATGTCTCTACAAATCAATGATGGAATTTCAAAGATTCACTTTGCAAAGTGATAGCTGAAAAAAATAGCTTTTTAAAATGTAGTTCTCAAACTGAATCAGGCAGCATGCGTATTTTACCGCAGCAACTGGTTAGTAAAGATGGATAGAGTGCAGTTTACCTTTAAGCTAAATGTATTGCATTGAAAACATGTTTGTTCAAAATCTTAGTCCACTCCAAAATACAGCTATATTTATAATAGAGATAAGCGAAGTTGCAGTTAAGCTGTACCCAATTTAAATTTCATGACAACATTTTAAAAAGGTCTGACAGCTCCCATGGTACGGTTTAATTTTGCACTGTCTCCTTCGGCATTTCATAGAATTGGCCATGCCGCACTGTGTGGGTTATTCTGGTTCTCTTGCAAAGGCAAATTCACTCTAAGATGGATAAAACCATGTGCACTGCAGGTGGGGCTGATGTAACATGTGCAGAGAGAGTTACATTTCATAGAACTGGCCATGCCGCATTGTGGGGGTTATTCTGGTTCACTCACAAAGGCAAATTCACTCGAAGATGGCCAAAACCATGTGCACTGCAGGGGGGCTGATGTAACATGTGCAGAGAGAGTTACATTTGTGTGAGTTATTTTGTTTCTGTGCAGAGTAAATACTGCAGCTTTATTTTTACACTGCAATATAGATCTCACTTTGAAGTGCAAACCCCACCCAAATCTAACTCTCTGCCCCACCTGCAGTGCACATGGTTTTATCCATCTGAGAGTGAATTTGCCTTTGTGAGTGAACCAGAATAACACCCTGTATTTGTTTCTCCAGGATCATGGAATTTATAATCTACTAGTAACCAGCAGGTCAAAGGGGTACATTTATGATAGCTTCTGAAAATTAGAAGAGGTGATGTTGCCCATAGCAAATTCTGTCTTTCATTTTCTAGGATTCAATAGAGAAATGATAGACAAATTGGTTGCTATGGGCAAAATCACCTTTTTTTATTTTTAACAGATTTAGTAAATGTACCGCAAAGTGATGGAACTCTACAACAGAAATGTCAGCATAGGCCGCCATTCGTGCCCGGAACACTTGAATTGCTCTGTCGGGTACCAGTCTAGTGGAGCATAGAATAGTTGAATTCCCCCCATACAGGTGAGCCTCACAATTAGTCTTTTAGGTACTCGTGTAGTTTCACGGTGCCAGCCCGTAGCGTGGGCGAGCGCAGCGAGCCCCACAAGGGCACACAGACGCACGGTGCCATGCTGGCGCCGTGAAATTACACAAGTACCGTCTTTTATTATATAGGATAAATAGTGTTAAGATGATTATGGTCAATTATGTCTGCTCTGTGGAGTGTGTGGCGTAAGACTAGGAAGATGTACAATAAGGCCAATCTCACTATAAAACATGTCACAGCAACATATACAATATGCTACAGATAATTTACGATCAGTTTTGTATCTAATCTCTAAATCATATCAATTATAAATAAAAAAGATTTTGCGACATAAACCTTACTTATTTCCAAAACTGTCTACAACATCTAGAATATGATGGTGTATGACAGCTTCTACCAATGTTATGAAATAGCTATTTGAATAGAAATAAGGAAACAAATTAATGAAATAGCTTTAAAATATAGATTTTCTATCACAATTCATAGAAAATTATTTTTTGGGCCACGAAGAAAAAACTAGATCAGCCACAAGCAGCCATTCAATAGATTGCAGGATATTTCATGTCCGTTATTGTTAGCAGCCTCCGTGCTGCACACTGAAGACGCAGCTCCCGGCCTTTGCTAGGCAACCGGGATGCTGTGCCTCTCCCGGATACTGGGGCAGGTGGCTTCTGCCCGGCGTTTGACAGCTCAGACGATGCAGTGTCGGGGAGCCGCCATTTCGCTTAGCAAAAGGGTTGCTGGAGTCAGAGAGCGTTTTCTGTTGCTAGAACAAGTAATTGGACAAAGGGGCAGACAGTAGGATGTGCAGCAAGGCAGCTGCATGCCATTTAATTAATTAAAGCAAAGACACAGCCATTGGTGGAGCTCTCTTTTAATACTGCTTCCTGCGCACAGACCCCTGCTGGTAGGGTTGCCACCTTATCCATTTAATACTGGAGACATATTAATTACACAGGTTCTGTGGCTGGCTCACTTCAAGACTCAATTTCAACTGTTTTTTTTTTTTAAACAGCCATCAGACTTCTTCCAAATGTATTTTTGGAATCAGCCACAGAACCTGTGTAAGTAATATGTCTACAGGATTAAAGGGATGAGGTGGCAACCCTACCTGCTGGTGATAGTTTCTCATAGTTTGGATGAAGTTCCAGTCCTGTGTGCTGTACTGCCTTGTCTCGGCAGAGATCCAGTCTTGTACTGCACCATCTCCTGTCTGTAAACAGGTGTACTTATTCTTATTTTCCTTATAGCGCCTTGCCATGCCTTTCCTATTGTGTGCTGTGTATAGTTTGTTGTGTTTTTGTGTGGTGTTTAAACATCCCATCATCTTACCCGTCCTTTTTCAACATGTACCACCTTTAATACTTAAACATTTTCTTATATAAACCTGAAATAATGACTCGGAGACTTAGGTTTGGCAGAAATTGTTAACTGATTTATTTTTGTAGATTTTTAACTAATTTTTATTGTTTTATTAATTGATTAATTAATGGTGGCCAAGAAAGAACGGCTATTAACTAAACTCCACCCCAACTACCAACGTAACTGGCCTAACTCCAACTCAACCTTGTCGCCTTGACTACCCACCCCTCCGGGTGAGGTCGCTGACCCCGACACTGGTGTTACAGCAACAGGCCTAAGTCAATGAGAGGTGAGTGCACCGAAAACAAGCCATGTACGTAAACTCAATAACTAATATCTAACTAATTTATTAAAAAACTGCCGTTCTTTCCCGCCTATCAGCTAACAGGATTAAAACAAAAAACCACCACCTCCACCCAAACCCAACAGGGAGGGAGGGCGGGAAATTCAGCAGGAAGAAGAGGAAGCCTCCTCCCCTTCCTGCCCATATATTCATTTTTCCTTAGCCAAACCTCCCCATCCCATAGGATCCCCGAGTCACATGCTTGTCAGTGATGACACGCAGCTGAGGGATGTTTAACCCTCTACATGCCTATTGCAGGCACTCCGTTATTCGAAACATCCCATCATCTTACCCGTCCTTTTTCAACATGTACCACCTTTAATACTTAAACATTTTCTTATATAAACCTGAAATAATGACTCGGAGACTTAGGTTTGGCAGAAATTGTTAACTGATTTATTTTTGTAGATTTTTAACTAATTTTTATTGTTTTATTAATTGATTAATTAATGGTGGCCAAGAAAGAACGGCTATTAACTAAACTCCACACCAACTACCAACGTAACTGGCCTAACTCATAACAAGCGGTATCCAACTCAACCTTGTCGCCTTGACTACCCACCCCTCCGGGTGAGGTCGCTGACCCCGACACGGGTGTTACAGCAACAGGCCTAAGTCAATGAGAGGTGAGTGCACCGAAAACAAGCCATGTACGTAAACTCAATAACTAATATCTAACTAATTTATTAAAAAACTGCCGTTCTTTCCCGCCAAAGCGGGGTTCTAACGGAATACCCCGCACCGCCACCATCTAAACTACAGACTCAATGCCTATCAACAGATCCTCCAAGAACATAAAGAGGCCCTCATCAACCAGATGAACCCCATCAGGCCGGAATAGGTGCTTATGCCCAAACCTGATCCTCTCATGAGCGACCACCGCCCCTCCGGAAGCCAACACCCACCGGGCTATTGCCTCATTAAGCTTCTTCCTGGACTCATCAATTGCCCTAGGATTATTAACCCCCCTCCAACAGAGCCGGGGAACAATAAATGACCACACGGTGGTGCATGCGGGCCAGGCCGAGCTAATGGCGGCAAGATCTTCTAAAATCCAGCTGCACAGATCTAACTGAGGCACCTTCCCAATATCATTACCTCCCAAGTGAAGCACTAGTACCGATGGTAAACCGTACTTGCGTGCGCAGATCAAAAGGAAATCCTTAAGGGCCCCCCAGGACATGCCCCGCACCCCTAACCACCTAATCAATCCGATGCAGGCAGAGGGGGGACCCTTACCTGCGCTAGCTAGCCTAGCCGCCCAATACACGAATGAGTGACCGACTACTCACACCTGGAGCCTATCGATCCCCCGACCTAAATGGGAGAGATGCAAGAGAGATGAAATAGGGGGTTAGAATGGACTGTTTAATTGGGAGCACCTTTACATATTTATGAGGATCTGCCAAAAAGAAAAAAAAAAAAATTTGGTATGACGACTCGAGGCACAATCAAACAGTGCCTAAGACATGCTCCAATCACGATTGGAGCCATACCAGGACACAATGGGAAAGAGACAAACAGGGGGAAGGGCAGGGTATTGGAAAGGAAAGGGTTGAAAGGTGTACTCGGCCGGAGAAAAATGACTAGACCTGCTGAGGGACTTTTAATTAGACTATAGCCAAATTAAGTAGCACCAGATTCAGTCTGTCAGGTCAGGCAAAAAAGCGTGAAAAAACTCTGGACGCTGGCCCAACAGCAGAGCGTAGTTAAGCCCCGAGTAGGGTGGACATAGGGAAGGGAAAACAAATGACCATCCATCAACACGACAGTCACAAACAGACAAACTCAGCAACACTCATGACAGCAGATGTGGCCTGATATACTTCTTGTAGCTTGCTGAGCGCCATCTCCCTAGGGATTTAATGTCCGCCACCGACCAGCCAGCTGCAGCTGCCGCAGTAGCGGCACCTATGCGAAAAGAATGTGTCCCGAAGTCTCGAGGTGACAGACCCAACCGAGACAGGCAGCGCCCCAGCATCCATCGGAACTGGTACAACGTCAGAGGCGAACCATCGTAGTGTAAAAGCCAGGATCGCCCTGAGGAAGGACTCACTAGCATATACAATGTACCTAATGATACTGGGCACACTGAATCGGGGACGACAGGGGCCATGGATGACCACCTGCCCCTGGCCGACTGTTCGGTCTTGGACTTCCTAATCCTAAATCATAATGCCCCTCCATCTAAACGTATGTCAGACAGAAGGAGGGTCGCGTCCCTAGTCTTCGAGGGGGCAACTAGCTCGGATATCCGAAAGGCACCGTGGTAAGCCATGGAAAAAGCTAGCCTAAACAGCAGTGCCTCGAACGCAGAGCTAGCGCAATGCCCCACTCCTTCTAGTAGATCACGAAGAAGAGGGGCATTAATCGGCCGGCGACAGTCTGGAGGGGCTGGCACCCTCCGGGCCCAGCCCTTCATGGCTTTAGTGACTAGAAAACCCTTAGTAAAATCCAGCCGCCCTTTGACCCTAGCAAAGAAAGATATGCCCGCCAGGTACCGAGCCGCCACTGCCCTGGATTTTCCTGAGCTATATAAAAACCAAATGAAAGATAATAAACGCTGCTGACCCCGCCTACCTGGCTGCGCGCCCCCTCCTGAGAACGATTCCCATTCCGCCCATGCCTGCCGATAGCTTTGCAGTGTACCGGGTGCCAAAGAGGACTCCGCTAGCCCCTCCAGTCGGGCTCGATCACCTGCCAAACATAAGAGGGGCAGGGCGTGCCCAACAAATCAGCATGAGGAGCAAGATCTCGAAAACGCTGCCATTGAAAACGCGAAAGAGCGTCAGCTATCTCATTATCAACGCCGGGAACATGCTGAGCCCTAAACAATATGTTATGATGCAGACATTGGAGGGAAAGCTGCACCAGAATTCTCAACACTAACAGGGATTTGGCCTTCTGGTGATTAATGGCGTGCACGGCGCTGAAATTGTTGCACCAGAACAGCAGGCTCTTGTTTGCTAGGTGCGGTCCCCAGATTTCCATGGCAACCATGATGGGAAAAAGCTCTAGCAGCAACAGGTCCCGGGTGAGGCCCTCATAGGACCACTCCCGTGGCCATACCTCCGCGCACCAATGTCCATCCAAGAAGCAGCCGAAGCCAGCCGCTCCGGCTGCATCTGTGTACAACTGAAGCTCTGAGTTTGCCACGGTCGGAGCGAGCCAAATCCACACCCCGTTGAAATCCTCTAAAAACGAGGACCATACCTTCAAGTCCCGCCGAATTTCGGCGGACAAGCGGACTAAGTGGTGCGGTTTGATCACCCCAGCCGTGGCCCTCTCGAGCTTCCTGCAAAAGAGCCTACCCATGGGGATGACCTTGCACGCGAAGTTGAGCTGCCCCAAAACTGACTGCGCTTGTCTCAGAGGGATCTTAGACCTACTCTCGCATTGCAAGATCGCCTCGCTGAGCCTGACTACCTTATCAGCCGGCAGGCTGCAGCAGCCCTTCTCAGTATCTATTAAGATACCAAGAAATGACAGACAAGTACAAGGGCCCTCAGTCTTGTCGTCTGCGATGGGGACCCCGAAATGCCTGAACAGCGATTGAATCTTAAGCAAAATGCGGGCGCAGGGATCGGAGCCGGTCGGCCGATGCACAGAAAGTCATCCAGGTAATGGGCGAGGCCGCCCCCACCAGATGAACTCTCAACACACCAGTGCAGAAAGGTACTGAACTTCTCAAAAAACGCACAAGATACGGAGCACCCCATCGGCAAGCATTTGTCGATGAAATACTCCTCTCCGATGCGGAAGCCCATGTACCGAAATGAACTGGAGAAGCCTGAAGGCAGATTCAACATCTATCTTAGCCATGAGCGCCCCCTGGCCAAACGACCGAACCATTGCCAGGGCATCGTCAAATGACTGATAAGTCACCGAACAATATTCCTCTGGGATGGCGTCGTTGACAGAAAAACCCGCTGGGTAAGACAGATGCTGTATAAACAGATGCTGTATAAGGCGATACTTCCCCGGGGCTTTTTTAGGGACCACCCCAACAGGGGAAATAACCAGGTTCTCTAAGGGGGGATGGGAAAAAGGGCCTACCATGCGCCCCAACTGAATCTCCTTATCCACTTTCTCTCTCAAAACCTCCGGGAGGGAACGTGCGGATTGGAGGTTGCGATATGATCCGCCCCTAACTTCCCCCTTAACTGGTAAAACAAAACCTACCCTAAAACCTTCAAACAGAAACGAGGCCACTTCCCTATCTGGGTAGCGCTGAAGCCAATCGGCCATGGCAGCCACGTTCACAGGTGAACGCGCCTTATCTAGGATTCCCGCCTGCCGCTGCTCTGGGTGTAGCGGCCGCCGCTCCTCTTTTGGGGCGGGGGCCCCGAAAGCAGTTGGAGGCGGGATGGTTCCCCGAACAATTGATACAGATGTGGCGAAAGCGACAACGCTGACCCATCTGACAGGAGGAGTTATTAAATGCAAAGCATTTACCCTTTGATGCGCCTACTGCCGCGGGCCTATTTGTCGCAGCGAAACGACGCGCCGGAAGGGCCTCCTGCATCGGTCGCTGCGAGGCGGGAGCGGCAGCAGGAGGAGCCGGAGGGGCGGAGGCAGCCTCCACCGCCCCCGACCCCATGCGCGTGAGCCCCATCCAAATTTCTACATCCTTGCACCCAAGGTCCAGAATGAATAAACAGTCCTGCTTGCGCCGGAACTGCTCATCATACGTTCGCCAAGCCGTGCCCCGATAGGTACGCTGCATCTCGTGGACCATGTGTATATATCTTATCATGTTCATGTGTTCGTCTGGCCGATCCTCCAAGTAACAGGCTGCGAATACGCAAAAGCCCGCCAGCCAGTTGTCATAAGACCTGTAGGCCTCAGAGCCAATGCCGCCCTTATCTTTGGCTGCCTTGAACGCTTTTTTGGAGTCCTCGGTCAGACTAAACACGTCAACGTAGTCCCCTTTCTCAATTTTCTTTCTGCAGCTTTCGCGCAAACCCCTGCACACCGCCGTATAATCGCAGTGGACTACGGCGGGCAAATTTCTTCTCTTCCTCTCTCTACGGGATATAGCGGATAGCTTCCTGCGCTTGGACGGCTGCGCCCTCCTCCCCGCCTCCTTCCTGGCGTATCTAGCTGCCCGCTTGCGCGCCCTAGCGGAGCTCCCCACATCAGACCCGCCCGCTGAAGAGGAGGAGGAGGAAGAACGATTGCTCCCGGACCCGCTAGATGAGGTGCCCCGCCGAGACCCTGCATCATCCTCAAACGAGGCCTCACCTGAGGAGTCCGGCTGTGCAGCCCACGTGTCGTCATCATTCGTGTCATCACTGGTGTCGACGGCGTCAGCAAAATCTTCCAGGGGTAAGGGTGAGTCATCACGGTAGGTTTCAGGGGACCTATGCCTCGGCCTGCGCCTACGCCCCCCAGCATCACGCTGTACCTGCCTTGACGTGGTGGGTCGGCCCTCTATGGCAGCTACGGCGGACCCCATCTCTCTGACGGCCTGCATGAATTGGGAGCAGCCCGGTACTGGCTCCCCCCGGGACCCTGACCCCCTGCTCCTACTATCCCTGAGCCTGCCTTCGAGGGAGAGGCTATCAGCTAGAGGCCCCAGGGCGCTGGCCATGGAGGAGAGGGCAGAGGACAGCAGTACTGGATCAAAGGCAGCAGCAGGGGGCGCCCTCGTGCGGCCTCTCCCAGAGCCCTCTGCAGAGCCTGAGCGACCGGCACGGTCTGCAGCACCCCGCCTCCTGCCAGTGTTCCCCCCACCATCCTCGTGCTCCCCCCAGCCTCCTTGTGCCTGGCTGTCCTGCAGTGCTCGGCTGTGCCCCTCTACCCCATCATATTCATCCTCCACCTGTCCTGACATGGGGTCCTCAGGTGAGCCCCTCCACTGCCTCACGCCACGCCCCCTCTGGCCGGGCGCAGCGCGGCACCGTGCAGGTTCCCTGTCCCTAGCCCCGCTAGCTGTGGCATGCCTCCTCCCCCTCACAGACCCGCCGTGCCGTGCGCGTGCGTTGGACACCCGGCTCGGCGCTGGGGACAGCGATGCCGCCCGCCCAGCGCCCTCGCCTGCTCCGGCCGCACCGCCGGGCATAGCAGGTCCCCTATCACCGCGGGACGCGCCGGACCTTGAGACCCGGCCGGCGCGTCCCGATGACGCTGCCCCACCACGCTGCGCGCGGCCCGCCCGCCCCCTGCAGGCCGCGACGGAGCTCGCGCGACCGGGTCAGGCGCAGTGCCTCTACCGGCGCGCGTCACCCCACGCGACCCGCTTTCGAGCGGCGGGCGGCGCTGGAGGCTGCAGGGCAAGGGGGGGATCAGCATCAGGGCTATCACTGCCCGTGAAACGGGCTGGACGGCGAGCGGATCGCCAAGGCCGTGAAGCCGGGGCTGAGGAGGTCATGCTGGAGACACAGGTACCTGCACTACTGGACACTGTAGCTAACTTTCTACAGCCACCCCACGCACGTCCTTCCCCTGGAAATTCAGCAGGAAGAAGAGGAAGCCTCCTCCCCTTCCTGCCCATATATTCATTTTTCCTTAGCCAAACCTCCCCATCCCATAGGATCCCCGAGTCACATGCTTGTCAGTGATGACACGCAGCTGAGGGATGTTTAACCCTCTACATGCCTATTGCAGGCACTCCGTTATTCTATTTTCTCATGTCTGGGTTGTGTATGCTAGCCCCAGTTAGCAGTGGCGCACGCAAGGGGGTTTCTGAGTACCAAGAACCCCCCCAGGAGTCTAAGGGCATTAGGCTGAAAGCTCAGGGTCCCATCTTTCCATGGGTAGAAGAATTTAAAAAATCAGCCCTTGGGAACCAGAGATATCTGACTTCAAAGCAGTGGTCCCCGTCCAAGCCTGTTAATTGCTCTTCCCAGTCAGATATTTCAGGTTCTGTCTGACTTAGTTGTTCTGAGGGTATATTCCAAAAGCTGGGACTCTCCCTCTTTGATGGACATTAGTAGCTTGTCTCTACTGTTCCCAGAACCAGAGATATAGATGGAGCCGGGCTCCCTCTTGGTGGCGAATCGCCAGACTGTCTCCGCTGGCGATCCGCCTGCAGCCTGGCGCTCCATCTGACTGCGTCTCAGTTTCTGGGCGGCGGGGCGACGGGAACCCTGTCCGTCTCCGCTTTAGGTAGACGGACAGGGTTAGGGGCAGTGTTCCCTCTAAGCTGTGCGCGCGTGCACGCACACACAGCTCAACGAGTGCGCTCACAGACATTACAACAGAGCGCACAAAGCAGCACTGGTCCCTTTTTGCAGTTGTGGACTCAATTAATGTGTGTTTCACCCATTAACTACATTGTGTACTGTATTTTTGAATGTTTAAATGTTTAATATAATTTTGAAGTAAAGTTAACACAAATGCTGAACGTAATTTTCCAGTAATATATGTGACGCACAAAAATTTAAATTTCCTTCCAAAGTTGCACAGCCAAAATCTTTTGCTGCACACAGCCTTCGTAAAATTAGAGGGAACATTGGTTAGGGGGGGGGGGGGTGCGGGGAGGCGGTGGGGATCCCGGGTGACCGCCGATAAGCCGGCAGGGACCCGGGGGGAAGCGCCGTCAGAAACGTGCACGCGCGTCCCCTTTCGCAGATACAGATGGTGGCTGGCGGGGGATGGCAGCTGGCGATTCTGCCACCATCCCCTGCAAAGACAAGCCCTGCTCCATCTTTATCAGCCTTCCAGCAGCTGGTTACTACTCCATCTACATACACCTGGTATGTAGTTTTATATTCTCGTTGGCAGATTGCTCTGCCTCCTGAAATCTGATCCCCTAGTTCATAATACCATTTGGTAGGTGGGATTATATAGTTTTTAATTCCATTAAAATCTATGAAATCTATTTCCGGGAACTGGAGATATCTACAGTCAAGCAAGCTGTCCTCCCACCAGAAAAGTATGAATAATAAGCCCACTCCACTATACACCCCTCCTCTGCGTATTAAACATCCTCTACCACCCTGGAAGGTATGTATCAGGACCCCTTCATTTAGCCCAATGCCCCCTTCTTCCACCTCATCTCCCACCATCTGTGCAGTAAAGGGGTAATTAGTGGAAATTACTGATCCGGGCCCTAAATGCTGAGTGATTGATATAATACCCCCTACCACCCGCGGGACATCACAGCTCCCCCCACCCCTACCGCTGGAGGATCAGTAGGGGCCCCAATACATTGCCCAGGGGTCTACACTGCTGTTGACGCCCCAGTATGTATATATATATATATATAGTTGAATAGCCGGCACTCCTCTGCTTTAAAATGTGTGATGAGCGCCCGGTGCCTTCCCAAGCTCTAGCCCGGCAGGGTTGGCAAATATAAACTGGAAGACTGGCGGCACTCAGACGACTTGAAATAATAGAAGACCACACAGGTTCAAAATCTTTCGAGATTTAATCTCGTCATCAGGATAACCATACAAAGGTACACACATGGTATATATAGCCACATTGCTGCTACTCCTCCCCAAACAGGGCATGAAGCAAACATAATTAATTGCACCTGTTGAAGTAACAGGGCATACAAAATGTGTTACAAGCATTTTACAAAGTCACCATATCATTTCAAAGTTTACACACAATGGGGCAGATGTATTAAGCTTTAACAAGAGATAAATCCAAGGGTGATAAGGAGAGATAAACGTCCAGCCAATCACCTGCTAACTGCCATGTTACAGCCTGTGTTTGAAAAAAGTCATTAAGGAGCTAATTGGCTGGACGTTTATCTCTCTTTATCACCCTTGCATTTATCTCTTGTTAAAGCTTAATACATCTGCCCCAATATATCATACAGACTGAAATATCAAATACACATCTAAAAAAAGCACTTCTAATAAAAAATACAAACAACAAGAAAATATATTGCACTTATTTTGTCACTTAAAGATGTAGCATTTAGCACTCGTACTGTAGCTCTTTCCTTGGTGTTCTTCATTGACCCCTAGTGGTCAGAGGTGGGATATTCCTTAATTTCTAAAACAAAACCAATACAAAAAATGCAACATTTATTGCAAAAAATGTTACAAAAAAGCATTCAAACCCAGGCTTTCGTTAAGGCCAATAGGTGATAGTGTTTTAAGGTAAAATATCCATTTTGATTCTAACTGTATCAATCTTTTCCCTCGGTCCCCTCCCCTAATGTTTGGGGGCACCTGATCAATGATCCTGTACCTAAGGGTGCTTAAGGAGTGGCGGGCTTCCAAAAAGTCCCGGGTCACTGGCTGATCGCTGTGGCCTTTTTCAATGGCAGCTTTTATCGTGCTGCGATGTGCCGCCATCCTCTCCTTAAACCTCCTTTCAGTCTTGCCAACGTAGCTTTTACTACACGGGCATGTAATAAGGTATACGACAAAGGACGAGCTGCCTGTCAAAAAATGTTTTATGGGTATGGCCTTACCCGACATGGGGTGCTTAAACCTACTCCCACTGATCATATAGCTGCATGTGACACAGTTGGGGCATTTAAAACACCCCAATCTGCGTGGGACAATCACCCCCCTCTCACTGGGTTGTCTGTCACATCAGCCTTGACCAGTAAATCCCTGAGATTTTTACCCCTAGAGAAACATTGCATCACCCTGGTATCTTTCAAGGAATTGAGATCTGGATCATCCCTCACCATAGGCCAGTTTTTATTTAGAGCATGTTTAATAGAATTACTGTGGGGATTAAGATGGTTGACCCAAGGTATATACTTGTTACGGTACTTGTGAGTTATCCGGGCTGCCGATTTTGTCCTTAAGTTTAGTTAACTTAAGGACACCCGACCGACGCGATGCCCGCGATTTAGCCCATAATCGGGGGCATCACGTCGGTCGTGGCCGTTATAAGGAACCGCGACGCGATGCCCGCAATTTCCCATAGACAGTAATGTTAAAAGACACGATGGACCCGATTTCCGACCCGATTTCCCATAGACAGTAATGTTAAAAGACGCGATGGACCCGATTTCCCATAGACAGCAATGTTAAAATAAAATGACAATGTGAAATTGGCCAATATGGCCATTTCACATTGGATATGTTTTAAAAAAAAATGTTTCATGGCCCCCCACCACCGTTAACGCCACCCCGCTATTGACGCCAACCCGAAGCGTGGCGAGCGCAGCGAGCCCGCGAGGGGCGGCGGTACGCGTCCTCCGATCTTTTCATACCCCTACTATCCCTAGGGCGTGGAGTGAGAATAGAATAGTGTGGCGAGCGCAGCGAGCCACCGAGCCCGAAGCGTGGCGAGTGCAGCGAGCCCCGCGAGGGGACGCGGATACCTTCACAGGTATCCGCGTGCCCTTGCGGGCTTCACAGGTGTCCGCGTCCCCTCGCGGGGCTCGCTGCGCTCGCCACGCTTCGGGCGCGGTGGCTCTCTGCGCTCGCCACACTATTCTATTCTCACTCCACGCCCTAGTGGATAGTAGGGGTATGAAAAGGTCGGAGGACGCGTACCGCCGCCCCTCGCGGGCTCGCTGCGCTCGCCACGCTTCGGGTTGGCGTCAATAGCGGGGTGGCGTTAACGGTGGTGGGGGGCCATGAAACATTTTTTTTAAAACATATCCAATGTGAAATACCCATTTTGGCCAATTTCTCATTGTCATTTTATTTTAACATTGTTGTCTATGGGAAATCGGGTCGGAAATCGGGTCCATCGTGTCTTTTAACATTACTGTCTATGGGAAATCACGGGCATCGCGTCGCGGCCCCTTATAACGGCCACGACCGACGCGATGCCCACGATTTCGGGCGCGATGAAAAAATCGGCAGCCCGGATAACTCACAAGTACCCTTGTTACCTTCTTTTTATTGGACACCAAAAGTTTATCTTTGGGGACCCTCAATGCTTTATTTTGTTGTTTAATGAGGTCACTTAAGGGGTATCCTCTGCTCACAAATTCATCAGTCAGGATGGAGAACTGTTTGACCACCTCCTCATCCTCACTGACAATCCTGCGTACCCGCAAATATTGAGAATAGGGCAAGCCTGCCTTCTTTCTCATTGGATGATAGCTCTGGTGGTGAAGAATGTTGTTTCAATCTGTTTCCTTGGTAAACAGATTCATAATGATGGAACCTTCATGTAACTGTATTTTTACATCCAGAAAACTGATTTCCTTGGAATCAATTACATAAGTGAATTTAATTGGATGATTAGTCATGTTTTGTTTTTCAAAGACATCTTTTTTAGTATTATTTATTATTATTATTTATATACATTTGGTCTATCTATAATACTTTAACTGACCCGGCATATACGGGGTCAGCTAAGTGTCCATCTCCGTGCTTTGCTCCGCCCCTCTGGAAACCCCCTTCTGAAAATCCTGTGTTTGCCCCTGGTTAGCTAACCCTTTTTCTGTTACTCAATGCCACTATTAGCTCTTCACAGACCCTTGGCTACTTTTCTACCCATGCCGATATTCAACCTTTCCTAGTACTACCACACTCCCCTACCTTCTATCCATATCCTCTACTGACAGCCGCTCCGGTCATATGGGGAGTAAAGTATTATGAACAGGTGGGTGGTTGGTGCTCTCTAAATGGTACACTTGTGCAGCAGCTGGTTTCCAAAAACAAGAGGGAGGCCCCCCCTTTAGAAATTGCAATGTATAGATAATATTTTGGATACCTGCGCTAATGTACAGGAGTATATCAGTACCCTGGGGTGGGTGATAGTGTAAATTATATGGACACAGTGTGGGTAAAGAAGAAATATTCATTAGTTACACTAACATGAAGCACAGTGTTTATGATCATGAATGTGGTATAAAAGATAAAAGGACTGCGTGGGAAAATATAAAGTCCAAAACAACAATAAAAGTAAGTGTAGGCAGGTGTCTGCAGTCTTGGTTTTGGACCTTGGACTTTGGTTTTGTGCAGCACACGCAGCATCATTATGCACCAGATCGCAGACCCCTGTGATGTGCAGCGGAGGTTGCCTACACTTACTTACCCAGGGTACTGATATACCCCTGTCCATTAGCACAGATATCCAAAATATTTTCTATACATTTGGGGAGTAAGCTCGCACTGGCACCCGTGGCGTAAGTCCTGGTGGCATCCCAGTACCGGTAAGCAGTGGCGTAACTATCGCCCCGCAGCCCCCGTGGTGGCGGGGAGGTGCTTGGAAGGTGAGGGCGCCAGTGGGGCTGCGGGGCTATTGTTACCCGCTGCATCTGCCCAGGATCTGCTGCCGGCGAATCAGTCTGCGGTCCGGCTCTCCATCTCCCTGCTGATTGGCTGCTTCAAGTTATTACACACTTGCAGTTTGCTGGTAAAAAGCTCAAACAAATTAATAATACAGATGGAGCCCCTGCCATCCTTGGCCGGGGCTCGCCAGACCCTCCCTGCTGGCGGCCGTCGGCGACAGGGGCTACACTGAACTGGGATGACCGTGCATCTCACACGCACACGAGCATCTCACACGCACACGCGCGTCCCAGTCTCTTGGTAGGGACGCTGCGTGTCCCTGCCCATCTCCGCTTCAGGGAGACAGGCAGGGTTAGGGGGGCGCTCGGGGCGGCGAGGGGTACCTGTAATGACGGGCGGCAATGGTGGGGGAGGCGGCAGGGACCGGAGACAGGATCCGTTGCCAGGGGGCGCGCGAGCGTCTCATGCGCGCCTTCCCTGGCGGGGCTGGCGTGATGGTGGGGCTGGCGTTAGAAACGCCAGCCCTGCAAAGATTAAGCCAGCCCCATCTGTAAGTCATACATATATGCTGTAATTATCCTGAAATATAAGGCAGTGATACAGTAGCAAAGCCTTTATTTAATAAATAGTCCAAAATGATATTATAATTGCCATGAAAATACATGGAAACCTAACAGCCACTGCTCCGTACCATGAACACCATCACTCTATGCTGATAATACACTGCTGTTTCAGATGAGATTTGCACAGCTTCAGAGAATCTCCATCTTCTGTATCATCTCTGTCCTCTCACCATTAAAGCTAACTCAGTATCTCTCAATCACAGGGAAGAAATGGCTCATCCCCTTAGAAGTATGCCATGTGGAGCATGAACAGAGAAGTGACTAATTTGTCTTGTGTCTGAATGTAAAGCAGGCTCTATCACCAAGTCTGCCATGCAAGGCTGAGGGATGGGGTCTCTGATAGGTTTATCATGAATTCTCATCTGCCGAGCTAAATGAAAACATAAAGTTCCTGATATAGGGATAGGTGAAAACTGATAGTGCATTATTCTTAGCAATGTGATCAGCACAAAATTGCCTACAGTACTTCTAAGAAAGCAGTTTTGCTTTGCAATCAGTGGCACAGAGTTTTGGAAATTCCTTATACAGTGGTCATATCACACAGACACTTCATTGTAAAAATACAGAAACAGCAGGATGTCATGTGTTCCTGGAAATGTATAGTATTATGGAAATGTGTACTAGTACAGAAATATCATACATGAATGGGAGACTTACATATTGTACATTTAATTACTATAGATTAATGTGAATTATAATAGCCCCTGTTTCACTACTGAATTAAACATGTGCAGTATGTTTGCCCAGTCTGCCACCAGTCTACCCACAAACACCCACACCAGCCTGCCACCCTCACTCACACCACCAGTCTATCACCCTGTCCTGGTCACAGGCAGCCCTACGGGCATGTCCACCCACCGGGGATCTCACCTGTTGGTTCCACTGCCAATTTGCCATCATAGCACCAGATATATATATATATATATATATATATATATATATAGTCCAAATGGATAATGGCACTCGCTATAAACACAATCCTGGTCCTGTTGCCCTCCGCAATTAGGAGCACTCGGTCCCCACAAATAGACAATGTCCGGCGGCACTCAGGAACTTGAAAGAAGGACACAGCCTCAGGCGCTCTTAAGCCAACGTTTCAATAAGTTTATCTTATCATGCCCTGATGAAAATAAGATAAACTTATTGAAACGTTGGCTTAAGAGCGCCTGAGGCTGTGTCCTTCTTTCAAGTTCCTGAGTGCCGCCGGACATTGTCTATATATATATATATATATATATATATATATATATATATATATATATATATATATATATATATATATATATATAATATAGTGCACCAGCTGGTGTATTCATATTTAGTGCATAAAAAGGCTGTTTTGAGCTCTGCATTTTTCTAGTCATACAAATGACGTTAGTCCTTATCCATCTGATTACTTGTTGCATGTTTACAAAGTTTACTTACAGTATATGACCACTCCATTACGAAAATGTTCATCTTGCTTGCAGATGGAATGCTCTAGTACAGCTGTCCAATATTCTCTCAGAGGACTGATAATAAATGCCTCCTTTATATGTAAACATCCATCATTTAAATGTCCCCATTATGTATGCATTGCAGAAATGGGTGTTACATTTTAGCATAAAGAAATCACAAGCCCCGGGGGAAGGCATTCTTCTAATACCAAACTTCATCACTATGAAGAGGTTCTACTGCATGAATATTTTAAGAGGTTACCAATTAAATGATACATTAAGGCTATTAATCTTGTTTTTTTTTTCCTTTTCAACAAGTTAAAACAGGAATAGAAGTTTACAATTATTTCTGTAGAAAGTCCTGGGAGGTCTCGTCCGTACGAAACGATGTAATTACGTGAACGCTTGATAAAGAGCTTCAGCCAGACAGGCTGAGCTAATGTATATAATTGAAAAGGAAAACACCTGTAGCTACACAACAGAAAACAGAAATTAGAATTCGCTAGTAGAAAATGACATGCTGATAGGAAAATGAATAGTGATAAGATTAGGTTGAATACTTACAAACCTACTTATGTTTGGCTTGTACATGGGGCACCGTGGAGTTCATGCAGTTCCACCAGGAATAGAAAAGTTACATTTTGTTGGAAAATGGCTTTGGTAAAAAAAGATTAAAGACAACCCGAACTTCTGAGTTAATGGATTTGTTACATAGTGGCAGTTACAGTATCCAAGTGTAAAATAAAAGGTTTTATTTTTTATGCTTCCTTCTATCTGGAGTTAGGATTAAACAAAAAAACAAACAGTGTGCTATAAATGCATATATGAGTGCTTTGCATGAAGTGACCTACAGTACAAGGTGTTCTGGGTGGCTGTCTAGTTAGCATCTCTCCTGCCTATTAACTTCATGCATACAGGGGAAATTAATTAGACAGCTAAATTTATCAGCTGGGTACACATTACACAATTTGTTGCGCAATCAACTGGTAAAAGTGTGTAGTGTGTGCACATAATCAGACAATAAAGTGTGTGACCACATCTGCAGAATGCAGCATGCCCTCCCCCTTACCAACACCATGGCTCGTTGCACACCGGAATCCTCAAGTATGTATGCCCTTGCCAATGCCAGGTACCCGTTGCCCACTGATATAATTACACAGTGTGTACGGACCTTAAGAAAGCAGTTTATGCTTTATTTTTCCTAAAAGTGTGACATTTATCAGGCACCTTTATCTATTTGTTAGAGATATCACATTGAAGAACCCATTTATTCAAAGAACAAGAAAAAATAGTCTAGCAGTGTCGAAAACTTTTTTGCTAAAGTATAAGAATTATTTTTACAGTATCCCCTAGGCCATGTATTTCTTATTGGGAAATTGACATAAAATATATTAAATTAATTCAATTGTGTTTATATGTCTTACTTGCGCTGCTATGTGGTGAGGGTTGAGCTTTGCTTCTGTTTGTCTACATATGTTATGTCTAGAAGCCGCAAGCACTGGTTTTGCCTATAACATTCACCATAAATAATTTGAATTGATCCTGTACCATCAATTCAGGGCGGGAATGGGTTGTTAGGTCAAGAAGTCAAAAGTTCAAAACATGAAAAAGGTCAATATGCATTAGGCCGGCACGGTGAAAAGGTTGATATGGTCTAAAAGGAGCACCATGTAAAAGTTTGATATGGTAAAAGGTTAACCTGATTTTTGTACATTCTTTGTGTCTATGTTGACACAGGATGACATGAACACCGAATAAGTGTACCGCAATGCTTCAGGCACTATTCCGTTCTCCCTCTATGCCCACTGGGATGGTACAGTATGAAGAAGTTGGTGTCACAAAACAGAGGTTAACAGTGCTCCCCAGTCATGCCTTGTCATACCTGCGGTGCTATCTTAAGTACTGTCCATCATCCGCTGTCTTTTTTGGCATCACGCGGTTGCCATTGTGGCATTTTGTCTCAGCAACCTGGCTAGACACTGTGCTGCCCTGCGGGCCGCACCACGCCGACGTTCCCTGCCAGTTCCCTCCATGGGCAGCACCATGACACTCCCTGTCAGCTGCATTACAAGAACCTTTCAGGAGACAGTTCCTAGTCCTGCTTTGTTGTCTATCAGCCTGTAGAGAGCTCCTGCTTTACACAGCTTCTCAAAAACAGTTTAAGTTTCCAGCTATAGCACTACCAGCTTCCAGCTATCCGGATAACCTGTTGTGCTGGTGTCCCCAGCTTCCAGCTATCCGGATAACCTGTTCTGCTGGCGTCCCCAGCTTCCAGCCATCCAGCTAACCTGATAGGAATAGAGTAGAAGGTGTTCCATACAACAATTACGTTTTTTATATATAATATACAGTATGAGGTTCTTGGCATAGTATTGGCCAATAGTATGAGCCAGCCCACCACTCGTCAAGGTGACCTTGTTGGACAGGTCCCTAAAATTATAGGGGTTCACCCCTGGGGGTGCAGGGCACCCCCAAACCGTCACATCCAAACCACCCCAGGGCACCACACAAATCAAAAGATAAAGTAGAGTATCAGAGTGTAAATAATAATAAAAAAAAGAGTGAGAAATCAGAGTTTTGGTAAAAAATGAAAGTGAAGTGCAATATCAGTATTAGGAAAGTGAAAAAAAAACTACTTGGTGTTAATGTTTAAAAGTGAAAGGATAGCTATGTGAAAGTGTTACATATTGTATATAAAAAACAATCAAAGAATGATGTGATGTTAAATGGTGGTATCCCAAAGCAGTACAGAGAGCAATCCAGGGTGCCCTATACCCCAAAAGCCCACCCCACGTTTGACTTGCTATATAATAAGGATCTTACCTGTATTTTGACTATAACATTGTACAATTTTCAAATGCTAGGTCCCCAGCTTCCAGCAATCAGGCTAACCTGCTCTGCTGGTATCTCCAGCTTCCAGCGATACTGCTAACCTGCCCTGCCGACACCCCCAGCTCCCAGCAATCAGGCTAATCAGCTCTGCTGGGATCTCCAGTTTCCAACTTTCCAGCTATCCTGCACTTCTGGTATGCCCAGCTTCAAGCTTTCCAGTAGGGTTACCACCTTTCCCCTTTAATTCCGGACACATATTAATTACACAGGTTCTGTGGCTGGCTGACTTCAAGACTCCATTTCACCTGATTTTAAACTTCCACAGAACCTGTGTAATTAATATGTGTCCGGAATTAAAGGGGAAAGGTGGTAACCCTACTTTCCAGGTATCCTGCACTGCTGGTGTGCCCAGCTTCCAGCTATCCTGCACTGCTGGTATGCCCAGCTTCCAGCAATCAGGCTAATCAGCTCTGCTGGTATGCCCAGCTTCCAGCTTTCCAGCTATCCTGCCCTGCCGGCACCCCCAGCTTCCAGCAATCAGGCTAATCAGCTCTGCTGGGATCTCCAGTTTCCAACTTTCCAGCTATCCTGCACTGCTGGTATGCCCAGCTTCCAGCTTTCCAGCTATCCTGCACTGCTGGTGTGCCCAGCTTCCAGCTTTCCAGCTATCCTGCACTGCTGGTGTGCCCAGCTTCCAGCTATCCTGCACTGCTGGTGTGCCCAGCTTCCAGGTATCCTGCACTGCTGGTATGCCCAGCTTCTAGCTATCCTGCACTGCTGGTATGCCCAGCTTCTAGCTATCCTGCACTGCTGGTATGCCCAGCTTCCAGCTTTCCAGCTATCCTGCACTGCTGGTATGCCCAGCTTCCAGCTATCCTGCACTGCTAGCAACCTCAGCTTCCAGCTATCCATCTATCCTGTACTGCTGGTGTCCCTCTCCCAGCTATTTATTTATTTATTTATTTATTAACAGTTTCTTATATAGCGCACACAGATTCCGCAGCGCTTTACAGAGAATATTTGACCATTCACATCAGTCCCTGCCCCAGTGGAGCTTACAATCTATATTACCTATCACACGCACACACAGACATTCTAGGGTTAATTTTGTTGGAAGCCATTTAACCTGCCAGTATATTTTTGGATTGTGGGAGGAAACCGGAGTACCCGGAGGAAACCCACGCAAGTACGGGGAGAATATACAAACTCCGCACAGTTGGAGCCATGGTGGGTATTGAACCCATGACCTCAGTGCTGTGAGGCAGTAATGCTAACCATTACACCATCCGTACTGCCCAGCTATCCTGCACTGTTGGTATTCCCAGCTTCCACATCATCATCACTTAAGCTATAGACTTCACCACCTGTCACGTCTTTATGAGCAAGTCTTATATTAAGCCTGCAAACTTCTATCCTCGCAACTCCAGCCCACTGGCAGCTCGTCCTAGTCCGGGTTCACAACTTACTCTAGCTGTGACAGCAGTTTTTTGAAAGTAAGTCATGAAAAACTCATGGCAACTTTTTTCCATGTCGACCTTTTTGCATGTCGGCCTTTTTCATGTGTTGACCTATTGACTGTCAACCAATAGTGGTTGACTTTTTGACTTTAGACCTAGATACTGTCGAATTAATGACCGCATACCCACAGGCGCCCCTGCAAGGCTGCCATCGTACCGCCCAGACAGAAAGAAAAGATGCCCCCTTGTAAAATTGCAACTGCATCGCAAATAACAATTCATTAACAGATCCATTCAGAGAAAAAATATGAACCATCAAGCAGTTTTCTCCATCTGCGCCAGTCTAGGGCTTCCATTAATCTGGAAGTGGTCATCGCTGACATCAGAGTCCTACCTGAGAATACCTGGGTACGCCTGCGTACCCAGGTATTCAAACCCAGAAAAATGTAATGGTAAACAAACCCAGAAAATGTAATGTTTCCAATTCCAAAAA
Source organism: Crinia signifera (assembly GCF_055691185.1). NCBI lineage: Eukaryota > Metazoa > Chordata > Amphibia > Anura > Myobatrachidae > Crinia > Crinia signifera. The sequence goes on from NC_139221.1 coordinate 218,961,809, forward strand.
TGCTGGCTTCCTGTCAATCAAGCTGTGGCTACTCTGCGACAGCCATTCGTACTTACAGTAGGAGCAAGTTTCATCTTTGCTCCTTTGGGCGTGGCTAGCCATGGCTATTCTATTGTTCTCAGCTGCAATACAATACGTATTGCAGCTGAGAACAATAGAATAGCCATGGCTGGCCATGGCTAGCCATGGCCAAAGGAGCAAAGATGAAACTTGCTCCTACTGTATATATTGTTTCGCTATTTGGACTTGTGCATTTTTGATTGTTCGATAATCACTCAATTTGTGAATTCTCTGATTAGTGACCCTTGCTAAAGTGGGCCCATAGACTGTAAGTACGACATACAGCCTCATTCCAGCCCCATACACACTGGGCAATATTGTTCACAATAATGCTCAGACGGGGCTTTTATGAGCGATATTGAGTGCGTACACTTAATATAGTTACCAATGTGTGTTCCCGCACATCGTTAATGACCCCCTTTCTCATCAGTGTCCTTGTTAACGACAGCCATGACCATCCCTCCCCCCACGGTCCACTTTGGTGTGTATGCAGTTGCTGAGACTGGCATATCCTGCCGGTAGCCCCCCCGCCATCAATATCACCGTCATCGATGACTCATTTAGTGCATATGGGGCTTATCACCCATGAAATCTATAATTGTTAAAGGGAATCTATGGTTAACATATATATATATATATATATATATTTTTTTTTTTATATATATATATATATATATGTGCTTTTATGCCGGCACTCCCAATCTCCAAATACAACGAGTCCGGTGCACTCCACAATAAAGCAAACAACAGTCCAATGAAGGAGGCACACGGAAGAATAATTTCAAACAACGCTTGTATTAGGGCATAACAATTTTCGAGCGCTTTCGGGGAAGCCTCCCCGTCGTCAGGATATCAGCCCTTACACCAGTAAAGTGAAACACATACATAGGTGCTGCTACATATGATTTATTAAGACCACCTCAGTAATGCTTATGATCTGTTTACTCCACATATAAACGGCTCAGGCAGCATGCACTTAATGGATGTGTTACTTTTCATTTACACTTGAAATCAAAGATACATTCATAAATGGCCTTGTATTATATTATGATCTAATTGAATCTCTGTGTGTTCATGGGGAAAAATCCTTTTAATCTTGTTTCATTAAATTGCACTGGCATTTTGCCTACAAATGCACATTATAATGTCAAAACTCAGTAGCTGTGTTGGCGAATGTCCATATTATCAGGATAAATTCACACATAAAATATTCTCAATGCATAAACTGTGCAATGCGTGGAAATAAAATAGTATAAATAGTGATATAACAACTACAATGAAAGCATTATAGAAACAGTATGCCAAGAAATAACATAGTTGGGAAATTAATGAAACAGTAACACATGATAACGAAAAATATGATGTACATAGCTTAGATGTGTACAGTACATGATTGTATTTGTGACAAATTAAACTGTGCAAGGTCTACATTTACTCATCAATGCTGCGCCCCATGCTGTGTTCCATTTATTATCCTACACAACTCATCTGTTGCTTTTGCCAGTCTTATAACACTGTGGCAATGTTTTCCTCCTATACAGTTACAATTTTTTTTAAATTTGCTATTTCCCCAGTTATCATGCTTATCATACGTTAACAATATTTTCCCAACTACAGCTCATTTACACATTATTCAGTTCTATAAAATCTTAATACACAGTTGTGACACCTCACATATTACCGACAAATGGGTTGTGGGTGCAAATTTGCCGCTATGTGCATCAGGTTGTGATCCCCTTGCAGAAGGACTATTTATCGTGGGTGCCTGCGCAGTGCACGTGCATATCTGAGGGCACAATAACTTAAACGAAACATGGGTCATTTGTAGCAATTAGTGTGTAAGAAGAGAACTGTCACATCTGTATATCAGGGGTTTTATTCTGCCCATCGAATACCGGTAGGCCTGCAACTGCTGGCATCCTGTCTCGCGGGATACTGACTGCATCCTGATAAAAGGGCGCTCAACCCTCCTAAAATGTCTTCCTCAGCTAAACAGTTATGCTGTATCATACCTTAACACTGTTCTGTAACAAAAAAATACACCTTTGCAGTGTATCTGAGTGCTTAGTTTGCTCATTTGGTGGACTCGCCTTGTGACCATGTGACTCACGTAACCTTAGATATGTGTGGCCTTTCGGCAGGAAGAAGGCGAGCAGCTGACATCCAGTGCTCTGGGGGACTCGGGGTACTAAAAACAAGGGGGGGTTAGGCATTTACAAGGGGGGCTATGAGTAGACTGCGGTGCAGGGGGTAAAGTTAGGCACTAGCGGGGAGGGTTAGGCTGTCACTGGTCTTGCAGCTCAGCTGTCAATCAATGCAGTAGATAGGGAGAGGAGAGTGCAATGCTGCAGATCGGAGATCCAATCTGTGGCAGGAGGCCCAATCAAAAAGGGGGGCTCAGGGGTACTGGCCCCCTGCGCGCCCCCCCCCCCCCAATATGGCTCTGGATGTGGCATAACAATGCTGCCACAGTTCAATTTGCAGCTTGGCATTGCACAGGTGCTTGGTCTATGCAGATTATGGCTATCCGCGTGGAATCAGCAAATCTCTCCAAAAGAAGACTATCAGGGAAGTCTATCTAGCGTTACGTAGAAGTGGTGAGCCTGTGAGCACTTATCCCCTGGCCAGGAACATGAAACCCCATGGCAGCAAGCATGAAGATCCTGAAAAATAAATCCCTGGCAATGATCATGTAGGTAGAAAGTTCTAATAAAAGTATGGGGGGGGGTGGCACCAGAAACTTTTTTGGCAGGTGGGGGTGCACAATTTATAGTCACACTACTGCCCCTGAGTGGAAGATGTTGAGAAAAAGAAGGAGCAGCATTGTGTACCTTTGCCTAGGGCGCCTGGAAACTTTGCAACAGCCCTGAATACTATACTGAAATCAGGGCATTCATTTACCAAATGTCGCTTTTACAAACAAATTACATTGTGTGAGTTTGACTGACCTATTTATAAATATATATTTAAATAATGGTGTTTTTCGTTTTATATATTTTAGCTAAACTTTAGACTAGGTAGTAAATTGAGAGCTAATGCCTATTGTATGTTTCCTATTCTGTGTACACAGCATTAATGTGCAATACATTGTATGGTGAATGGGCACACACTTCCTTTTATGCATACACTAGAGAAATGAAAATGTGATCAGCTATTAGAGTGGGATTTCTAGAATTGCAAATATAGCTTTCGGTAATCAAAAGATCAAAGATCAGGAAGGAAGCGTGATTCATAAAGTACAGTCTGACATTTCCCTTCATTTTAGTGAATAAATTCCAATGGCTAATGTAATAGACATTATTATTTCATAAGCAATAGCAAGTCATTGGAATATAGCAGAGATAACAAGTTGAAAGGTCACTTGTCCTTCATTTGTTACATTCCCATCGCCCAAAAACCATATACTATAGGGTTATAAAGGAACTTGCCTAATATCCCAGTCTCCCAATTACAAGACTGTCACGCTTTCACTTTGCTCTGTGTTGGCAATAATTTGAAAACCAAAAGGGGTCCCAAAATCTTCAACCTTATTGGTAGCAATCCTATTGTCATTATGCTGCACAAGTTAATGGTCGATTGCTCACTATAATAATTTAGCCAGGATAAGCATCATATCACAGGTATTGTCAGTCTGAGCACAGAGGGCTTTCTTATGGGGCCTACACACAGGGCGACACTTTCTTATGGGGCCTACACATGGGGCGACACTGCTCAGCGATGTGCCAGCTCTGTGTCAGGGCCAGTGTTCTCTGGTGAGAACACTGGCCCTGGCCGACTGGCGACTAACTAGATTTATCCAGCATGCTGGTAATTAATCGCCGGGCAATAGCAACGATGGCCCCTACACAGGGAGCGATGTAGGGGCATTCTAAGCAATCTATTGAGGTCACTTGAAATTGCCCTTTGTTAGAACAATAGTGGAATTGTTGTCACTGCATATTAGAATTTGCACAACCAATTATAAAAAGTCACGATCTAGACATCACAATGCATTTCAGTTTAATTTCCTTTTCCCTAAACTGGGATGAACAGCAATGATGTACACCACATTTACATTGCCACCTAATCACCCATAATGGTAACCAATTAGTCTAGTCAGATGCAACTCTAAAATAATTGTGTTCCTTTTCTAATTATAGTAACAACCAGTAGCGTAAGTTCATCTCAGTTGCCCGGAGGCAAGGTAAATATAGTGCCCCCCAAAATCTCAATCGTGTCTGTCTACAGTAAGACATGTCATGGGTTCTAATACAGGGTGTGACACTTGCAAAAATAATGTTAGAGAGGGAGTCATCCCCAAAAGTGACATTGATAGCTTTCAATTAACTGATTCAAACAGGCAGGGGAGGAGAGGTGCCCCCTTGGGAGAAGGAGCCCGGCGGCAGATGACTCCATTGCCTCCCAGAGTTACGCCTCTGGTAACAACCCAACAGCTGAGTTGCAAAAGGGCCATTAAAAACACCAGACAATGCTGGTACACAGCATTCGCTGCTCATCCCAAAATGCAACCAGACTCATGACCAAGTGCAGAAATACATACTGGTAGACACTCAATCAGTTCAGTGATAGCACTCATGTAATGGAGGGGTAAACCTAAATAAGAAAAAACTAATTGTTCCCCCCAGCACACTGAATGATATCAGTAAGCAGATTTAAAAACCACATGGTAGTAAGATTTATAGATCTTGGTTACATATATTAGCAAATACATGGTTAAGCCCTTAAGCCATCCACAAGGCTTCTACTTGGGGGTCCTTATTGCTATATCTAGGTGTGGGGTAAGGCACACCAAATATCAGCAGAAGCCTGACAGCTTAGAGCAGCACACCAGTGAAAAAACTAGTGTTAATAAGTGTGAGTAAGGACGGTATTGAATCCCCTGCCGCTATTTCTGACCATTAAAACAGAAGCAGGTGCCTATTCAATGCTGTTTTTCTCTAAAGCATTGAACAGGCATCTCGGCAGAACTGACCCAACTTTAAAAGCAGTCTGATCTGTTTTGCCGAGAACAGTCATGGATAGTCGAGATCACGGCCGTATCTCAATGATCCACGGCCATTTCTCGCGACCATGCCCCCTTTTCATAGGTTGGAACGTCCCAACAGTTGTAACCCGGGATTGAATACCCCCCTAAGTATAAGAGGACAGAGCTATGTACAAAAGTGATACAAAAGTGATGAATGTGATTCAATACTTTCAAAACTCAGAGAAGCCTTGATTGATGGTTTGGGGGCTTATTATGTATTTGCAGATATATGAAACCAAGATCTCTGAATCCTACTTCCATGTGGGCTTTAAATCTGGACAGTGATCATTTCAATGTGCTGGGGGGGGGGGGAAATATTTTTCTTACCCATGACCAACTGCAGTCCGATGGAGAAGTACAGTAGTTAGGAATATGAGCAGGGGGGAATTCTCAATGGTGCAGACTGAATTACACTTACTCTAAATTGTAATTTAAATTTTATGATAATTTAAGACAAGTTCTATAAATGCTATACAATAAAGTATATGATTTCCACATGATTAAAAACACAATCCTAACTGTGGGCCTTAATCTAGTTCACTCTTTCTGACAATGGACAAAAACCATGTGCACTGCAGGGGGGGGGAAGATGTAAAATGTGCAGAGAGAATTAGATTTGGGTGAGTTATTTTGTTTCTGTGCAGGGTAAATACTGGCTGCTTTATTTTTACACTGAAATATAGATCTCGCTTTGAAGTAAAACCCCACCCAAATCTAATTCTCTCTGTACAAGTAACATCTGCCCCACCTGCAGTGCAATTGGTTTTGTCCATCTAAGAAGGAATTTGTCAGAAAGAGTGAACCAAAATAACCCCCTGTGTCTCTTCTGTGTCTCTTCTGTGTCTCTTCTGTGTCTCTTCTGTGTCTCGTCTGCGTCTTGTCTGCGTCTCGTCTGTGTCTCTTCTGTGTTGGTGAGTTTGCAAACAAAGGGGTGACTTCAATCTAATTTGGTCAACCTTCCAAAATATACCCATCTTTTGGTTGGACAATTATAAAAATATATTGCAAACTAAAGGCTTTCCCCTCTTGTGCCTTCCGAGATTCCAGTAGATTAGCAATGCATGTATTCCAGGCATCAAAAAGTACATAAACTAGATTTTGTCGGCAGCCTCTAACACTTCCTATCCATATTATCAGCAGAAGATATTTATAGCTTCAATGGAAAGAAATAGCATTTTACATACATGTGAGAACAGATTTGGGAACCATGGTGTAAGCACAAATCCAAAAATGAAGGGCTTCACAATTTTATTCCAACAACTCCCAGAATTTCATATTAACTGTGATGTGTAGTTGTATTACTGTACAATGCCCAGATGATGTTTATACCTGGAGCACTGTTCTGTCTGTACAGTACTGTAGGTACAATCATGTACCGTAATTCTGTGTGTTCAGTTTACAGTTGAAATAAAAAGTTTTTGACAGGGCTGGTGCAGGGTTTTTCAGCACCCTAGGCAAAACTTCTGTTTTCTTCTCAAACCACCACCACCCATACACCATTACCAACTTTCCAGAACCTCAGGTGAAAGTATGGATGTTGTGTCTTTGAAGTTCAACCAGCAACAGCTCCTACATGTGAGCAGGAGGGGGGCTGCTGCTGGCTGTGCCATTGGATCTCCAACAGTCCCTGCTGGACCCCACCACTGGATTTCTGCCAGTCCCCGCCGCCTGTACTATACACTTGTCAGGTGCCAGGCCCAGCGCATGTGCAGTACCAGCGGCAGTACTGCACGTGCACAAAAGCCTGGCTTCTATGGGCTGTGTCCGCTACAGCCCATGGAAGCTGGCTAGGGCTGCATGGTAAGGCAGGGAGTAGCTTGAAAGAGGAAGCCAGCTCTCTGCCTATCGCAGCATGGACTGGTATTCCCGGATGGAGGGAACACCTCCCAATGGGACTGCCTGTCATGCGGTTTACTGGCAGCTAGGACTTCCAATAGGAAGTCACTGCCAGTCACAGTGAAGCCACTGGCTTCAATAATGCTGAAGAGGCAGCAAATTTTACTTGGGGGGCTGCAGTCCCACAGCCCATATGTTAAAAGAACCGCAGAGTTCAACACTGACCCTTTACATTAAGTTCAACAAGGATGCTCCTCTCCGAGTCATCCTTCATGTTGTTATAGCCTAATGGTAGAGCTGGCCCTAGTTGTTCAGCATATTGTTAGTTTAGATGTAATTTCTATACAGTATATATATTTACTAACATTTATTAAGTGTAATTTTTAGTAATTGTATTTTCTATTTTTATAGGTTTTACTGCCCCCCCTCCCCTCCCTACATTCCCCTTACATAATTTTATATTTTATGTAATTGACAATAATAAAGAAGAAATACAAAAGCACTTACAAATGGAGCCCCTTTCTTTTATTGCTGGCACTAGCCAGAATGTCCCCACTGGCGAGCGCTGGTGGAGAGGGACTCCATCAGACTGGGACACGCGTGCACCTCACATGCACTCGCGTCCAAGTCTCTCAGCGACTGGGTGGCAGAACCCTGCCCATTTCCGCTTTTGGGAGATGGGCAGGGTTAGGGTGGGTGCAGGGAGGTGGGGTCACGTGTCGGAGACCGGCAGCGAGGCGGCGGGGACCCAGGGGAGCTCCCTCAGAATGGGGCATGCCAGCGTCTCATGCGCGCACTCCCCCTTCCGGTGGCTGGCGGGGCCTGGAGGGTGGCAGGGGCTGACAGTTCTATCGCCAGCCCCTGCAAAGATGAAACGGGTTCCATCTGTGAATTGATTTCTGTAAATAGTTCTTTCATTTTGTATTCCTATTACAAATGTATAGTCTGGACGTTTGATAATCTTGAAATAAAAATATTGTTGCAAAAAGAAATAAGACTGTCAGTTGTTTATCGCAAGGTGCATTAATATAAGTTGTTCAGTACCAGCCATCAGTGATTGCAGGATAGAACTTATGCCACCTCTCTGCTCTCTGTGTCCCGATAACCTTAAGGGAAATAAAATACAGACGTTAAATTTCCACAATCTGGGGAACCAGCCAAAAGTAGTTTATACAGAACAGCTGCAAAGTCGATGCTGTAAACTGAGCATAACGGAAAGTTACATGATCCGGGTAGCACTTTTGGTTTGATTTGACGTCCTACTAGGAAGAAACCTATACGTATTAAAGCAGGTGATTTCATCAGCATCTTCTAGCACATGACTGCAGAAGGTAACAGCAAATTGAAGATAACGACAAGTCATTGCTGCAGGTAATTGGAATGTGGTAGAACATAAACATGTTTATAGCCTTTTCTGATCTACTGTGGCTAATTCAACAGAATCCACAGGGTTTCAGTCAAGCAACATTTTGTTTTCCACTCACTACTGGACCAAGCATCATCAATAACCATCCTCTCTTTACCTTAAAGGCATGAGACTATACTTTCATATAATGTTTTCTGTTTCCCTGTGCACTGCTGTGAAATCTAATTGCAGTGTTTATCAGAACACTGTGCTATTGTTTTTTTTTTTTTTTTTTATAACCAGTCATATTTCAAAATCATTGCAGAGCAAGGAATGGGAAAAAAGTTTCTATAAACAAAAAAGAAAAAAAACCATATATGTAAATAGAGAACATTTGGGTTTTGTTTCTCATGAGAGGGCCTTTATTCGGAGAGGGACATAAATGCAAGTGCACTTCTTTTGACCACACGCTGCATTCTCTTATGCTTTTTTTTTTTTTCTTTCAGTTTTATTACCAATGTGAGACTATCTATGACTAGAGGGCAGGAATTGAGTCTGGAATGGAAATGCAGATGCAGATAGTGGATGTGCAAACACAGCCAAAGTACAATTGTGTAGTCACAAAGTAGCACTAAAATGGGTAGTCACATTAGTGCCAATACACACCTGTTTGTTCGGGTGCAAATTCTCGCACTCAACGAGCCATTAACTCCAGAGGGGCTGGAGCAGGGGAATTCCTAGTATTTTTTGGGCATCCCAATTTAAATGCGGGGTGTTCCCCTGGGATTGCAGGCAGGTCAATTCCTGCTCGGGGCGGGTGACAGATGTAACTTCCAACATTAATAAAAGTTACGGTACTTATGTAATATCTGGGCTCCCGTTTTTCTTATGAGACCGTGTCCCCTCGCGGGGCTCGCTGCGCTCGCCACGCTTCAGGCACGGTGGCTCGCTGCGCTCGCCACACTATATAAAATCAACTCCATGCGTAGTTGGATAGTAGGGGTATGAAAAAATGGGGTGCATTTAACATGGGAGCCCAGATAATACATAAGTACCAAAGTTACTTCAGACTGACTTTTATAACCACATGTGGCGGCACGGGTGTTTGGCACAGGTCTGAATCAGGCCCAAAGTAACCACTGGATTGGTTTAAGGTGATGGTGCTATAACCCTGGTGTAAAGTTCCAACCTGATGTTCTTGACTGCATACAATTGGTCATACAAGGAAAACACATACAGTACAGTATATGCAATATTCCTAAAACTGCTGCAACAGTGTTGTAAAAGTCACTTTCCACTACAGCTAAAACACTTTTTTGTCCATTTCTGCAGATGACACTAAATGTAGCTTTGTAAGATCACACCAGGATGTCACCATTTTACAGAGGGACTTAAACAAATTGGAGGATTGGCAGATAAATGGAAAATGAGGTTCAATGTAGATAAATGTAAGGTAATGCATTTTGGGAACAGAACTTATAAACTAAAAGGGGTAGAATTTGTGTAAATCACAAATGGAGAAAGACTTGGGGGTGCAAATTGAGAACAAACTTAGCTGTAGTGATCTCTATTAAGGAGCAGCAGCCAAGGCCAACAGGATACGAGCTTGCGTAAAAAGAGGCATAGAGACTAGGGATGGCACTATAATATTCCCACTATATAAAGCATTAGTAAGGCCCCACCTGGAATTCAGTGTCCAGTTCTGGGCACCGCACATTAAAATAGATATTGTAGAACTGCAGAGGGTTCAGAGAAGAGCAACTAAATTGATTAAGGTTTTAGAGTTATTGAGTTACAGAGAAAGGTTAGCCAGGTTAGGTACAGTATGTTGACGCTGGAAAAAAAGGTGTGTAAAAGGGGATATGGTTTACATACTGTATACAAATACATTAGGGGTCAATTCAGAGAACTGTCGGGTGATCTGTTTGCTATGAGGTCTATGCACAGGATATGCAGGCACCCCCTAAGGCAGTGATAACTAACCTTGACACTCCAGCTGTTGTTGAACTACACATCCCAGCATGCCCTGCTACAGTTTTACTATTTGGCCATGCGAAAACTGATGCAGGGCATGCTGGGATGTGTTGCTGCCACACTCCTGTTCCTCACTACTACTACCACCACTACTACTACTAGTGCTGCTGCCTGGAGCAGGTGCCAGACTCATCACCCATCTGGCACCAGCAGTGTCGTCTTTCTCATTGGGGTGTGCCCCTACAGTCCTAGGGCCCCTGGGCAATGGCTCATTGTGCCCAATGGGAAAGAAGGCACTGGCCAGACCCCATGAAAGCATTGGCCCACTCGAGAATGCCCAACATTTTCATGGGGGTACCCATAAAATGCTTGGCATACCCCACCATATGCTCACTGCCCATCCCGCTGTCCCATATGAATGCCTTAGGGACTGGGATAGTCACCAAAAGCGTTCATACAGTGGCCCTGCACATGCACACATATGACCGATTGAATATGAATCAGGCCCTACATTTTTGCCTTATAAATGATTGCTGCTCCAAAAAATGGGCAGACTTACACAAAAACCCATACCTCCGGCAACTTGGAGGCTATTACATTTAGTCTATGATGGACCTAATTCTGGTTCACTCATAAAAGCAAATTTTCTCTCTAATGGACCAAACCATGTGAACTGCAGGTGGGGCAGATGTAACGTGTGCAGAGAGACAAACTTGTGTGTTATTTTGATTCTGTGCAGGGTAAATACTAACTGCTTTATTTGTACACTGCAATATAGACATTAGTTTGAAGTAAAAACCCCACCCAAATATATCTCTCTCTCTGCACATGTTCCATCTGCCCCACCTGCAGTGCACATAGTTTTGTCCATTTAAGTGAGAATTTGGTCTTGTGAGTGATCTAGAATCAGACCCCATATCTATCAGCTTCAATGTTTGGTTGTTCCTTGATAACTGTGATAGTTGTAAAATAAAACAGGCAAAAATGAGCATACATGCCTATGCATCTTTACAAACTGGTAAACATACTATATGTATTGTTCAGAGCATTTACTTAAATGTTTTAATAATACAAAACATAACAGAAAAGCAGTGGCTTTGAAGCGCAGCAGGCAATCAGTGTATGGAATATTTAATTGGCACCAGGTGTTATGTATTTTTTTATTTTTTATGTTTTAATATTACATTTGCATTAGTGTATTAATATTCAACACTGTTTTATTACATCAACAAAGAACCTTCAGAGTAAATACCATATGTGTGAAATGAATACCCGATGTCCAACAGGCTGAATATTAATGGATTTATTAACAATATTTTTACTAAAATAATGTTAAAAATGGTGTTGTCACACCATTTTTGCATTATTTTAGTATGACCTGAATGCTTTAACAGGCATTTGGTGCAGTTTTCATGAAAAACTGCTCCAAAACAAATACAGTCATTCATATTTTTTAAATAACCAGATCACATTTCCCATACTTACTGTATTACATAATTTATTAGAAAAAAAACAAAAACTGCAGTGAGCTCTGTGATAATAATGGCATCTTATGCAGGCAGATAAATCAGAAGTGTTCATCAGACACACATAGCTGATCACAGTATATTAAAAAAAAAAAAATCACCTACCAAGGGACCACTGATCTGCAGGTGAGGGCTGCCGGTCATTGGGGCTCCCTGCTGCTCCTGTGACAGCTGACTTTATATATTAACAGTTTCTTATATAGCGCACACATATTCCGCAGCGCTTTACAGAGAATATTTGAACATTCACATCAGTCTCTGCCCCATTGGAGCTTACAATCTAATTTCACTACCACATGAACAGGCACACACAGACATTCTAGGGTTAATTTGTTGGATTATGGGAGGCAACCGGAGTACCCGGAGGAAACCCATGCAAGTACGGGGAGAATATACAAACTCTGCACAGTTAGGGCCATGCTGGGAATCGAGCCCAGGACCTCAGCACTGTGAGGCAGTAATGCTAACCATTACACCATCCGTACTGCCCAGCATTGTTAGTTACAGCAGCAGGGAGCCCCAATGACAGCCAACCCTCCAGGTGCTCCGATCACTGTTGCCCATTCAGTGAGTATGATCAAGGTAGGGGGGTCACGATGCTCGGGGGGGGGGGGGGGGCAGGCATCATTATGGGGAAAGGACTGTCAGGGGCGGTGCATGTGCAGCACATAATCATTTGGCATTGCAGAGTCAGAGCTTTCTTATATTACATTACCACCAGCACATCCCCGTCAGAGAATGCGGATGGTGATACAGTATATTGACCACTAAGGAGCTTCCCATGTTAGTACCAAAATGCAATGGAGTATGACCCTCTTTCTGGTTGGCTCGCAAAGCAGCGTTAGTTCACTGTTTTGCTTCTCATCTCATTCCGCTAGCCGCCCGTACGAGCGCCCAACCCCTGCTAGTAGCCATATTTCCCCGCATTTGGAATGGGGACCCGAAATCATTAGACAATCGCCGACCATTTAATTATTTTGATCGCTCTCGCTAATCTAAATCACCGAACCTCAGAAGGCAGGTGGCCACCCCCATGCGCATAGGGATGCCCAGCATTTTCCTGGGTGCACCAAGCATTTTTGCCCCCTGCATGCCCCCCCCCCCTTACATGCACCTTGGAGACTATGCAAGTCTCCGAGTGTGCCCGCGGTGAATACCTGTACATGCGCATAAGATCTTCAACATGGGTCCCCGTTGCGAATTTTGCAATGGGGCAAATCAACTTCAATGATGGCCTATATGTGTTATTCTCTGGTGCTGGAGATGGTGCCAATACAGGAGGTAGTAGTGTTTGGCCAAATGTCTGAACTTTGGAATTTCATTAGTCTGAATAGCAAATTGCTCCGAATAACAAATCACTTTAAAAGAAAAAACTGTTAGAACTTTAAAAGAAAGAACCATTTTTGTGGATCAGAAAATAAACTACTATATGGTTTAAAAAAGTAGTATTTTATTATACAAAATACACCATTAAACTGCAATGTTCAATCCTTCACCACAGTAGTTACATAAATACTAGATACTAAGGCTCTGAATTAAAAGGGGGTGCAAATATGTAAAAGCTGTGCAAATATGTAATGGTTCCAGTTCATATATATAGTTACCAGTTCATCAACAAAAGGTGAGCAGTTCCAAAAAGCCGACGGGTCAAAATGTCGGCATGAAAAAGGTAGATACATGAAAAGGTCGACGTGTTTTTCACAATTTTTTTCTTAATTTTTTGGCCGTTTTCTTACCTTACCATCAACGTGAACTACAACTGCGATATAGGCTCTTAACTAGAATGAGGGCCTATATGTGTTATTCTCTGGGATACTTGTGTACTTTCACGGCTCCCATCGCATGCCATCGCATGCCAAATGTAGTGGCATGCGATGGCATGCGATGGGATGTGATTTTTGCAGTTTTTAAGCATTTTTTTAAAATCGCATGCGAACGCATCGCATGCGATTTTTAACAGAAATGCATCCAAATGCATTGAAATTAGTATCAAACATGTTCAATGGCCCCCAAATGTAATTTTTGAGGCTGTACCACCCCCACTATCAACGCGAACCCGAAGCGTGGTGAGCGCAGGCGGTACGCGTCCTACGACCTTTTCATACCCCCACTATCCACGTCGGCGTGGAGTTGAGAATAGAAAGTGTGGCGAGCGCAGCGAGCCACCGAGCCAGAAGCGTGGCGAGCGCAGCGAGCCCCGCGAGGGGACGCCGACACCTGTGAAGCCCGCAAGGGGACGCGTATACCTGTGAAGGTACCCCACGCTGTGAAGGGACCCCATGCTGTTTTTTTATTTATTTATTTATTTTTTCTATTTTTTCACACTAAAGCCTGCACGGATCTGACTGATCCGTGCAGGCTTTAAGCAAATACGACAGGGAAAGCAAGGTGTATTTTCCTGTCGTATTTGCGTGCCTGTTTTACACCAATTAGTAATAATAGATATTACGGCTGCTTAATAAATCAGGAACCACCATTCTTATGAATGGTGATTCCTGTCGTATTCTATCGATGGTGTAGACATTCGTATTTGTGAATACAAATACGAATGTGCCATCTTTAGGAATACGATTAGTTGTATTTTTGGGATTGTTAATCCCGAAAATACAAATGTGTAAAAAATAGGTGTATTTTTGCCTACGAATACACCTATTTTTTACGAATCCATATTGGTAAATTTCCCCCTATATGTCATTCAATGGTATACTACATTAAATGCCATTATAACAGTTAAAATCACATTGAATGCCATACAATAATGGCATGCGATGCGATTTCACTACGTTTGCATACGTAGTAAAATCGGGCGCCGTAATAATACACAAGTACCAAAATAACAAACAGTCCATAAGTTGTCACTTTATAGAGAGGTTTAGTACTATAAGTAGAACTATATTTTACACTGTATGCTACATTTATACAAAGTGGATGCTGAGCTGAATTGAATGTCAAATTGATATATCAGTAATTCTTCTGAAGCCAACAACGTGGGAAACAAAGTACTGAACAAACCATCATGCAGTATTTATTTGCATGAATTTACTGTGAAAAGTGATCTTTCAAAAAATTCCTCCTACGTAGTACACGGTTAATTTATAACCTCTTGACAAGTCGTGAGTAAATGTCAACATAGCTGACTGGTAGACTACATTTGTCTTATGGTAGAGGACACTGATAGATAATTTCTTTACTATCGAGAATCTTTATTATAGCCAAGTTGCAAAAGAATGACCAACACGGATAAAGACATATAATAAAATAGAGATGATCATGGTTGGAACTGTTGACTAAGATCAGTCTCAAATCCATGAGTTTATTTTTTATGCTTTTAACCTTAGGGGGTTCATGAATCATTCGGTGCAGTTATACATTAATGATTCATGTAAAATAGCCTTTGTTTTGTATGTGCTTTCTTTACCAGTTCTCCACTTAACTTCGTTCATAGCTCAAGTTTAGAGGAATAGGAAAATATGAAAAGTATTTTTGGTTTTCTGTATAGGGATGGAGAGAAAAATCTGTAAAATTATTTATATATTGTAGTTTGCTGGTTACTTGATCTCCGCCTATTGTATATACTGTATGATTGTATATACTGTCTGAGCAATCTACTATACATTTGTAAATAAAAGACTTTAAAAGTGTCAAATATCTATCATAGCAAGATTAGGTGAGAGCTATATTAGCTTGAACAATACAATAAAAAAATGTTTGTGATTACCTATAAATAATTACCAATTACCAAGTAGATTAGCTTTTTGTTAGATTTTTAATTAGTTCCTTTTAGACTCGGGGTAAAGTAATTAAAATTATAGTTCTATTGAAGATTGGATGTTGCCCATAGCAACCAATTAGAGTCTATCTATTATCTTCTAGAAGGTGCTAAATAAATAAGAAGTAGAATCTGATTGGTTGATTTGGGCAACATCCTTTCTTTAGTAGAACTCCCATTGTAGTAAATTTACCTCTATAGTTGTTAGGGGCAGTTCAGATGAAGATAAAATCCATTTTAATATTGTTCTGCTGCCTATTTTTGGTTGGAAAGTCCCTCCCTCCTGCCCCAAAACGTAGTCAAACGTTTTCTTTTTATGTCTGTGTTAATCTGCTCAATAAACTATTTAATGAAGCACATCAATTCAGTAAGGCACTACAACTCAACAGCCACATGTGGCATTAATAGCACATACCCTTTTTAAAGCAGGTACAGGTTGAGTATCCCGTATCTGAGTATCCATTATCCGAATTATTCCGAAAACCATACATTCCAGAAAGTGAATAAATTTTTTTTTTTTTTGCTAAAAACTCACTGGGGACATCTGTAACAGCATCACTGGTGACATGATATGTAACTGGCACTATATATGTGCAAGAAAATGATTGCTTGGCATTCAAATTCAATATCTGAGATAGTACACAAATTTTGTTTCATGTTTTGAAACCTTGTTTTTTGAACAAATAAAATATATTTGTGTGTATTTTATGTGGTAATAAAATATATTTGTGTGTATTTTATGTGTTTATACAGCATACATGCAAGATACTTCAAAATACATAATTTAAATATTAAAATATCCCGAAATACGGAATAATCCGTTATCCAAAATTCTCCTGGTCCCGAGCATTTTGGATACGGGATACTCAACCTGTATAGCTTTCCTATGCTGAAGGAAATAGGGCACTTCATTTTGGAGGTGTCTGTCCTGTTCCATAGTAAAGAAGATGAGTCCTTCACAGTGTAATGTGTATTTATAAAGGATGTACTGGGATGTTTTTCTTGCACCCATTTAGATGAATAATTGGCTATAATTGAGTGTTTTGTAATGACTTTTTATGCTACCTTTAAAAAAAATAAAGAGGTCTATGCACTAAATGTTTGAGAGTCATAAGGGTAACAACAAATCAGCTCCCATCTGTCATTTAGCAAATACAGGTGGTAACAAGGTATTTAGGAGCTGGTTGGCTGGTACTCTAGCTCCATACATTTTATCAGTCTCCAAGACTTAGTACATAGACCCCAAAGGATCTTATTCGGAGTAGAATTATAGTAAAAGATAGTAACTGTGAACCTTGGCAAAACAAGGCTGCACTGCAGGTGGGATTCAAAATGTGTAAGAGAAATGTAGATTTAGGAGGGTATTCAGTGTTATTCGGGCCTTATTCGGTCAGCTCACTTGCAACTCGACAGGTAGAATTAAATGTTCCACCTGTCGAGTGGTGAAAAGTGGACGTGTCGGCTAAAACGGGCGTGGATTGTCGAGGAACGACTGTAATTTCGACAATCCATGGCCATTTCCGACAAAACAGTTTTGGTTTAAAATGGCCAGTATTTACCCTGGCATTTCAGTATTATTATTTTTGGCATTGATAAATAAGCTAATGTGTTGGTTATTATGTAAGCGACAATAAAGGAATAAACATCTTGTTAACAAAAACAAGTCGAGCATCTAGACAATTTATACTTTCAGCTGAGGTGTAAAGTACTGTACAGTATGCATTCTCAGCAACACTATCTCTGACCTGATCATTCTACATGTGCAAAGACCTCAACCTGAACTGTTCTCTCCAGCTTATTACTCTAACCAGTAAATTATACTCCCTGTTATTGCAATAGAACACGATAGAGAATTTATCTATGATACTAATATAATATAAAGTGGATGTTACAGATACTGCATTTTTCATGCCAAAAGATATTGTAATAATAGTGCTTCTATACCCTTTGTATATTTGGCAAATCAACATCAAAATGCTTATCTGGCATCTGCATTAATGCAGAGGGAGGTACAGCATAGTCCAATATACTGTATGTCCTTTGAAGTCCTTAAGAAGGGCTTCTTAAATAAAGAATTACGTTCTGAACGAAGTCTACGTTGCATTGTTGAACACCCGAATTCCACTTCAGAAAAATGAATGATTGTGATATCATGCTTATTATACTTACATGCTAGGTGGTACCACTAGAGTGCACTAGAGCACACTCCTGACAACCCCCCATTATATATATATATATATATATATATATATATATATATATATATATATATATATATATATATATATATAGATCTATACATATATAGATCTATAGATCTATATATATATATATATATATATATATATATATATTCTAGTTAAGTCCACTCAAAGCAAAAGCTTCAATAGTTAGTCTGCTACCTTGTGATAACCTCTGTGTTTCTGTATGCGTGAAAGATAAAGAAATGTACAGTACTTTCACTTGCTGCCAGCAATGTTTCGGTTACACACAGACACTAGATATATATATATATATATATATATATATATATATATATGTGTGTATATATATATACACATATATACCAAAGTGTGTGTGTGTATAGTTATTTAGCAATCTCACAATCCGTTGCTCATGTATGCCCTTGCTGCTTTATGCTATACTTAAACTGAATAATTTTACTTTGATTTATGAAGTTAATAAAGCAGAAATGAGGTTAATGACACATGGGGCTACTTCAATTATATTAAGATTTTAATTTGGAGATATCTCGTTATAACAGGGAAGGGATTTGGGGTGTCCTATTAAGCAATGTATAATGTTCTACTTCCAGCAAATTGAAATTTATAAGTTGCAGAAGAGTTTCTGCATGTTAATGTGGGGTCTTTAAACCATTCAATATTAAGCAGTAGTCAAATTTAATTATTTAAAACCTCCATGAAATGTACTTTATGCCCATATATAATTTCATTACCTTGAAGTATTTATTTAATGAAAAATATGATGAAACTGTATACTATACTGTATATGTGGTTAACAACATTTAACGTTGCATTCTTAGGTGTTGTACATTTAGTAGCTGAGATTTTTATGGCCATGGTTTTGGTATGTCTAAAGACAGGGAAAGGAGGCATTAAAAGGACCGACATGTTAAAATTATATTTTTTGGTTGGGCTGAAAGTGAAACTAATATCTGAAATCTTTAGGCTCAGAAGTATATAGGATTTCAGATTTTTCCATATTTTTAAATATTTTATAAGATATCTTGTGGATGGGACCCATGTCTAAACACAAAATCTATTTATGTTTCATACACAGCTTATACATATAGTCCCTCATTCTGGTTGACTTGGTAAGCTCGCCGCTTACTGAGTCCTAGAGCACCACCCCACCAAATTGCAGCAACCGCCGTATCCCCTCGCAACCATGTGCATGTTCCGCTGGAGGAGAATTCATTCGATGGAAATATTCATTCGATTTAAATATAAGTCAGCGACTATGCAAGTAGGCAACTATGCTAGTAGGCGACTATGCAAGTCGCCGAGTCTGTTTGCCCATGGACCGTGCACACGTGCATAATTCGTTCTGTGCATGCGCAGATAAAAAACATTGTCACTTTAAATTTGGGGATATCAGAATATTTGGGATATGGAAAACTAAATCAGAATTTCTTTAAATCCAGTAACTAAAAAATTTGGGGAGGTACAGTATATAAAGTTCTAGAACAAGAATGTGTTTACATTTACTGTATCTCCCAACAGACAGTTGCTTTTTAAAAGTCTGAAATATGACTTTAGTAATGGAACATAGCAGAAGAACTTGAATGGTCCCTGAGTTAAAGTTTTGCTCTTGTGTCCCGTACATGCCTGCTGACTTTTTAGACTGGCCCTCTGAGACATACAATTCACCCCTTCTCCCCAATTGTTCTGAGGTTACTTGATTTCTTCATTGCTCATACTCTATGCTGTAGGGCTTCTCTTGCTGTTGGTGAGAATTACAGAGAGTTGATAACCTCAGCCTGCTCCATGTTGTTAAACCAGTAAATAAACTACAATGGCAGGTATTCAATGCGGCCGGCGAGGGGGTTAAACAGCGAGGATTGCAGAAAACCAGCGATCCTCGCTGTTTAACTCCCGCACCGGCCGCTCGCTCCATTTCATGTTCTGGGGAAATTCTCGCCATCACATCATGGCGAGAATTCCCCAAAACAGCGAGACCCACGGCTAGTGCAGAAAACTCGCTGTATTTAATCGCGAGTCTCGCTGGTTCTGGAGCCGCATTTGCCAATTCCCCCTCGCTCAAAAAATGGAGCGAGGGGGAATTGGCGTATGAGGGGGCTGCATTGAATACTGACAGGGTGAGTGGTGACAGCGAGCAGGAAGCTCTGCTCGCTGTCGCCGCTCGCCCACAGCATTGAATATCTCCCATTGTGAGCATTTTTTTTTAATACTCTGTAACTGCTTATGATATTGTGAATGCAATTGCCATTATGTCTAAATCCATTTAAAACGCATTACATATTTTATAACAAAAATATATAATATATAAATATTTATGCTTTGTCCTATAGTAATTATATTAACCCTTTGAGTGCCGACATCTCTTTGAGAGATGTTCAAAATAGCCGCTGAAAAGGCCAGCGTTGCTCACATTTGTTATACTGTATATATTAAAATAGTAGATGTTGTATGAAAAAAATATTGTATATCTCATATAAGGTAAACATTAAAAGTCATTATGATGAATAAAAATCTTTGCTTCGTCAAGTTTTACACCTATTTTGACAAATTCAATTGGCACTCAAGGGGATAATGTACAAAATACTGTATTATTAAGATATTGCTTAACGCAAGTTTATCAAATATAAACCAACATGTGACCTATCAGCTGAGTACAACACAGTTAATGTTACTAATGCCTATTTCACACATGCATCAGAAACTGTGCATGACATGTAATAGGATGAGAGATTCAGAAAGAGGGAAATTTGGTAAGAAATCAACAGGGTTTTTTTACACTGCAAAACCCGTTTGATTTTGAAGTATAAATGATTGCCGCTTTAAGAAAACTGGATGGGTTAGATTTAATAGGTTGAGAGATTCAGAAAGTGAGAGATTTGGTAAGAAATCTGCAGTTTTTTTTAAAGCAACAATCATTTACACTGCAAAATCACACTGGTTTTGCAGTGTAAATGATTTCCGCTTTAAAAAAACTGCAGATTTCTTACCAAATCTCTTACTTTCTGAATCTCTCAACCTATTAAATCTCACCCGATATTTCTCACCAAATATCTCACTTTCTGAATCTCTCATCCTCTTAAATTTCACCCTATGTGTGACATTCTATGGGATGAGATAAAAGCGCATTTTTTTATCTCGCTCCACATCGCCGCTCTTCGCACTTTTTGAAATCGCATTTTTTTGTAATAATTCGCATATTTAATGGGATGCGATTTGGAGCCTGAAAAGTGCGATGTAATGCGATTTGCGGCGAAGTGGTGCGATTTTATGACACAAAAAAGTGCGATTTCTTCCGCCGGTCATGTGCGAGTTTTGGACCAACCGGAGTGCGATTTACAAGACTGTCTCCGCATGACTAAGAACCCCCTAACCTATTGGCCCACCTCTGTCCCCTCCATTATGCATCACACCCCCTATATAAAGGGGCACTGGCGCCATTTCACTCTTTGATAGGAAGTAAGGAGCATGGAGAGGAGCAGTGGCAGTGTGAGCAGAGGAAGAGGTGTTGGTGGCAGAGTGAGGAGTGGCAGAGTGAGGAGTGGCAGAGTGAGGAGCGGCAGAGGGAGCAGTGGCAGAGGAGGCAGTGGCAGCAGCCAGCCAAGTGGGAGAGGCAGCAGAGGACTGCTGAGGTCGTCCTCCATTAGAGGGAGTGTCAGCAGTGTGGCAGGCAGCATGGCCACAGCAAGGCCAGACCAGGCCCTGGCGGAACAGCCCCAGCAGGAGGAGGTGGAGGATCCGCTGGCATCCCCATCCTATACCCAGGACCTATTCCATACCCCAGAGCAGCTGCAGGAGGGCCACATGTCAGAGGTGGAGGAAGACGGAGGTGAGGAGGAGGAAGACACTGGCATGGAGGAGGAGGGGTACATGGATCTGATGCGCAGCTTCCTCCCTCCTGCGCAGCTCCTCCAAATGGGCCACATCACAAATCAACAACTCCAAACCACTCTGAAAAATCTCCATGTCTCAAACCCTCACAGGTGTCCTTAATGATGTTGGGGTATATGTAGGGGTGTTTCTGAGTGAAATTTAGGGCACCTGTGTTTAAATTAACCATTTGTGCACTTGACCAAAGTGAGTTCTGGGCCAAATTGCCCAACAGAACCTGGTCTGAAAAAAGTGCAATTATTAGACACCTTAAAAGTGCATTTTACGAAAACGCATCCCATTAAATGTAACGCATCCCGTTAATGTAGATTTGTATACTTTTCTGTACTTTTCTGTACGAAAACATCTGGATGCGATAAAAATGTGATTTTTTTCACACACTTTCAGTCCGCATGAGTTATCGCACATAATATGCGATATCCGTCCCTTAGCGCATCCTATTAAATATGCGATTTCAAGGAAAAATGCGATGTCGCCATATTTTTTACTAATATTTGCCAAAAAACACACATCTCATCCCATAGAATGTCACCCTAAATGTCTGAAAAAAGTAAGTATTTTGCTACTTTAATTTATGGCCTTGACCATCCTTGGGTGGAGAGAGCACATAAGAGAGGGGGAGTATTATAAAGGAAACAATGAGGACTATCAGACAGACAGACCATACCCTTGGAAATAGCATGGCAAACCTGTAAATGTTTCTATTTATACAGCAGTAAATTTTAAAACAAAACAGGGAAAAATCAGGCTTTGTCACAGTTTATTTGCAGACCACTTTACATGGCTGATTCTTATACTCATGTAGCTGTGTCTACGTATTATGCTTTTGCTCTAGCTAAATTTCAGGTGTCCTTAGCTGTACCATTGGAACTTGCATTAGCTCTATGTCAGTAATGCAACCTCATCCAAAATACTGTATGGGTTAGATAGAATCATTTCACTCACTGAGATGTGCCTTTTACTTATATAACATTTTCCTGTGCTCTCTTGTTAATAAAATCATTGCAATTATCTTCTCTGCTGATGCATTTTCCTGGAATATGTCACTAAGTTATTTAGCAAAGTAAAAAAAGTCACAAGATAAATTAACTCTAATTACACTACAGTAATTTCTCTGTAGTATTTCAGTGCTACAGTAAAAATGACTACTTAATCTTAATTTTATAGTACTGTCTGTTTTTGAAAATGACAAATAACATTCACTTTTAATGCATCTGTAAAAATGTATACTTTGTGAAAATACACCAGGTGACATTCATTGTACTGTATCTAGTAATGTAGTCCATGACAGTCCAGGCTGTGTCAGACTGCAGCATGAAAGCCCACTTGGGGAATAAAGTAATAGGGGCCAATGCTTAAAAGATGTGGTCATCCACCAGATGAGGTGTAGCCAGCCACCTCAGACATTTTGCTTAACAAGTGTAGTTTTTATAGAAGGGAACCAAACACTCATGTTCATATCTCATATGGGTGATTCGTCTCCACCTTGTAATTGGCTATCTAATAGAGAAGGGGAGTCCAAACCAGACCTCGAGATCTACCCACAGTTTGTCTTTTCCAGGCCTCCTGTGGATCTGTAGAATGTGTAGGTTAGGATTAATACACCATATGTAACAGTTAATGTGTGCACTCTCTGGAAAATATGAACTGTTGATAGATCTTGAGGAGCAGATTGGCCATCCCTGTAATAGAGTAAAATTGTATATTTTGAATGCACGGACATGACACCTAGAGGAGAAGGTCAGGTCCCAGGCAGTGGGGCTTACTAGGGATTTTTTCTGTTCCCCGTGTTCCAGTCCAACCTTGTCAATAGGTAGTTTGAGTGTGTATTCTTCATGTGACTTATTGCAAGCTTGCTTCTTTTATATTATTCTATTTTACGCACTAAAATGCTATCTGCAAAGTTTTTCATTATTCATTGACCCAATGCTTTATTCTTTTTTTCCATGTACTGACTAGCGAGAGGTTCTTAAATGACTTATTATTTTCTAATTTAGCAGGAGCAAGATAGTGATGTCATTTATCAAGATTGATAGTTCATTAAATTGTGACTGTTGTTGGGGCCTCAAGTCCTAATTTTTTGACAAAAAATTTGCGCAGTACAAACAAAGGTATATTAAAAAAATAACAAAACAATAAATATTATAAGAAAATGTTTTCTTTAGTTTTATTATTCGATCCCTATTAAAATATTTGCTAATCATTACAACCAAAAACAAAGTGTTAGCTTACAGTAAGATCATAAACATTTCTACTAACCAAACCACTCATCTCCAATGGTAGTTCTTTTCTTTATAACAACTTGCATTTAACATTTAGTGCTACTTTACGATGATTATAGCTTTTATCAAAATGCTTGAAGATTGCAGTTCTGGAAGGTACTTGGATGAGTTAATGTACAATTTCCTGTTTACAGTAAAAACAATTATATAACTGTTGGATTCTTTGCCAAGCTAAGCAAGAACTATATGAATACTGTTCCACCAATAAGCTAGTGGGGATTGCAGCTCTAGTACATACAATAGGGTTGCGGCTAGAACCACTTCTGTTTCTTTACTTTTCCCATCATGCATTGGGTCCACATATACCTGGAGAGGGAATTGAAATCTGTGGTGAATAAAGCAAGCCACTGTGCCCAAAGCGTGGAGAGCAAAGTGAGCCCACGAGAGTACAATCCAGCTAAAATAATAGAAAAAATCTTTGAGAGCATCTAACAACTTCCACCCTCACCTAACATCACATACTGGTCAAAAAAACAGAAGTGGATCTAGACACAACCCATACAGCAGCCATATGTAAGTTTAAGTATCACAGAATAAAGTTAATAGTGATACCTGGCAGCGCTTAGCTGTGTAGCTGTGTCTACATCGTCTACATCGTCTGCAGTAGGTAGATGTGCTGTGCCTTGATATTAGTAATAATTCTATTCACAGTACCTTTGAAGCATTTTCAATAAAATCTCTTCCAAAAGATATGGATGACAAGAACTACTGTACACATTTTCTAGAGCAGTGATTCGCAAACATTTTTTAATCACAATAACCTAGAATATTGGCATTTATTTAATTTTTGAAAATATATTAAATTAAGTAAATTGTGCCTACCTGTCATCCTTAGGGTCAGTTATGTGGTGGTGGTGGTGGTGGGGTGTGTGTGCACATGTGGGTGGGGGAGGGGAAAAGGGATTTCTGAATTATATATGTATACATACAAATATCTATATACACAGTTATCTATAATTATACACAAGTCTCTCTCTTAGCTGGTTACTAATGATTAACGGCGCTGGCATTTTGCAGCTTAAGGCTCCTCACCGCCATAGATTTGCTGGTCTATGGTTAGCAGGCATGGTTAACATGATGCAGTTTTTTATGGTCACATTATATTTTGCACAACCACCTTCACATAGACTGTGAATGACTGCATTGGGACGTTGCTTGCATTTGGATGTTGCTCCAATCATGGGATGTCTTCATCTGAAAAAAAAAAAGTGGTCTGTCAGAGGGAGTTCTAAGCACTCAGAAACCTTTACTGCTTGCACCACTGTTTGGTAATGCAACACAGCAGCTAACAAATTTAATGATGCCAGGAAGGGGGATGATCACTGCATTAGAACCATAAGAAACTCTTTACATTTCCTCTACTATACAGTGTTAGTTATTGTCGGTTGATCAGTGGCAGATTTTACCATCACATCATCGGTAAAATCCATCACTGCTGAGTCAGGTTGCAATTAGCAGAGCTGTTTTCCAGTAGGAAGGAAGTCCTTACCTTATTGCCATCTTTAGGTGGCTTCTATGGGCTGCAGTCGAGGCAGTCCATAGAAACTGGGGGTTTGCAAATGCACAGTGGAGCTGTCAGATGCCGGGACATGGCAGAGTAGGTTATTATTATTATTATTATTGCTGAATTTAATAATAATAATAATAATAATAATAATAGGTACTTATGTAATATCTGGGCTCCAGTTTTTCTTATGAGACCACGTCCCCTCGCGGGGCTCGCTGTGCTCGCCACGCTTCGGGCACGGTGGCTCTCTGCGCTCGCCACACTATATAAAATCAACTCGTAGTTGGATAGTAGGGGTATGAAACAATGGGGTGCATTTAACATGGGAGCCCATATAATACATAAGTACCTAATAATAATAATAATAATAATACACAATTATTTTCTTAGTGCATATACGTATGTTCTGCAGTGCTTTAAGGAAAATATTTAGTGATCCCACCCAGTGACCTTATCTGCATGCCTTTATGCTGTCACAACTAACTAGATATTTGCATTAAAGTGCAGGTGTACATGTGTACCTAATAATGTAGGCTCTGTGTTTATTAGCATTAACATTCCTGTTGCAAATAATGACATGGACCAGAGGAGTATTTCACCACCAGTTAGCTCTGACTCCCGAAAGAACATTGGGGAATAGCAATATCCGTAGCTGCTCTTTTTTGTAAATATTCCATTTAGGCTGTTCACTAAATGAGTTGATTGATTGACAAATAGTAGCAATACATTAACTATATCCTTAGGAAGCAATTGCCTCCCTCACTCTCCAGAGACATTACCCAGGGCTGCAATATCACATCTCTCACTACTTTAACCTTAACACCTGCAGTAAGTGACTTACAGTTCAAAAACATAATGCTCCTGAAAGGGCTAGAACTCCACAATCATTTTCTTTGAACAAGCATTGTTATAAAGCATACTTTCCTTTTCTTTTTTCGCCACGATATGTAATTAGCCTGAAAGCATTTACCATTACATTTTGATCACAAAAGCCCTATTTTCCACATTGCATGTTGATAATATAGTTGTTCGAAAGAAGTGTCCATTACAATCAGATGTTTTTATCTCTCATTTTACTTTGTTTTTTCTGTCACTTTAAGCATCTTTGCATTCCCTTACTGCTTTTTTTCTGCATATTGCAAATATACAATATGTATTCGGTAGAGGCACATTAAGGACACTGCCTTTATAATAAAGAGTGGGCCTTTTTGTGTTTCTCTTTTATCTTAATATAATTTTTATTTCAGTTACTCTGTTGCCTACCAGGAGCTGTTGACACACTCGTACTGTAGTTCTTACATATATCACAGACAAAATGTATTTATTCAAGCATATTGCTAAATGTGCCTAATGAATTTGTAAATTTTAGGGACACTAAATTGAAAAAATGGGGGAATCAAATTCTGTTACATTTTCTTTGAAGAACAACCTGGTGTTATAGCAGTTTTACACTGTGGGCACTGCGGGCACAGTGGCTCGCTACGCATGCCACCTATTCTATTCTTCCTCTATGGAGGTCATAGACCCCCGTGAGGGAAAATAGCAGGTGGCCGTCGGGAACCCGGCTGTCGCTGTTTTGACAGTTGGGATCCCGACGTCGGGTGAATACCTGTCGGGATCCCGACTGTCGGGACCCCGTCCAGCACCCATCATGTTGTCCTTCAAAGGTCCCATCCCCATACTCCTTCATTAATATCACTCATCATTTACTACCCCAGTAATTCTTAACTTTTGGGTGCACTCTCTCCTTACATCCCTTGGATCACGACATTCAGGAGATGCTATAACCCAGTAGATTTCTGGCTACATCTGAGAAGAGAATTTTGAGTCTTATGCCCCTTTCCCACTGCAGGCTTTACACGGTAAAATGCCGTTTTTTTAGCCTTTTTAAACTGCTAGAGCTGCAGTGGGAAAGCTCCAGGTTGCTTTACACGGGTAACAAATACCAGTATTTGTTAACCGGGTAAAAAGCAGTGTTTTTACCGTGTAAGAGCCGTTTTTTCGGCAGTGGGAAAGGGGTAGCCCTTTACCCGTTAAAAAAAAAAACGGCATGGGGTCCCCCCCCACTGCCGTAACCAGCACCAGGCTGAAGGAGCCGGGGCTGGTATTAAACAAATCAGGAAACCCGACAAATAGGGGTTCCCTGATTTTTTACAACCAGCCCCAGGCTCCAGGTCCGGGGCTGGTTCCCAAAATACGGGGGACAAAATGACTAGGGGTCCCCCGTATTTTAAGAACCAGCCCCAGGCACAACCAGCCAGCAGGGTAATGCCACAGCCGGGGGACACTTATTATATAAGTTCCCGCGGCCAAAGCATTAACCCTACCGACCAGTCAGCCTGGCCAGGGGCCCTGGGGGAGTGGGGACCCCCCCAATAAAGGGGTCCCCCCCCTCCAGGACTTACCTAACCAGGCTGAAGCCTGGTGCTGTCCTCGATGCCCCTGGGCGGTGGGCATCGAGCTGATGGTATGGTGTAAAAAATAGAATAAAAACCATTGTCTTTTACTGGTGAACTATGAGTCCCAGCAAGCCTCCCCCGCAAGCTGGGACTTGGAGAACCACAAGTCCCAGCCTGCGGGGCATTAAACGGCCCGCTGGGTCTTGTAGTTCCACAGTAAAAGAAAGAGTTAAATAAACACACTGACACACGTGAAAAATAAAAGTTTAATACATACATAACACATACATACTGATACTTACCTATCTTGAGCCCGTAGGTAGCCCTGGTCCTGATGTCCTGGTCCGTGTCGGCGTCTGTATCCATGTCGGCATCCCTGTCGGCGATGGCGTCGGCGGTCCGGAGTCCGAAGAAATCCATTTGGGAAGCTGTGGAAGGAAACCATACTCACCTGTCCCAGCGCGACGTAGTCCAGGTAAGGTCTTTGCAAAAAAACAAACCGAACACCCGAACCAAGCGAACAGCAGAGAGCCGCACGGTGTTTGTTTACATCGTGCGGCTCCGCCCCCGAATGCCGCTATTGGCCGCCTTGGCCGCAAGGCGGCCAATAGCGGCATTCGGGAGGCGGAGCCGCACGATGTAAACAAACACCGTGTGGCTCTCTGCTGTTCGCTTGGTTCGGGTGTTCGGTTTGTTTTTTTGCAAAGACCTTACCTGGACTACGTCGCGCTGGGACAGGTGAGTATGGTTTCCTTCCACAGCTTCCCAAATGGATTTCTTCGGACTCCGGACCGCCGACGCCGTCGCCGACAGGGATGCCGACATGGATACAGACGCCGACACGGACCAGGACATCAGGACCAGGGCTACCTACGGGCTCAAGATAGGTAAGTATCAGTATGTATGTGTTATGTATGTATTAAACTTTTATTTTTCACGTGTGTCAGTGTGTTTATTTAACTCTTTCTTTTACTGTGGAACTACAAGACCCAGCAGGCCCTTTAATGCCCCGCAGGCTGGGACTTGTGGTTCTCCAAGTCCCAGCTTGCGGGGGAGGCTTGCTGGGACTCATAGTTCACCAGTAAAAGACAATGGTTTTTATTCTATTTTTTACACCATACCATCAGCTCGATGCCCACCGCCCAGGGGCATCGAGGACAGCACCAGGCTTCAGCCTGGTCAGGTAAGTCCTGGAGGGGGGGGACCCCTTTATTGGGGGGGTCCCCACTCCCCCAGGGCCCCTGGCCAGGCTGACTGGTCGGTAGGGTTAATGCTTTGGCCGCGGGAACTTATATAATAAGTGTCCCCCGGCTGTGGCATTACCCTGCTGGCTGGTTGTGCCTGGGGCTGGTTCTTAATATACGGGGGACCCCTAGTCATTTTGTCCCCCGTATTTTGGGAACCAGCCCCGGACCTGGAGCCTGGGGCTGGTTGTAAAAAATCAGGGAACCCCTATTTGTCGGGTTTTCTGATTTGTTATTACCAGCCCCGGCTCCTTCAGCCTGGTGCTGGTTACGGCAGTGGGGGGGACCCCACGCCGTTTTTTTTTTTTTAAATTCTCCCCCCCCCCTATCTTTACACTGCTTAAACGGGTTTTTAAACGGGTAAGTTTGAATGTGACAAAAACAGCATTTAAACGGTAATTTACCGTTTAAAAGCTGCAGTGGGAAAGAGTCTTTATGGCTCTTACCCGTTTAAAGACCCGTTTAAAAAAAACGGGTCATTACCCGTGTAGGCAGTGGGAAAGCAGCATTACACAAGAGGTTTAGCAATGCTTTACCGTGTTCCTGTAGCTGTAAAAGTATGTTGTCCATTAATGAGGGGGCAGAGCTGAACAATAAATTGAAAGTCTACCACTTCCATTTCAGGTTTCTTATAAGATGTATTAAGTAGGTAGTTAGAGTTCTTCATTAGGGACAGATGTATCAAGCTTCAAAAAGTGATACAATGGAGAGGGATAAACAGCCAGCCAATCAGCTTCTAACTGCAATGTTACAGGCTGGGTTTGAAAAATGACAGGTAGGAGCTGATTGGCTGTTTTTTTTATCACTTTCTACTTTATACTTTTTTTTTTTAATACTTTTTATTGGTTTTAAAAGAAAAATGCCATAAGTGACCGACCACAATGGCCACAGTACAGTCAACAGTAAATCTGCTGCCGGGTGAATATGATAAGCAATGTTACACGTATCCACAGATCCTACCCTGTACAGTGGGTATCCATACTTCATATTGCATATTCAATTGTGGCACAGCACATATGGCAAAGTAGAACAGAAAAAAAAACAAATTAAAAAACATTGACACTAAAATAAATTAATTACACATAACACTTTGTGGACAGTGAGGCACCCTCTTGCAGATCATTATTATAATACTAGATATGCCAGACTAGCGAGCACCCGGAGACATAGACAGACAAAACGAATGCCCAAAGGGCAAAATTGGGTAAATAAATCTGGTTAAAGTCCCATTTATACATAATGGCACTGACATGTCTGACCAGGTTTACAACTTGGCATCTGCCCCCATATAACCTCATCTTACTTAACTTCTAAAGGACGGACAAACAGAATGTATATCGGGATGCATGGGGTCAACACTACATATGACTAAACAGTGTTTATAACAATATTACCCACTCTATATCCAAATCTATACAATTATACCATAATATTGATAGAGAGTACTGATTACTGTGTTGTACTTCCATCTTTCGTGAATACAACATACAAAAAAAAAAAGTGTTTACATTACCACATTGGCTGTGCTATTGTTTATACTCATAAACCTATTAACTTAAATTAAACTCTACAGTTGTGTGGCTAGACATTAGCCATCTGTGCCAAATCTTAGTGTAATTACTTAAACGGTTCCTACACAAATATATATATATCTTTCGTGAGTGGCTGTGAAATTAACCAGAGATATCCAAGCTACAATATCAGGACCTTCCTTAGAGAGCCATGTCCTCGCTATCAGTAGCTTTGCCAGTGCACATAGATTAAATACATAAGTTTTATCGTGATTATTGATTGTGTTACCCATATATACATTTAACACGCAACATTTACAATCCAACATAGACCCGGGAATGCCCGTACTTGTCAAAATTTGATGCACCTTGTCCCAAAATGCCCTAAGAACTACACATTCCCATGTTAAATGCCAAAATGATCCAGGTTCACGTTTACATTTGGGGCATAGTGACGATGTGCGACTCCCCATTCTAACCAACCTTGAAGTAGACATATAAGATCTATGGAAAAAATACAATTGCACCTACTGCACCCTTATTGAGTTGGTCGCAGAATGGACTGAGGTTGTAGCCATACCCCACTCTTCGGCATTCAGAGGGCCCACATTTACCAACCACTTTTCTTTAAGCTCTACTAACCCATCATCAAACTTGGCTACCACCAACAAATTATACAGCCTTGAGACACCCTTTCTTTTATTGCTTACTTGCAAAGCTCTCTTTATAGGTGAAACCGAGAAACATACCGCTATGTTCTTAAATTGAACCTCGAGTGCGCTTCTCATTTGCAAAAATTTAAAAAAGAAGTGTCTAGGAAGGTTTAATTCTGACGCTAACTGCGTGAATGACTTCAAAATACCTTGTTCGTAGAGCTTACTGATCGATTTCCGCCCATAATGCCTCCAGATCTTATCTGGTTGAAGTACCTTCAGCTCTTTCAAAAGTTTATAGTCCGATAAGGGATGGTCAACCTCTATATCGGAGAATTTAACTATCTTATTTGCTTCCTTCCAAATCCTTACTGCTTGTCTTACCAACGGAGGGTCATTTTGAAGTACACTGCCCATCAGAAGACGTTGTAGTGGGGCAAATGTAGGATTCCCTTGTGTCACCATTAATTTGACTATTCCACTGTCCGTATTTTCCATTACCCAGTCGCACAACTGCAATAGCTGCCCCGCCAGGTAGTAAAATCTAAAATAAGGAAGTGCAATACCCCCCTGATCCTTCTTTCTCATTAATGTGTTAATTTGGATCTTTGCTCGCTTATTATTCCATATAAATGTAGATATTAAACTATTAATCTTTGGAAAAAGGGAGATTGGCAAATACACTGGCGACTGCTGTAGCACATACAGTACTTTATACTTTTTGACGCGTAATACATCTGGCCTTTAGCCTTGAATGATGCATATTTGATTTATAGCAACTAAAAAGAATGAACTAAAAACTGAAAATTCAGACTTGAATGCAGTTCAATAAATCAGCCTGCAATAGTGTTAATCAATAATGTGCCCTCTTCTACCACATTCTTGCAAATAAGAAGTTCACAGTGTGTTGAGGCGTATGCCATATTAAGAATAAATAATGCATCACTGGATCACAGGGCTACTATCTGAATCAAGTGGATTTCTTACTCCCAGTAGTTATCCTTGACTCCTTTTTCTCCTCCGAACTACAGTAAATGATTATAGTTTTTATTTCTTATCTTTACAATCATGATTTAAACGACTATTATTTATCCAAGACTCATCTCTGTCTCCAAATCAAAATTCACAGATTCACGACAGAGATTCTAGTTTTCTGGTTGTGTAACAGATGAGCCTCAATCCATTGTTGCAGCTTCACTTCATTGATATGAAAAATGGCTAGCCTGAAAAACTATCTGCTCTTCAGCTACCTGCCAGATGGCCAGGGACTAAATCATCTAGAAGGCACATTGATTTCCTGAATACATAGCAGTATGTCTCTTCAGAATAATGACACTTCAATAACTAAAGTTTCCTATATAAAGTTACCTTGCAAATCATACAGAGCTGTCAGGATTCTGGAATGTTGTACCTATTATTATTATTATTTCTTCTCAGTTGTGAGTGTGCATTAACAAAAAAAGAGCGAAAAATACGCATTTATATAAATGAGACTTATATCTATTTAGGTGACTATCATTGATTATAAATAGGGTGTTTTCTTTGTTATTTAAGTAGAGTAAGTTTGAGATATTTGTACACAGGCAACCAGTGGAAGCAATAGACAATTACTGCCTGTGTCTCACAGCTGGGGTTAGTGACAGTGTCTCTGTGATGCTCATTATAAAAACACATTTTCTTCCCAATAGCGTTTCATTACTTTTCAGCTTTTAGTCCGTATACATTAAGTCATTTTACACCAAATGGTAGAATAGATGTAATTAAACATTAACAATCAGTTTATGAGTGCAAGTAACTGATTTGTAAAGGTCTTTGTTTGACCTAGTAATAGAAAACAATACTGTATTGGATTCTGTTTTTTTTAAGAACTTATGATTGCCAAATGCCACTGAGCTCTGAAAATCCTCTTCTAGTAAAGGGCTTATCATTTGTTTTATTGACATTAGCTTTATTGTTAATTAAAGGGGAGGCTAAGAATCCATACATCTATCAGATATGTCAGCCATGCATACCTGACAAAGGGGCCGAAGTACAGGTGAGCCTGCATTCATCCATACTGCCAATGGTTCGCAGGTGTGAGTTTGCTGAAGTTATATTTACTGTACTCATGCCCACTTGGGACCATTTGTGACCTGTTCATTGAAGCATATGTGCCATGTGTTCATATTTACCACTGGTGTATGAGCAGTGCCTGCGAATTCCCATGATTGCTGCGACTAGTGGACGCATCCAGTGGTGGAACATGTGGGTGGTGGGCCCAGGTGCAAAAATATAATTTGGGCCCCCCCCTCCACCCCAACCCAAGTTCACAATGTGCAACACAGCAGTGGGTGATAGGGAGAGGCGGGGGGAGGCAGAGGGTGACAGGGAGAAGCAGGAGGAGGCAGAGAGTGACAGGGAAAAACAGTGGATGACAGGAAGAGGGTTTCAGGGGCAGCAGTGGGTCCCTTAGTTCTCTGGGGCCCCGGTTCACTGCAGCTGGTAGTTCTGCCTCTGGGCGCATCTGTATTAAGTCTTGGAGAGCTAGAAACCAATTAGTTCCTAACTGTCATTTGAAATTCAGAGTTTGAAAAATGACAGGATTTGATTGGATGGTACATTATCCTTCTCCAATGTTTTATTAATCTCCCCCAACGTGGTGTACCCTAACTTTTTTTATTTTTGCAATACACAATTAGGTGAACAGTGCTTACTACTGTAGCTAGTTACTTGCAACAATAATTGAGGTAACAGTTAAAACGCCACCCCCAGTGATCACAGCTATAATCTTCTGCAGATTGTAAGAATTACTGTATTCTATATACTTCCATATGTAAACATGGACACATATATCAATGTCCCAATTTTCACTGCCGAGTTAAAGTTGCCCATTTGGTTTGATATATTGAAGTATGTTTGTGAATTTGCAAATCTGACATGACTTGGGTAAAGTAAAGTGTGTACAGTAAAGTTGTTAGGAAATTTTACATTTCTCAACTTACAGTATAGAACTGGTTAAATAATGAGAAAGAAAAATGTGTTCAATCATGTTCTAATCAATGCAGCCATTTTTGAGTCTGTTTAAAGGTGTGTACACACGGTCAGATGTGCCTTAAGATGCGATCCACGATCCGATCAAATCGGATCGGAATCGGATCTTAAGGCACATCCGATTTGCATACAATCTTGACTATATAGTGCAGATCTGCACTATATAGTCAAGGCAGTCAAGACTTTCTGGCTTGCGATACGTGAACGCGGATCGGGATTGCGATCTGCATCTGATTCCGATCCGATGCCTATCCGATGTTGACTATATCGTCAACATCGGAAAGGAAATCGGACCGTGTGTACACACTATTAGACACTTCCTCATTCATCTTACTGCAGCTTGCAAGATGCATCCCAAAAATATTTTGCTTAGTGTTCAGTGGAAAAGACAGGCTTACTAGCCATATGCAGCTATACAAAGGCTTTCATTACTAGCTATATTATACAGTATAATATAATGTATATTATACTGTATACTGTGTATTGGCAGCAAGTAATTTGTCTAAAAATAAAGAAATCACACACATACTGTATATACATATTTTTACATTTTCTAAAAGTTACTGAATACATTTAATATATATTTTTTTAATGAAGTTTTTTTTTCACAATATCTTACTATTGCATACATGAACAAGCTATGGTTGAGCTATTTATTGTTCTAGTAGATTGATTAAATTATATATTTCATAATTTTAACTTACAGTAAGCTTTACATTTTTTATATATCATCAGGTTTCTACTACAAGTCAAACAACTCTGATCACCCCATGTTCAAGAATTCCTTCCAAGGGTGCATGCAGCTGATTCACGTGGATAACCAGCTGGTTGACCTTCAGGCCATAGAGCAAGGGAAACAAGGAAGCTTTGCAAACATCAGCATTGACATGTGTGCAATCATTGACAGGTAGGAGAACAACATATGTTGCTGAAATATTGTGGAATAATTGGTTACTATCTAAAATATTTATTTATAAGTTCAAATATTTTTTGGGATTGCAGTTATCACTCGGCACCATTATGTTTACAGTTTTGGCCTTATTATAATGATCAGCCACAAGTTTCCATGAAAATATTCCTATTTTCAGATTTTACATTTGTACAATTATTCTTATTTATCTTACTATATCTTATTTTCTAGACTTTGAATAATGACCAATAAAGAAATATAATTTGCCCAAATTAAGTAAACATGTAAGCGCATACAATATATTTAAAGTGTATAAAAGTGTAGCTGGACCATGGATGCACACCCCCATACTCAGTGGCGTAGCTTGTGTAAGGCAGCCCCCCGCCACTGCTTGGAGGAGCGGGGGCTGCGTGGGTGCCGGAAGCCTCTCAATAAATTGTCTGACGCTTGATGTCGGGACGGCCCTAGCGGCGGCCGGGGCTGATATTATGACAGAGAGCAAAAACTCTATCACACGTCACAGCCTCCTGCTGCCGCCCGGCCAGTGTATGACAGGGCAGGGTGACAGCTGCCACTGGACCAATCTGCTTTTTGCCTAGAGTGGACAGCCAATTGCTAGGCATCATGCTGCTTTCCCTTCACAAGCAGCTGGGGAACCTCTGAGTCTGCAGTATACAGCCACGCCCGGCAGCTCCGTGAGTCCGTGGCTGCACAGGGAAGAGGAGGACGCTCAGCCCCCACCATCTCCTGCTTGCTGTCTGTCTGTCCAGCAGCTCCACTTCACTCCCTGCACTCATGGCAGCCCAGCCTCAGGCAGTAACACAATGTAGGTAACAAGCATAAGAGGTACGTGTGTTTGGGAGGTGACTAATGTACAAAGGGTGTTTTTACAGTGGGTTAGTGATAGGGATAGGTAGGTACATACATATATGACTATCACCCCCATCGATCATATATATATATATATATATATATATATATATATATAATGGGGGTGATAGTCATATATATGTGTGTGTGTGTAGAATGAATGATGTAGGGGGGTGATAGGCATATATGTATAATGGATGTGGGTGTGTGTGTGGGGGGGTGCTACGCATATATGTATATATAGAAGGGGTGATTTGCATACAATATATTCTGGGGGTCAGCTGCAGGTAGGGGTAGTGTTAAGGTTAGGCTGCAGGTGGGGGGGGGATAGGGTTAGGGCTAGGCTGCAGGTGGGGGTAGGGTTAGTGGGGTTGGGGGAGGGTAAGTATAACTATACATGTCAGGATTTCCTCCATTGGGATGCTGGTGTCGGTATTTTGACCACCAGCATCCTGGCCGCCCATCTTCCCTATTGTATCCCAGGGAATCTTATAATAGGGGTTGGTTCTACAAGTGGTTTTCAATGAAAGATGAGGAGTCGGTTATCAGACATGGGGCCGGATGTATTGTGATGGGAGTCTAGTGGTTCTGCAGGATGCCAGCTAGGGTGGCCAATCCCGGGATCGGGATCGGCGGGATCCCGGGATTTGGCCCAAAAATGTCCTGGATTTCAATCCCGAGATTGGAGTATCCAATTCCGGGATTTCGGGATTAGACTGCGCATGCGCAGTCTAATGTCGGGCAGCTTCTGAGCACCCACTCAGAAGCTGCCTGGCTGTTGCCGGCCCAGGCATGCGGCCTGCGCCGAAAGACCTGCAACAGATGACCGCTGTCACCGCTCCTAGCCTCCCCTCCTGTCTAGCTAGTGCTGCCTCTACCTGCCCAGAGGCACCACGTCAGCGCTGCTGTCTGCCCCGCTCCATCCCGCCGATGTGATACCAGGCACTCCCCGCAGCGCTGCTCTGCACCGCTCCCGGCTGCCACGCACCCGCCCGCCCATGTAGGGGTGGACAGGGTGTGTTTTTCATTTAGGGATGACAATACCGGAATCCCGGGATTGAGCATTTTTCAATCCCGGAATCCGGGATTGAAAAAATGCCCCGGGATTGGCATCCCTAATGCCAGCCAAAGGCAAAACCATACTTTGGAAATGAATGCCCCCTTAAAAAAACCTAAGAGTTTGTTTGGCGTCCCGCACAGCTATCCAGCCTGTGTGAGGGCTGGGGACGTTCTGTTCAGAAGCTCACAGAGCTCTTAGCATGCCTCCATAGTGATGAAAACGGGAGGCATGGCTTGTGGGAGCATTATTCCCAATATGCCTTTCCCACTCTCAGTGAGGTCACACCCTTTTTCTGGCGGCAGTGTGACTTCGTCGCAGAGGCAGAACTCTGGGAGGCAATGGAGTCATCTGCCGCCGGGCTCCTGCTCCCAAGGGGGCACCTCTCCTCCCCCTGGAAGTTTAAATCAGTTATTTAAAAACCAATGATATTGCTTCTGTGGCTGAGTTCTGAAATCTATATGTATTCTCTATCTATCTATCTATCTATATATCTATCTAAACAGAAATATATATTTTATATATAGGGTTGTATGTGTGTGGGGGGGCACCAATATATATCTTGCCTCCGGGCAACTGGAATGAACTTACGCCACTGCTTCGTCGCACAGAAGTCTTAAGTCGTGTAGTGTAAAGGGCAGTATGATGTGTGGCCTATAGAGTAAGGAGCATAAGGGTGTGCGACATACAGTATAGGGTGGAATTTAATGCCGCCCGAGTTCAGTGCAGTGTGAGATGTCCGCTGAATTCTGACATTTTTTAAAGAGGAATTAACTTACAAGGCAAAACCATGCCTTGTAAGTTAATTCCCCTTTAAAAAATGTCCGAATTCAGCGGACATCTCACACTGCACTGAACTCGGGCGGCATTAAATTCCGGCCATAGTGTAAGGTGCATTTAGGTGACGGCATGTGGCATATAGTGCAAGGGGCATTATGATGTGTGACGTAATGTTTAAGAGGCATAAGGGGGGGAGGGGGGCGCCAGAAACTTTTTTGGCTGGGGGGAGCAAAATTTATAGTTACGCCACTGCCCATACTGTATGTCCACATCTTGTTCATCTTCTCAATCTCTCTTTCGTCAGGCACTGTACCATCTGATTTCATACATGCTCTCATTTCCCCTACTCTTAAAAACTTACCCATTATCCAAACACTCTATCCAACTACTAACCACCTATTTCCTCCCTGTTGCTTCTAAACTCCTTGAGCATATTATATACAATGTCATTCTGCCATAATTTCCTCCCAATAACTGTTTGCCCCATTCCAGTCTGAAATCTGTTCTCTCCACTCCACTCAAACTGTACTAAAAAATGTCTTCAAAAACCTTCTTAATACTAAATTCAAGGGCCACTTCTCTCTATTTGACCACTATGGACCAACCTCTCCTTCTGCAAATCTTTCATTACCTTGATCTGCGTGATACTGTCCTCTCCTGGCTGTCCTCCTACCTCACTGATCATTTCACCTCTGTCTACTCTTATGACTCAACCCTTCCACTTCCACTAACTGTAGGTGCCCCAAAGGTTCTGTTCTTTGTCCTCTCTTTTGCTCTCTCTATACATCATCTTTAGGTGATATCTTTAGCTCCTTTGACTTGCAATATCTCTATGCTGGTGACTCAAATCTATATTTTCTCCCTTGACCTTTTCCCTGCTCTATTCACTAGTAACTGTCACTTTCTTAGCTCTTCTTTTATTTTCCGGAACTTTTCTAAACAAAAAATGTGTAAGGCTGAGCTTATCTACCCACCCTCCCACATAACCTCACTTCCGACAATTTCATTATGTATTGATGGCACAACTATCTCCTCTAGCTACCAGGCGTGCTGTCTTAGAGTTATCCTTGATCCCTCCCTCTTCAATCCACCAGCTTCATCCCACACCCTCCACATCTGTTTTCCAGCAAGCCAAATCCCACAAGATCTAACTCTGGAAAAATGAAGTTTTTGACTCATTCAGGAATCTGAGTTTGGCGGGAAGATCCGAACCGAGACACTGATCCCTGAGTTCTGGTGTGTTTGGTTTTTGTAAATACAGAACCACTCATCTCTATCCTAAATTGAATTTTAGAAAAAGACTTGTTTTATGCTCAAAAATTATTTTTAAAAGGAAATGTTCTATGCGAAAATAGGCTACATCTGGTTGTGAGCTGGAGCCACCAATCACATACTGCTTCTAAGTAAAAAGTTAAACCATTGTTTTAAAGAAACAAGGAATTGAATTTAGAATTATACAGAAGCTGCAAATCCATTTCCTTTTAACACTTAAAAAAAGTGAGATCACAAAGGCATGACTGTTGTTCACACTCCTGTTATTTACTCACCTTTTCCAGCATTTAAACTGAATTTTATACAAATCTTTTTCTTACCCCTCCTGCAAATGATAATCACCAGCGTCTTTGTGATTAGGCAGAAAAAGGGCAGTAAAGTACTGTGAACTTGAATCCAAACCTCCTTGTTATACAGTAATTAGTTTGTAAAAAGAAATACTGTATACAAATTGTATACGTATATAATCCATAGATACAATTTCAGCCATTTGGCATACTATCTACAATACTCTGCATCATGCTATTTTCTTAAATCTTTAATTATTTTACAAACTATTAAGCAAAGTGTGGTAACAGCTGAAGCTTATTTTCATGACATGTACACGTGGGCCTGTAGGAATGTAACACAAATTAAGCACACTTCTATAACTGGCAAAAGAGAAGTAAGTAATGCTTATGTCACAGTAGCACTTATTTTAGGTGTAGGAACTCACGCTTGCGCTCCTTTTAATGTGCAAGTAAACAGAGTGGATAATCACAGGTATCTAATAATAAAATATAAATGTCTGCCAAATGTATGTATAACAATTAGCCTGAAGATCACAGGCTCAGTCATTTTACAGCAGCAGTGAGATGAGCTGTTGTTATGAGCATATTACAGCAACACAATTGCTGTAATATGGGTATAATTGGGCTATAATTGGGTACT
Organism: Crinia signifera; assembly: GCF_055691185.1. Taxonomy (NCBI): domain Eukaryota; kingdom Metazoa; phylum Chordata; class Amphibia; order Anura; family Myobatrachidae; genus Crinia; species Crinia signifera. Next base: position 219,001,900 of record NC_139221.1, read on the forward strand.
CTTTACCTAGAAGGGCGCCAGCGATTGGAATCGCGGGCGTCGGGGGTAAAAATCGCGGTCATCGCGGGTAAATCGCGGGTACATAAAAATCTGCTGCCCGCGATGACCGCGATTTTCCCATAGGGAACAATGTTAAAAAGGCTGATTGAGCGCGATTTTCATGTAAAATGCCTCAATGCCCGCGATTTGGCCATAGGAATCAATGTTAAATGGGCTACAGAGCCCAAATAGGCACAATTAACCCTTAAATGTCCCCCCAAATTTTTAACGCCACCCCACGATCCACGCCAACCCGAAGCGTGGCGAGCGCAGCGAGCCCGCGAGGGGCGGCGGTACGCGTCCTCCGACCTTTTCATGCCCTACTATCCACGTCGGCGTGGAGTTGAGAATAGAATAGTGTGGCGAGCGCAGCGAGCCACCGAGCCCGAAGCGTGGCGAGCGCAGCGAGCCCCGCGAGGGGACGCGGATACCTTCACAGGTAAACGCGTCCCCTCGCGGGCTTCACAGGTGTCCGCGTCGCCACGGACACCTGTGAAGCCCGCGAGGGGACGCGTATAACTGTGAAGGTATCCGCGTCCCCTCGCGGGGCTCGCTGCACTCGCCACGCTTCGGGCTCGGTGGCTCGCTGCGCTCGCCACACTATTCTATTCTCAACTCCACGCCGACGTGGATAGTAGGGCATGAAAAGGTCAGAGGACGCGTACCGCCGCCCCTCGCGGGCTCGCTGCGCTCGCCACGCTTCGGGTTGGCGTGGATCGTGGGGTGGCGTTAAAAATTTGGGGGGACATTTAAGGGTTAATTGTGCCTATTTGGGCTCTGTAGCCCATTTAACATTGATTCCTATGGCCAAATCGGGTCCATTGAGGCATTTAACAGTAAAATCGCGTCGGTCGGGCCATTTAACATTGATTCCTATGGGAAATCGGGTGCATCGCGTCGCGGGCATCGCGGGTACATTTATGGACGGCCGCGACCGACGCGATTTCCATGTTTAACATGGGTTTCAATGGGAAATCGCGGGCATCGCGTCGGTCGCGTCGCGGCCAGACATAAATGTACCCGCGATCACCACGACGGGCGCCCTTCTAGGTAAAGAGTACCGGAAATTGTGTAGACATATGTTGTTTAGTGTGGATATAGTTTTATATAGCTAAAAAGGTAACATTCCAGTGACTGCTACACAATACAGATAATATTTTAGTGGCCACAATGCAAAACAAAGAGCATTCAAGTGACCGCTATACAATATCTAGTGCATGTAAATAACCATTATACCATTCAAAGAGCATTCTAGTGACTGCGGAATAACGTAGAGAGCATGCTGACTGCTATACAATACAGATAGCATGCTATAGAATACTATACAGTACAAATAGCATTCTAGTTAATGTTACACAACAGAGAGCATTCTAGTTACTGCTGAATAACATACAGAGCATGATGACTGCTATACTATTGTATAGCAGTCATCATGCTCTGTATGTTATTCAGCAGTAACTAGAATGCTCTCTGTTGTGTAACATTAACTAGAATGCTATTTGTACTGTATAGTATTCTATAGCATGCTATCTGTATTGTATAGCAGTATAGAGTGCATTCTTGTAACTGCTGAATAACATACCATGCTGGCTGCTATACAATACAGAGAGCATGCCACAGAATACTTTACAGTTCAAATAGCATTCTAGTTAATGCTATACAACAGAGAGCATTTTACTGACAAAAGGGATGCAATGGAGGATGCTTATCACCACTATACAATTCAATGATCATGCAAACATTTTTCTACTGCAGGCTGTACAAAATAGAGAGCATGCTAGTGCTATACAATGCAAAGAGCATTCTATTGTAAGTGATCACTATATAACCTAGAACATTCGGTACTTGTGGAGTATCACGGCTCCCATCGTATGGCATCGTATGCCATATGTAGTGGCATACGATGGCATACGATGCGATGCGATGTTTTACCGATTTTTGAGCATTTTTGCTCAAAAATCGTATGCCATCGCATGGCATCGTATGCCATATGTAGTGGCATACGATGCGATACGATGTTTTACCGATTTTTGAGCATTTTTGCTCAAAAATAGTATGCCATCGCATGGCATCGTATGCCATATGTAGTGGCATACGATGTCATACGATGCGATACGATGTTTTACCGATTTTTGAGCAAAAATGGTAAAAAATCGGTAAAACATCGGATAACATCGTATGCCATATGTAGTGGCATACGATGTCATACGATGCGATACGATGTTTTACCGATTTTTGAGCAAAAATGGTGAAAAATCGGTAAAACATCGCATGGCATTGTATGCCATCGATGCGATACGATGTTTTACCGATTTTTGAGCCATTTTAGCTCAAAAATCGTATGCGATCGCATCGCATGCCATACGATGGCATCCGATGCGATGGCACCCGATTTTGCACTGAAATGCATCAGAATGCATTGAAATGTGTATTAAAGTAGTGAAATGCCCCCAAATGCCATTTTTCATAGTGCACCACCCCCACTATCAACGTCAACCCGAAGCGTGGCGAGCGCAGCGAGCCCGCGAGGGGCGGCGGTACGCGTCCTACGACCTTTTCATACCCCCACTATCCACGTCGGCGTGGAGTTGAGAATAGAATAGTGTGGCGAGCGCAGCGAGCCACCGAGCCCGAAGCGTGGCGAGCGCAGCGAGCCCCGCGAGGGGACGCGGATACCTGTAAAGCCCGCGAGGAGACGCGTATAGCTGTGAAGGTATCCGCGTCCCCTCGCGGGGCTCGCTGCGCTCGCCACGCTTTGGGCGCGGTGGCTCGCTGCGCTCGCCACACTATTCTATTCTCAACTCCACGCCGACGTGGATAGTGGGGGTATGAAAAGGTCGTAGGACGCGTACCGCTCGCCACGCTTCGGGTTGACGTTGATAGTGGGGGTGGTGCACTATGAAAAATGGCATTTGGGGGCATTTCACTACTTTAATACACATTTCAATGCATTCTGATGCATTTCAGTGCAAAATCGGGTGCCATCGCATCGCATCGGATGCCATCGTATAGCATCCGATGCGATCGCATACGATTTTTGAGCTAAAATGGCTCAAAAATCGGTAAAACATCGTATCGCATAGATGGCATACGATGCCATGCGATGTTTTACCGATTTTTCACCATTTTTGCGCAAAAATCGGTAAAACATCGTATCGCATCGTATGACATCGTATGCCACTACATATGGCATACGATGTTATCCGATGTTTTACCGATTTTTTACCATTTTTGCTCAAAAATCGGTAAAACATCGTATCGCATCGTATGACATCGTATGCCACTACATATGGCATACGATGTTATGCGATGGCATACGATTTTTGAGCTAAAACAGTCAAAAATCGGTAAAACATCGCATCGCATCGTATGCCATCGTATGCCACATGCGATGCGATGCGATTTTTAGCATACGATCTGCATACGATGCAGGTCGTGGGAGCCGTGATACTCCACAAGTACCGAACATTCTTATGACCATTAGACATAATTGAGAGAATGCAACTGACCACTATACACGACAAAAGAGCATTCTAGTGACTTCAATAAAATACAGAATGCTAGTGAACTTTATACAAAATAGTAAGTATTCTAATCAACTTGAAATTAAATACATTGCAGATAATATTCCAATAACATTTATACAGAGAACATTTATACAGAGACATTTTAGTGACCACAGTAAAATACATGCTATTTACATTGTGCCCAGTCCACCAGTGCTACAGTCCCCATAGGATTCTATAAGTGCCAGTATGCTACGGAAAGTGAAACTATATAGAGCTCATTCCCAATGTTATCTATTGCCTAAAAAAGACTTTACGTAAGAACTTTTGGGGTTATTCAGGTTGGATCGGTTCTGTCCGCGTTCGGATGGAACCCTGTATTTTTCTTCTTTGCATGCGTACTGTTTGCTATGCGCATGTGCGACGACAACACTCCGCTTGCGAACGGACCTTTACGATCAAAATCTCCTGTCCGCACACACACGGTTAAAGTGGGCGTAATGTGGGCGTTTATTGGGGAGAGGCCAGAAAAGTACTCAAACTGGGCGAACACGGGAGGCGTACACAGGGGTGTGCACTTAAACTGCACAGAGAGCCATCCGCCTCGCTCCGAGAGCGCTCGGGACATTTCTGCACCAAAACAGTCGGACGCCAAAGAGTGCTCCACACCACTCTTAGACCTTCTGCCTGAGTACGGGCGCATTGGGTCTGCTACTTAACGTGAAACACTCCTAAATTACATACACCTGAACACAATATTAACCCCTTCCCGACATTTGACGTACATTTACGTCATGGCCGGGATGTACTTCCCGACGCATGGCATAAAGGTACGTCATGACTTTAAACTGTCACCGCGTCTATAGACGCGGTGACAGAGGGACGATGGCTGCTGTCCCTGACAGCAGACATCTTCCCTCATAGCCCAGGGGGGGCAGCGATGCCCCCCCCCATCGGCGATCGCTGCGATTGGCTGTTCAAATGTGAACAGCCAATTGCAGCGTTTTCTGTGTTCTGTGTATAATTTTGTCTCAGCTGCCCCCTAGTGTCCAAAAAAATTAAAAGGAGGTTGAAATAATGATGGTAAAATAAAGTACACATATGGTCTTTGTTAGTTATTAACTATTTTGAGTGGTATGATTATTTGTCTCACAAGCAGAAAATTTAACATTTTGCAAATTGCAAAATGTTCAATTTTTTTACGACATTTTGGTATTTTTCACAAAAAAAAACAGACTGTAACGACCAAAATTTACCACTAACTTAAAGTACAATGTGTCACGAGAAAACAATCTCAAAATCACTGGGATAAGTAAAAGCAATAAAAAGTTATCCCCGCATAAAGTGATACATGTCAGATTTGGAAAAAAAAGGGCTCTGTCAGGAAGACAAAAACAGGCTGCGGCGGTAAGGGGTTAACAAATGCTGCAGGCTATTTATTGAAATAACTAATTTGAGTACCTGCAAGCCATACACAGCCCTGAAATACATTGGAAGGTTCACTTTCTACATTTGTCACCATTTCAAGGTAGGATTTTGTCTAGTATTTATTAGTCCAAATACACATGTTGGAATATGTGGAATTAGGTGTCTTTTAAACATCTACACCCTTAATGAAAGTGTGCCTGTCATGTTAGGACAACAGGATACACAATTCATAGCAGTCAACATGTGTCAACTTTCTCAATGCAACACAAACATACACTTCACATTATTTATTTATACACCTCTATCACGTCTAACAGCAACAATTTCCCAATTATCCAAATAATTGCTGCTCCATACAACAACGCAATCGTGCTCGGCCGTACGCTACCGCTTCTGATCGGAGCAGCACGCTGTCTCAGATCACAAAGGGTAAGCGCACTACAGTGTACGCTCATATGCATGCCACTCCCCATTGTCGGATGTTCGCACCATCCGTGTACTGATGTTCTGTGGGCGGAATCACGCTCTCCGAAAGAATGTGGGATTTGCTAGGACGGTCCATACGCATGTCGGTCGACCGAACCAACCAGAATAAGGCCCTATGACCCACACACCCCGGGGCTGGCACATGTGCAGGCTGTCAGCCTTGCATGTACAGTAAGTACTCCTGGGACATAAACCCCAGAAGTTCTCAAAACAGTTGTTGTCCTTTGAAAGAAATGTTTACATTTTTTTAATCGCAATTATATATGCATACAGCAATTATAAATGTGGATATACAGTCAGTAGTGGGATGTACAGTAGCACATGCAAAATGTTACACTTGATACAACTCACCCCATAAAGGATTACATTAAATCTAATTTATTTTCAAAGCTTATACGTGGATGGGAAATTGTAGTTCTTTAGTTACTTTGCATGTGTGAAAATGTAATTGTTTGTTTTTCTCATTTCATCTTACGGATATTTGTATCTTTAACAACTTGAAGTCCCAGGGAATTACTAAATGAGAACAGTTTTGGCAGAATATTGTAGAAAGGAAATCAGTACTACGATATCAGCAGAAATTTTGCAGAGAAAGAAAAATAGCATGCCAATGTTCTAGTAGTTTGTGTACAATAGGTACAACTGTCAAATAAATGTTCTGCTTCTTATTCCAGGTGCACAGGTTATTACAACAACAAAAACAACCCAGGGTGTGACTTCTGTAGAGGTGGCACCCTGGAGAGGTCTGAATAAATACATGGCTCGTACAAACCATCGATAAAGTTGATTGAAAGTCTGTATTTTAACCATAGGGCAATTACTCTCTAACTTTTTGAAATATGCAGCTTAATATGAAACTTAGTGGACCTGAAAATAAAATAAAATAGAGAATGAAATGTAAGCTCTCTCCTCATTTCCTTACTTCCTGTTTTCAAAATCCAGCTGTAAGTTCAAGCACATTTGCATGAGGAGATACAGAGTGAGAGATAACAAAAATACATTAGCTGAAGTGTTTACTGGATATAAGTTCTATAGAAACCAAGCTCGCCACACAAGTTCATGGATTTTATTATGTGTCTGGTCAACTTAGTAGTGCAATATTTATATTTGTATTAATTAATGAAGACTACTTTTCCTTTTGGACCAAAAACTGCATTTTAATTTGCTGGTATTTTAACACAGTTTTTCCCAATGTTGGATCCTCAAGAACCCAGAAACAGTGCATGTTTTCCAGGTCTCCACACAGAATCGCAAGTGAACTAATATAGCTCCATATATGCATCTGTAAAAAATGTGTTAGTGAATAATGAGCGCATCCGTGACCTGGAAAACGTGAACTGTTGGGGGTACTTGGGGACCGAAGTTGGGAACCGCTGCTTTTCACATTTAAGAGCAATTATTTAAAATAACTCATCCCACTAAGGCAAAAAAAAGAAAAAGGGGATTTTTGGTAGGCACCAGGTAGCAGCTATAGGAGAGGATAGTGCTTCTCAGATGTGCATGAAGGAAATGGGTTATTTCCATACCTCCCTACATGACTCCCTCCAGGAGGGAGACGATTTTAAGCTTAAAATCACGCAAAACAGCTGTTTTGAGCAATTTTCAAGTGAAAGTCGACTAGTGTGTATGCCCCACCGATGGCCGACTAGCGATGATGCGCGCTCCCGCATGATCGCTAGCAGAGGTAGTCAGTCTGATGGTTTTACCAGCACATCTAGCGATAATGGATGGTTTTTTAGCCATCATCGCTAGGTGTGTATGGCCGACACGGCCGCCGGGCTGAAAGCTGAGAGACTTTCAGGTCGGCTGACCGCCTGTTTGGCGCCCTGCATACTCACCATTTCAACTATCCCTCCTCTGCCTCTGTCATCTCCCTGTGATGCTATGCACCCTGCTGTGCCACGTCCGACCTCTGCTTCCTCTGCTCCCTGTGATGCCGGACGCCCTGCTCCACCACAACCCTCCAGCCTTGCTCGCCCCGCCCCTCCAGCACTGCTCGCCCCCCCTCCCTTCCCTGGTCCATACAGAGCATTACACTGGCCACCAATGTTTTATTGTTGAAGCCAGTAATATATACATTGCTGGCACAAGCCAGCAATGTATATATTACTGGTACCACTGGCCACCAATGAATATCTATAAGCACATAAATATATACATTGCTGGCACAAGCCAACAATGTATATATTACTGGTACCACTGGCCACCAATCATTATCTATTAGCCAGTAAATATATACATTGCTGGCATGGCATGCAGCAATGTATATATTACTGGTACCACTGGGCAGTGGGCACCAATGAATATGTATTAGCCAGTAATATATAATTTGCTGGCCCGTGTCAGCAATGTATATATTAATGGCACCACTGGTCACAAGGGGTTAAAGTGAGCATGAACAGAGTGGATCTGCATTCTGTCAGTTCCATTTTGGAGGCGGAACAGTTCCACCTCCATTCCGCTCCCCATGCCCCGCTGTCTGTTCCTTCCTGCATTGCTAATGGAGGCAGAGCGGTGCGAAAAGCAGATGTTTTAGAGCAGGTCCATCTGTCAGCGGCACAGCTATTTCAAATGATGCGCCAGATCGCGACTCGGGAGCCAGTCAGAGCTTGTGGCCTGGCAGCCAATCAGGAGCTCGGGAGCCGGTGCATCATTTGAAATAGCCACACCGCACACTGTGCATGTAACCCCTGACGCCCTGCATTTGTGTATTCCATCCTTACAAGGTACCAGGTGAGGCAGCCATCTTGGGCATGGCATGGTAAGATCACATTTACAGGTAAGAAATGGAAGTGGGAAAATTAGGACACATTTTTTTTTATTACATTTTAAATGTCCTGGTTTCATGGGAGCAGAACGGGTGGGTATGAGAATGTGGGGAGCACACTCGAGTTTGGTGGAAAATCTTCCTACAGAACCTGGTGGTCTCCTCCTATAGCTCCCTGCTTACCTTGGGGTGGGTGTGGGGAAGGGGGAGATAGTTCTGAAGGCAGGCCTGATGTTTTCGGCCAGAGGGCAAGTAGGTGTGGTCCTGGTGTTTTCATGGCAGAGGTGAGGAGATGCCTCATAATGATCCCAAATTTTGCGGTTGTATTGCAGTCCATCTGTAGTTGTTCTTTGCTTGTTTGCCTTCTGTTCTGCACAGGTTAATGCCAGTATAATGCTGCTATTGATTTTAAACTAGACTTTCTATATATAATATACACCTAAGAGTTGTGTTCTGCGGCAGGCGGTCCGGTCAAGTTGCGGTCGGCGGCAGCAGGGCCTGGAGGGTGGTGCTTGTCGGCAGCAGGTCCTGGAGGGTGGTTCTTGGTGGCAGCAGGTCCTGGAGGGTGGGGCGCGGTGGCAGCAGGTCTTGGAGGCTGGCGCTTGGCGGCAGCAGGACCTGGAGGCTGTTGGTCAGCGGCAGCAGGTGTCCGAGAGTGGAGTGCGGCAGGAATAAACAGGCGGGGGGTGTGGCTTGGCTGTTAGGGACATTAGACTTTCCTGGCCTGCTCAGCCTGGCCCCTGATGCCCCCCTGCCGCTGGCAGGCTGTTTGTTGTTGTTAGCGGCAGGGACCCCTGGTGCGCTCTCATCTGCCCGGCATCCTTACTGCAGAGAAGAGGTCAGACCCCAGCGCTACAGTGTAGCCTGGCCGGATCCTCCTCAGCGGCGATGTCCTGTGCCGCTCCGTTCACCCAGCAATAAACTGTATTTGGCGGTGGGTCTGTGGGAGTATGCTTTGTGCAGGGGCTGGTGGTGTTCAGCGGCGATCTCCTGTTCCGCTCCTGTGTGCAGCTGTGGGCGGCGATCTCCTGTGCCGCTCCATGCCGCTCCCTCACACACCAAAAAACAAGTAGTGACGGGTGGCGGTGTGTCGCTGTGTGCAGCTGGGGGCATCAGGCAGGGACTGGCGGTGGTCACTGCAGTTGGTATGGCTTCTGACGGTGATCGGAACAGGTGTGGGGGGACGTGCCTTGCACGTGTGGTCAGTAAGGGGCATGGAGGGTGGGCAGAGTGAAAGTGCTGGTACAGAGTGCTATGGTGTTGGGGGGGCGTGGTGTGCAGCCGTGGGGCGGGGTTTGGGGGAGTGCTGAGCGAGGAGGGGGGAGCTTGGTGTGTAGGACGTATACTGTGTAGAACGTTTAACGCAGGTTCTGTAGTGTGTTAATCACCTGTGGAACCCCGCCCCCGTTAGCTACACTGCTTTTGAGTGACGGATCTGGCTAAATACAGTATATAAGAGATAGCAAGATAATACATTTGGGGATTCCCCCTTACAGGTTACTCACAAGAGTAGATTGCAAGATGGCAGGTAAGTATATCCTCAAAAGATCTATCTTCCATACGATTCTATATACCACAGGATTCGCTATGATAAACTAATAACTTTATTGGTCAGTTGCACAATGTAATAAAAAAAGGGGGAGTGAGATACAGTACTCATCTTTAAGGTTTTCAGAGTCCAGTGGTTGAGATGGAATAAAAAATGGGGCCCTCTTTTTCAATCACTGAAACACCTCAGTCCTGCAGATGGAGTCCCTCACTCCCTGTCAGACCCAACGCGTTTCAATTTATAATGGATCTTTTATCCATTATCAATCGAAACACGTTGGTGCTGACTGCTCTACAGGGAGTGTAAAGATGAGTAACTCCTTAAAGATGAGTAACTCACTTTCCCCTTTTTTTATCACATTGTGCAACTGACCAATAAAGTTATTTGTTTACCATAGCGAATCCTGTGGTATATTGCACTGTATTGAAGAGAGATCGTTTGAGGATATACTTACCTGCCATCTTGCAATCTACTCTTGTGAGTAACCTGTAAGGGGAAATCCCCAAATTTCTTATCCTGGTTATATTCCATATATTATAAGCATTATCAATAGGGAAAATTGCCTGTTACAAATGGATCCATATTCATAATCCATTTGAGATTATTCTATCGTGTCAGTATTACACGAGGATCGTTGTATCTTTCTTCTCTTTCCATATATCATCCTCTGAGAAATCTCTAAATGAAAAATCAGAGACAACCACATACCACAGGAGAGTTATAGTAAATGTTTTAAGCGCTTTTAACCTGGGTGGAAGGGATCTCTGTTTTTTTCACACTTTAGTAAGAGGGTTGGTGTTACCATCTTCTTCCTTCTTCACATTGAATTAAAGCTGCTCACAGCGCAATCTAAGTCTCACCTACTTTCCACATCATATACTGTACATCTGCAATAGTCTGCGATAGTGATCTGAATAGAGTAATCTGTTGGTGAGAAGGAGAGAGGAGGAGTCAAATCACAATCAATATCAATTGAAGAAATAACTTATAACAAGCTGGAATAATGCTGTTATCCCCCCCCCCCTCAATAATAGGTTTTTATTAAGTCTCACAAGAAGAAATACTATTTTGCAATAAATCACAATGTACACACAAAACAATAAGAGAGCAAAACATTTAACAACAGAGTATATTCTGTGGGAGTATTAGCTATATCTCAACCAAGTAGGCAAGACCTATGTTCATTATAGAAAAGATGAGGGACAGAATAGAAGAAGGTGGACAAGATATGGAAGGAAAAGTACAGGGAAATATGAAGGGGGCCTCAATATGTTACATGGTAAAATATGCTCACTACTAATATCACAAAAGGAGAGCATACTCCTCAACTCTGATCACTGCTTCCCACGCTAGAGCACAGGACTTTGCCCGTGCTGCACCCCTTCAGTGGAACGCACTACCTTGCTCCATTAGACTCTCCCAACCTTGCAAAGCTTCAAAAGGGCACTGAAAACTCACCTATTCATCAAAGTGTACCCTTCCACTGCATAAACTTGTCCTGCATAAACTAGCTGGTTCTCCGACCGGATTAGGTATGAAATCCCAATGGTCAAAATCCCGACAGGGTCAAAATCCCGACATTTAAAATCCCGACAGGGTAAAAATCCCGACATATTGAATGTACAGGTGAAACAGTTTACATGACTTTCGGTCGACAGGTTCGAGGTCGACATGGGTTTTTTCACAGTTTTTTTACCCGAATGTTGACACAGTTGACATGGACACAGTTGCAAGTGAACCGCAGCCCCTCGCATCGCTCGCTTCGCTCGTGATGCTTCAGGGGCGGTGCCTCGCTGCGCTCGGCACACTATTTTATTCTCCCACCACGCCGTAGTGGATTGTAGGGCATGAAATACTGCCTATCGGCACATGTCGGTTCAAAAAACAGTGAAAAAACCCATGTCCACCTCGCACCTGATCACCGAAAGGCATGTAGTCTGTTTCACTTGTACATTCTATATGTCGGGATTTTGACCCTATCGGGATTTTAAATGTCGGGATTTTGTCCATGTCAGGATTTTGTCCATGTCAGTATTATGACCCATTCAGGATTTTGACCCTATCGGGATTTTGACCGTCGGGATTTTGACTGCATCCCCTCCGACCCCTTGCCTGTTTACATCCTGCTATCTAGCCACCACCCACTTGCTTGCACCTCTTGTAATCTTTCTGTCTCCCCTTCCTACTAGATTGTAAGCTCCTCCGAGCAGGGCCCTCATCCCTCCTGTTGTCAAAGCCGTCTTCTCTTCACATTTCACTCACAGCTCTCCTATACTCAAACACTCAGTCATCTTTGTCTGCATACTCCTCTCCATCATTGGCCACAAGCCTCTAGTAGTATGTTGATTGAGTCCTCACTACTTATATTTAAGCTATAATGTGTATTGAACTGTGGCACTCTTTATTTGTACACTATTTTTTGTTATTTATTCAATGTTATGCCAAGTTCTGTCTCCCTGTACTGTTCCTTTGTACTGCGCTGCAAAACACTTGTGGTGCCTTATAAATAAAATTATAATTATTATAATACTCCCAGCATTGAACTATTCATCAGGGGTATATGGAGGAGAGGAAAGGGCTGTTAGGTCTGGAGTTTCATTGTAAAATATTGAAAGGCCACTCGTTTCCTTATATTCGCTCCACTTGAACCATTTAATATGGATAGACAAAGCAGAGGGAGAATATTTAGTATTAGCAGTCTCAAAAAATAAATGTTTGTGGACATTGTTAGCAATATGGGAGACTGAAGGTATTACTGGGGATTTCCAATGTTGGCCTATGGTTGCTTTGGTTGAAATAAGAACATGTCTCAGTAGGTATATCCCCCACTGAAATTAGTGTATTATGGTGTAGTAACGCCACTACCGGATCAGGCGGGACATGAAGTCTCAGGACGTCACTAATGAAGGAAAATACTTCAGACCAAAGTGGACGTATCAGTGGGCATTCCCAGAAGATATGGTAGATGGTACCTATACCTCCACAGTTTCTCCAACAAAGATTGGAGACAGAAGGCCAAATGCCATGCAGTCGCAGAGGGGTGAAGTATGCTCTCTGACATAGTTTATAGAAAATTTTGGAGTGCTGTAGACATTTGGACATTTTAAAACCATAATATGATATGGAGTCGCATTCCTCATCAGTGAAAGTGATGGAGAGATCCAACTCCCATTTCTCCTGGGCTGGTAGCTTTCCCTTTTTCGATTCTGTTATTAGGTAATCATACCATTTTGATATCCCCCCTTTGTGTACCTGAGTGGATAATTTAGAGATTAAGATTTTAAAAGTAGCAGATAACCAGTGGCGTATCTGGAGATATTTGTAAAAATCCTGTTTAGGTAACCCATACTTCTCCTGCAGAGTGGAGAACTGCAGGAGGGTACCATCAGGGAACAGCTGCCTCAGGGATGTAATGCCTACCTCATTCCAGAAGTCTAATTGTAAATTAGGTATAAACCTGGAGATAGATTTTAGTGATAATTCTGGGCCCGGTAGGGAGACATCAGCATCATTCAAAATAGTTCTACCCCAGACAGCGATAGAAGCTCTGATAGCCACACCTGGACCGACCATGTTGGGGATGCATGTGAAGGGATCCAAAACAAATCAGTGAGATGGATTTTCGAAAAAAAAGGAGTACTCCATGATTACCCAAGGCTTAGGGGAACAAAGTTCAAACCAGTCTCTGGCTTGGCTAAGTATGCAAGCCATTTGGTACTTATCAATATCCGGGTAGGTGATGCCACCCAAGCACTTGGTCAGTGATAGAACTCTTGATATTCGGGGCTTAAAGCCCTTCCAAATATACTTAGAAAACAAAGTGTTGAATTTACAAATAAGATTTGGGAGGGATTCCAAGAATAGCTCGAAAAATATACATGAGCTTGGGCAATAAAATCATCTTAGAGGCCGCAATCCTACCCGGCCAAGAGATCTCATGGATAGACCATTCTAGAATCAATTTTTCAAAAGAATTGAGTAATGGCATGAAATTGCAGTCGGTTATATTAATGTCCCTGGTCACATGCACCCCCAAATATTTAATCGACCTAGTTTGCCAGGCATAGCGCTATTTGTCTTTAATAGCGTAACGCTGCTATTTATTTTAAACTGACACTTTATAAACTAAACACTTCATATACTAGACATACAGGCAGTTAGGATTAAGCCAGTAACTGGATATTATAAACATGCTTAATACTTCTCCATTATAGACCACCCATAAATACATTTTGCCGGTCTAAAGATGAAGTTGAGAAATGATCAGAATAAAACATCTCATATTCCTAATTTAATGTAACAACATAAGAAATGAATTACATTTGCTATTTAGAAACTAGGTAACTCCCACGAGATAGCTTCAGTGAAAATATGAAACAGATTGCAGTGCCGGGAGATGCTGCATGCAACTATTACAAATTAAATGTTAAATGTTGCCCAGTAGGCGAACAGGTGGCCAGAGTTATGTTTCATACACAGAAAGAATTTCAATCAAATAAACCAATTTATTGAGAAGGAAACAATATTATTTCATATTGCAGCAACTGATACTCATTAAGATCATGCCTATGTTTAATTATTTGCTTCCCTCCTTGCGTCTTCCATCATGATTGACGTTCATGCAACTAATGCTTTGTGACGCACTATCCAGATCTATTTGGAAACACAACAGAAAGAGATGCATGTGCGTATAGTGCGGAAAATAGTCTAAACGTCCCATTACTACCATCCAGAGAGTGCTACATGAACGATATTTATCTGACTTCAGACATCAATTGAGGCTTTCCTATAGGAAAAACCTATACATCATGTATTACTGTATGGCATCTGTCTTGGAATTAAATGACCTTAAGGTTATCCCTGTACAAGATGGTTTAGAAGTGCAGTGATAAAGAGGTTTGATGGTTATGACTTCGAAGCTGAGCTCCTGTCATGTGGATGATCGAAGTTCCCGCACAGCTGTACAGTATTATATTGAGAATAATGGATGACTGATGTTGTTTGACCACATGGCCACCTTCTCTTTCATCAGCTGCACGCTATATATTCACAAAACTGGAGATATGAAGCAGATGACATCTTTTACTGTCACATCTTGCCTGTGTCAAACACAGCAATGTTATTCCTTAGAGCAGAATAAATCGCAACTTTAGTGTGTTTTTTTTTATACTCTTAGCTATAAATACCAAATAACTTTTTTCTGTTTTTTTTTTTTTTTAACTTTTGTTATAGCAATAACGTAAGACAAAAAAAACAGTATTGTGTGTATTTATCTATACCAAATAACTTTTTGTAATGGACATAAACTTTGGAGTTGGGCGGGTTTCCCATTAAGAGTGGAATATATATAAAAAAACTAATTGTCAAAAACTGTTGTGCCTTAAGGTATTAAGAAATGACCTTTAGTCAAACCAAGAGATTTCTCTGTATTATATTGATCTGTAGTTCTTTGTATTCAAGTTTAAGTGTCTTTACTACAAGTTGGCACATATTCTCTAAAGTTGCCCCTGACAATGTCCTTGGTTTCTGATATTGACCAATTGATCACTTCCCTTCAAATTGTTCTTCATTGTAGATGAATGTCTACCCGTTTGTTCCCAGATCTATGCAGACTACGATTTTTAAAGGACAGTTTTATATGTATGTGATTTTTTTCTTCTCAATGACACTGAATGCACCCAAATGCTCAACTGTAGGAATGGAAGACGCTGCATGATTTTGTTTAGTTGATTAGATGTATTATCTGGAATGCCTGAAGGGATAATCTTTTTTCTTCAAGATGAATATTGATGGACAGATTATATAGAGCCTAAATTAATATAGAGGAAAGTAGATCACGTTCTCTTTAACCCCTTCACGACATTTGACGTACATGTACGTCATGGTCGGGAAGTACTTCCCGACATTTGACGTACATGTACGTCATGGATTCTAACTGTCACTGCGTCTATAGACGCGGTGACAGTTAGGAGATGTCTGCTGTCCCTGACAGCAGACATCCCCCCTCGTCGCCCAGGGGGGGCAGGGGTGCCCCCCCCGGTCGGCGATCGCTGTGATTGGCTGTTCAAATCTGAACAGTCAATCACAGCGTTTCCTGTGTTACCGGCGGCTAAGCCGCTCGGTAACACAGAAAACGGTGGTGATCGGTGCAGCACCGATCACCACCGAGCGGCAGCACCCCCCTCCCACCCGCCGGGCACTCACCCGGCAGCAGCAGCAGCTCCAGCGGCTCCACCGCTACGTCCGGAGCGCACGCTGCGCTCCCCTCCTCCCCCCTCCCCCCCGCAGCAGCAGCAGCAGCAGCAGCAGCATCATGCTGCTGCTGGAAAAGTGAAAAATAAAATAAAATAAAAAATAATGTGCAAATGTGTGTATATATATATATATATATACACACACATATATATATATATATATATATATATATATATGTGTGTGTATATATATGTATATATATATATATATATATATATATATACACACATATATATATATATATATATATATATATATATATATGTGTGTGTGTGTGTGTGTGTGTGCGTATACCGCACCGATCACCAACGATCGCCAGCCCCCCCCCCCTCCCACCCGGCAGCCCCCCTCCCTCCCACCCACCCGGCTGCCGCAGCGCCAGCACCCCTCCCACCCCCCCGCCAGCCGCAGCGCCAGCCCCCCTCCCAAAGCTGGTGACCAAAATGGGGTCACTTGTGGGGGGGTTCCACTGTATTGGTGCTTCGGGGGTCTTGCTAATGCGACATAGCACCCGCCATTCATTCCACCACCAAAAATCACTCCTTCCCTTCTGAGTCCTGCCATGCACCCAACTGGTATTTTTTGGTCACATGTGAGGCATTGCCGTACCCGGGAGAAATTGGGGCACAGATTTTGGGGTGCTTTGTCTCCTTCATTCCTTGTGAAAATTAAAAATTTTGAGCCAGAACTGCATTTTTGTGTAAAAAATTAAATTTTTTTACACAAAAATGCAGATCTGGCTCAAAATTTTTCATTTTCACAAGGAATGAAGGAGACAAAGCACCCCAAAATCTGTGCCCCAATTTCTCCCGGGTACGGCAATGCCTCACATGTGACCAAAAAATACCAGTTGGGTGCATGGCAGGACTCAGAAGGGAAGGAGTGATTTTTGGATTTTGCAGCACAGATTCTGGTTGAATGACCCCCGAAACACCCATACAGTGGAACCCCCCCACAAGTGACCCCATTTTGCAAACTACACCCCTCAGGGAATTCATCTAGGGGTATAGAGTACATTTCAAACCCCCCGGGGTTTCACCAATTTTGATACAACTGAGCTGTGAAAATGAAAAATTATTTTTTTTCATTTTCACTGCCCAGTTGTACCACAATTGGTGAAACCCCTGGGGGTTTGACATGTACACTATACCCCTAGATGAATTCCCTGAGGGGTGTAGTTTGCAAAATGGGGTCACTTGTGGGGGGGTTCCTAACTTTTAGCATCTTATGGTGCCTAGAAACCTACATGGTGCCTAAAAAATAATCTCATAAAAAGGAGTCTCCAAAATCAAGTAGGTGCTCCTTCTATTATGAAGCCTGTGGTTTGGTCACCGTGCACACTAGGGCCACATATAGGATATTTATGAAAACCAAAGAATTGGGGGAATCAATTTTTAGTCACATTTCTCTAGTAAAATGTACTGTGTTCCTTAGAAAAATGTATTAAAATTGAAAATCCGAAAAAAAAATGAAATTTTGAAATTTCACCTACACTTTGTTTTAATTCCTGTGAAACACCTAAAGGGTTAACAAACTTCCAAAATGCTGTTTTGAATACTGTGAGGGGTTCCAAAAGAGGAGAGATGGCTTGCACTGACTGTACAATAAGGTCAAAGTGAATAAACCAACTGTATCAAAATAACAATATAAATATTATATATTAACTCGTTGGTGGTGCTCCCTAGAGTTATGGGTAACCATAAATAAGAAAAAGAAAAAAGATAACTCTCTTTTTAGGGGCACTAACTTTTGCTGTAAGATTGATTTACAATTTCGTACACATGGGTGAAAGAAGACAATACAATGTGCGTAAATGGTAGAGGAAGAGGGGGAGAAGGGAAATAATCAGGGGTAGACAGGGTTGACCTGATTCTTAACACACTTTGAGTGGATGTTTGTTGTTATGAGAGTGAGTTGGTGTTCTATGTAGGATAAAGATGGTAATGTACACAATACAAATGAAAACTAAAAATTGTAAAATAAAATAAAAATTGTAAAATAAAAATTGTATCTCCCAAGATGGAGTCTAGGTTACTGTCCCTTTAATGACTCAACATACCCTCTTAATAGACAATGAGAGATATGGGTTAAGCAACCCTGGACTACAATTGTGTTCCAGTTATTCAGGTTACTGTCCCTTTAAATGTAGCTAAATGCCTTTACATGCTTTTATATACTCTTTTGCTCTCAAACAAACCACTAAAAGGTAATAGTGAAAACAGATTGGATAACAGCAGCTGGGCACAAATGGTGTACACAGCTACACATATGGGAAATAATTAGTATTTTTATTCAAAAATTTTTTGATGCTTAAGTGATAAAGTGTATCAGCTTATATAATAAGATGAGCACCACTTGTGATCTTCCGCAGAATCACTTGGGTCATCAATAGAATGAGCTGAGTTTAATAAGTGTTGTTATACAGTGAAACAAATTATATATAATGAAGAAAATATCAAATAACATTTAAAAAAAGGCGAAGATATTTATAGTAAGGTGGTGTCAACCACTTTCAGGAGACCCAGTAATTTATCAATAACATGAGCTGATTAGCTTCAATTACGTAATGCACACATATTATTTTGCACATGAGCTAGTATAGCAGTGAAAAAAACAAGTTTGTACCCGTTGGTGTCCCAACTGCCACTCACTGGTCCGTGTGCCACAGGGGCAGTGAACGGAATCCAGTAAGGTACAGGATAAGGGGCTGCCAATATGGGAACAAATTAGAAGCAAGATACTGGGATCTGCTGTTGTGCCTCAGCTCTTGGATCACCCCTGTTGGTAATCCAGCGCAGGAGGTCACTCTTGGCCGACGCACAATGAGAGTCCCTTAAATAAGGAGGAAAGGGATAGCGGCATATGAGAGTATATATACTTATATCATATAATTGGTATTTCTCTATGCTGTATAAATAGGTAGTAGCTATTTACATTGATATACAAGAAAAATCCCTTTTATATTGCTGGGGAGATCTACAAACACAATTGTTTGGACATATCAATCATAATATCAAAGTACTACTTATCCTCCGACTGCTAGCTCTAATGTGAGGGGTGCATCAACGGGTTCCTTCAGTGGTCTCCATACCACCTAGCTGCTGGACGTACGTTTCGCCACAGTGTGCAGGCTTGTTCACCAGTGTAACTGTGTAGCTACTTATGTGCTTTATATATGCAATGTTATTACCGGCGTTACTGATCAGCTGTGTTCTTAGGGGAGTGCTTACACTTGCGTGTCCAAGGGTTTCTAATTGGTCATTCAGCGTGAGGTTACCGCCCCCCACATCTCTTGGCTAATGAGCGTGCGGTTGGCTACACTGCCCCGTTTTTAATAAGGCTGTGATTCCCTTCTGGGCGTGGTTTCGCCCAGAGTGACATACTACGTGGTCTTCCTTCCGTCTGTGGATCCCCATTCATAATGCACTATGCGTCCCATAAGACTACATTACCCAGAGTGCTCTGCATGTGACAGGGATCCCGTTTATTTACTGTAAATTAGTACCATAAAAATAATGTTGACGGCAGGTCTGCTGCTCGGTATAGATCTAAAGGTATGCGCTGGTGACTCCCTGGCTATTATATTTAGTACTGGGCATCTTGTTGCACCGTATTAATTTACATCTTACTTTGCGGCATTACTGTATGCCCCTGGCACAGCATCAGTGAATAGTGTCTCATGTAAGCCCAGATTGGCTGCCACCTATTAAATACGTGACAGTATCATTTACTGGTGCTGTTATAATTTAAATGAGGTGGTGTGCTCGGGGACACAGTACTAAGATTGGTGCAAGACGGGTTCCTTATAATGCACTGTATTGCTGTCCACTTAGTGTTATGGGACTACATTACCCAGGATCCTCTACATCTATACCTGAGATCCCGTTTGTTAGCCATAAGTACGCACTGTGTAAGTAATACCAGCGGCACATCTACTGTTCAATGTTAATCATCTAAAGGTTTTGCCACTAGACATTTCCTTATTGTTATGCTTGGTACTAGATATCTTGTTACATCATTTTTCTGTCACTGACACAATGTAAACTAATAGTGTCTCTTGTAAGCCCAACATTGACAGATACTTATTAAAGACATAACAGTATCGTTTTACTTGTGCTGTTGGTATGTAATTATAGCAATGTACTCGGGGACACTGTGCAAAAGCTGGTATAGGACAATTTGCTTGTAATACGCCATATAACTGATCCATTAGTATTCTGATTAGTTGTAGACCTATCATATTGGGACTATCTGCATAATAATATAAGTGTTTATCCTGTTGTTAATTAAATAATAGAAAGTTGGTGATGAGTGAGCAACTGTGTATATTCGTGATGCCGTGCTTGTTAGATTACAGTGGTGCTTTTAAGTTTATTAGTGGTGTATAATGTTGATACGGTGTCAATATTCATTTAAAACCATGTGTATAAATTGGATAGGTGATAAGGAGATAATCACCTAAGGTAGTGTGTGTTTATATGTCGTTGATATAAATTATGAAGGTGAATAGAGAATGCAAATATATAAATGATTATAATAATGAATATGAAAGTGATGAAAATAAAAATAATAATAATAATAATAATAAAAATAATAAATATAAAATATAAAAATAAAAATAATAATAAATAAATAATAAAAGTAAAAGTAAAAATAATAATAAAAATAAAAATATAAAAATAAAAATAAAAATAATAATCATAATAATAATAAAAATAAAAATAAATATAAAAATAATAAAAATAAATAAATTTTTAAAGTAATTATACCAAAGTGAATATAAAAATACCAATCAAGTGTATAAGAATTTTATGAATAAAAAAATAAAAAAACTAATGGTGAAGAAGTAGAGTACGTGTACTTAATTGCAAAAGTGCCTTATTTGAATCTTCTAATTGTTATCTATATGATAGGTTTATTTATACTGTTCTGGTACAGTTAAGTATTTATACTATTCTGGTACAGTTAAGTATACTGATGATTTATACTGTTCTGGTACAGTTAAGTATACTGATGATCATTTTGAGAACTAGGTTATTTAGATGAATACTTGATAGTTGATGTACTCATTAAGTCCATGTGGCGTAAGTGCATTTAATTTAAAAGTCCACTCGCTTTCACGCTGAAGTAGAATCCTTTGTAAGTCCCCGCCTCTAATCCCCAGCTTCACTTTTTCCAATCCACATATCTGTGCATCTTGGAAGGAGCTTCCATGCCATTTGAGGTAGTGTCTTGCCACCGATGTTAACTTTTTAAATTTCGCTTGATCTGACAGTGCGTTCCTCACTGTTCCTGCATGCTCTAATATTCTTTGTTTCAGTGGTCTCGTTGTCATTCCCACATATTTCTTTTGGCAGGAACAGTTGATACAGTATACAACGCCAGTGGTGTTGCAGTTGATGTATTCGTTGATTTTGATGTTGTTACCATATCTGTCCTGTATTTCCTTTGTCTTTTTCATGTACTGGCATGATTTACACTTTCCACACGGGAAGGATCCCACCAGTTTGTCTACTTTTGTCGTGGTGGTTTTAGTGGCAGCCAATCTGGGCTTACATGAGACACTATTCACTGATGCTGTGCCAGGGGCATACAGTAATGCCGCAAAGTAAGATGTAAATTAATACGGTGCAACAAGATGCCCAGTACTAAATATAATAGCCAGGGAGTCACCAGCGCATACCTTTAGATCTATACCGAGCAGCAGACCTGCCGTCAACATTATTTTTATGGTACTAATTTACAGTAAATAAACGGGATCCCTGTCACATGCAGAGCACTCTGGGTAATGTAGTCTTATGGGACGCATAGTGCATTATGAATGGGGATCCACAGACGGAAGGAAGACCACGTAGTATGTCACTCTGGGCGAAACCACGCCCAGAAGGGAATCACAGCCTTATTAAAAACGGGGCAGTGTAGCCAACCGCACGCTCATTAGCCAAGAGATGTGGGGGGCGGTAACCTCACGCTGAATGACCAATTAGAAACCCTTGGACACGCAAGTGTAAGCACTCCCCTAAGAACACAGCTGATCAGTAACGCCGGTAATAACATTGCATATATAAAGCACATAAGTAGCTACACAGTTACACTGGTGAACAAGCCTGCACACTGTGGCGAAACGTACGTCCAGCAGCTAGGTGGTATGGAGACCACTGAAGGAACCCGTTGATGCACCCCTCACATTAGAGCTAGCAGTCGGAGGATAAGTAGTACTTTGATATTATGATTGATATGTCCAAACAATTGTGTTTGTAGATCTCCCCAGCAATATAAAAGGGATTTTTCTTGTATATCAATGTAAATAGCTACTACCTATTTATACAGCATAGAGAAATACCAATTATATGATATAAGTATATATACTCTCATATGCCGCTATCCCTTTCCTCCTTATTTAAGGGACTCTCATTGTGCGTCGGCCAAGAGTGACCTCCTGCGCTGGATTACCAACAGGGGTGATCCAAGAGCTGAGGCACAACAGCAGATCCCAGTATCTTGCTTCTAATTTGTTCCCATATTGGCAGCCCCTTATCCTGTACCTTACTGGATTCCGTTCACTGCCCCTGTGGCACACGGACCAGTGAGTGGCAGTTGGGACACCAACGGGTACAAACTTGTTTTTTTCACTGCTATACTAGCTCATGTGCAAAATAATATGTGTGCATTACGTAATTGAAGCTAATCAGCTCATGTTATTGATAAATTACTGGGTCTCCTGAAAGTGGTTGACACCACCTTACTATAAATATCTTCGCCTTTTTTTAAATGTTATTTGATATTTTCTTCATTATATATAATTTGTTTCACTGTATAACAACACTTATTAAACTCAGCTCATTCTATTGATGACCCAAGTGATTCTGCGGAAGATCACAAGTGGTGCTCATCTTATTATATAAGCTGATACACTTTATCACTTAAGCATCAAAAATTTTTTGAATAAAAATACTAATTATTTCCCATATGTGTAGCTGTGTACACCATTTGTGCCCAGCTGCTGTTATCCAATCTGTTTTCACTATTACCTTTTAGTGGTTTGTTTGAGAGCAAAAGAGTATATAAAAGCATGTAAAGGCATTTAGCTACATTTAAAGGGACAGTAACCTGAATAACTGGAACACAATTGTAGTCCAGGGTTGCTTAACCCATATCTCTCATTGTCTATTAAGAGGGTATGTTGAGTCATTAAAGGGACAGTAACCTAGACTCCATCTTGGGAGATACAATTTTTATTTTACAATTTTTATTTTATTTTACAATTTTTAGTTTTCATTTGTATTGTGTACATTACCATCTTTATCCTACATAGAACACCAACTCACTCTCATAACAACAAACATCCACTCAAAGTGTGTTAAGAATCAGGTCAACCCTGTCTACCCCTGATTATTTCCCTTCTCCCCCTCTTCCTCTACCATTTACGCACATTGTATTGTCTTCTTTCACCCATGTGTACGAAATTGTAAATCAATCTTACAGCAAAAGTTAGTGCCCCTAAAAAGAGAGTTATCTTTTTTCTTTTTCTTATTTAAATACTGTGAGGGGTGCAGTTTTTGAAATGGCATCATTTATGGGGGTGTCTCACATACAAGTCCCTCAAAGTCACATCAGAACTGAACTGGTCCCTAAAAAAATCAGTGTTTGAAATTTTCTTGAAAATTTGAGAATTTGCTAGTCATATTTGAAGCCTCCTAGTGTCCAAAAAAATTAATAGGAAGTTGAAATAATGATTGCAACATAAAGTAGACATATGGTCTTTGTTAGTTATTAACTATTTTGAGTGGTATGATTATTTGTCTCACAAGCAGAAAATTTAACATTTTGCAAATTGATAAATTTTCCATTTTTTCACGATATTTTGGTATTTTTCACAAAAAAACACAGACTGTATCGACCCAAATTTACCACTAACTTGAAGTACAATGTGTCACGAGAAAACAATCTCAAAATCACTGGGATAAGTAAAAGCAAAAAAAAGTTATCCCCACTTAAGTGAGACATGTCAGATTTGAAAAAAAGGGCTCTGTCATGAAGGCACAAACTGGCTCTGTCATGAAGGGGTTAAAATCAGACAATTCAGATTTTACACTGATAGATACTGTGGGAGAGGTGGATGAGAAAAATACAGTGCAGATTTTGAACATAGCAACCAATCAGTCGGTAACTGTCATTTCATAGACTGCTAGGTAAAGGACACCTGGAAGCTGATTGGTTGTTCAACTAATCCACTTTTTCACACTCAAAGGTTTTATTCATCTACCCTGTTACACACACTGGTTAGGTTACGTAGTTGCAGGCAATTCTGTTTGGGAGACAGATATTGTGATTGTTTTGCATTGTGCATGTTCCATAGCCACTTGTTCAAAACGGGTGATTCAGAGCCATATGAAACTCAGGGCCTGAGTCAGATCCACTCGCTAGGCAGTGTATATTCGCTGCTTAGCGAATGGGAAGTGCCACCTGGTGCCTGCCGAATGCCCACCACCCCTCCCCGCCACCCATCACCCATGCCCCTGCATCCCTTCAGTAACATGTGAGGGGATGTGTCTGAGAACACATGCCTTGTCGCTGACCATCTAATGCTTTCTCTCCCCTTCAAAAATAAAAGGCAGTCTGAACAGACTTTTATTTCCTCCGCAGATCGTCGAAAAGGAGGCGTGCGCTGACATCATGTGACGTCATGTGACAAGACATCAGCCTGCCTGTGTTCCCATTCCCAGGGGAATAGAATGCTTGGCATTCCTCTGATGCACCGCCGCCACCACCCCTGTCCGCCCCCATCGTAGCTCACCAGAATGCTATTTGCATTGTGTGGTGGTCATAGGGTTCCTCTGTATTCTACAACAGGGGACACTAGGACATTCTTTAGTATATAACGGTCCATACAGTATGTGATTTATGTAGTGTATGGTGGTCAATAGTTTGCTTTGTGAAATGTATATTGATTCCTAGATTGCTCTCGATATTGTATCAGAATCAACTTTATTGGCCATGTATACTTGCGTATACTAGGAATTTAACTTGCATTGCTGTGCAACAGGCAATTACAGTAGGTACACTTAAACAGTGACAGATATAAGAACACATACAGGTATACGCTAGAAGTACCCTGGGGGATATAGATGAGCCCCGCTGAGCTGCACTGCGCCTAGGCAGCCATCAGCGGTGCCACTGGTCATTGCAGCAGCCAGTTAGGTAACTATATAAGCAGAGACAGTACAATTATAGCAGAGACAGTACAGTTATTGCACAGGAGACACAGGGTTACATGTGGAACATAGGTAACAATATAAGCAGGGACAGTACAGTTATCACACAGGGAGCACATACCCTCCGAGCTGCACAGCGCCTAGGCAGCCATCAGCGGCGCCACTTAAGCAGAAACAGTAAATTTATAGCAGAGACAGTACAGTCATCACAGGAGGAGACACGGGGTTACATATGGCTGAGTGCACAGTTCCTAGGCAGCCATTTGCGGTGCCATCTTTAAGGGCTCAACAGGCCATTTTCCTGTAGGGAGAGCCAGAGTGGGTTGGGGCGGGGGGGGGGGGAGAGTCAGTCAGTAAGGCCGGGGGAGAGTCAGTGGGGGAGGGGGGGGGTGCGGTTCACCCGGAGCTGATACGGCCTGCTGGGGTCCTATCGGCCTCTGGGTGTCCTGCAAGGGCCCGTGGCCGATGCGCCTCCTGTCCCCCTCCTTTCCCGCCAGGGGGAGGGTGGATGGGTCGTCGAGTGTGCTAGGTCCTGTCTGTGAGCCTGCCAGTGTCGAAGGTGATCTACCTTCTCCGGGGAGATCCCCAGGCCGGTGGTGAAGTAGGGGGCTGCAGTGCTCTCCTTCCTCCGGCTGGTCCTGTTTCCAAGCGAATGGGTGTCGTCGCATCCATGGCTCCCGGCTCGGCCCTCATCTCTGCAGCCTCCCTCCTTCCTTCAGCCTATATTGGTCAATAGGATACTCTTTTTTATATCAGACACTATGATGCTATATGTATGCCTCACAATTACTGGGCAACTTATTAAGCATAAAAAAATACCTTCATGTCTTACTTGCAATATGCCCCTGTTCATTTTACTTCTTAAGTACAGTCTTCTACATCAGGGAGGACCAAACTAAGGCCAATGGACCAAACATGGCCTGCCACAAGGTACAGTGAAGACCCCTTTTCCATCCAGAATTTCTCTAGAATCTCTAAAGAAGTGACCAGAACTTAGAATGTGGTTTAGATTTCTGCAGCAGCACAGCCTGGTAACAAAGATGTAACTGCGCCAACTCACTGTGCAGATGGATATGGTAGACTCAGAGTGCAGAATGCACTGCAGAAAAGCATGATTTAGTGGCAGTGGACAGGCAGACTCAAGAGACAGGACTATTATACAGACCTGAAGAGTAACATAAGGGGGTCTGCGGACTGGCACATTAGGAAGAGATGGACTCTGGTATGATGCGGGAGGGAACTCTGGGCTGGTGCATAATGGTAAGAAACTGTTGTCTGCAAGTAAGGGAGGGATTCTGGTATAGTACACAAAGCCAAATTAAGGGGAGGTTACTGGGGGTAAATACCTCTGGGCCCCCACGTCTGAGAGGGCCACCCAACATGTGCTATCAGAGATATCAGATCTCTATTACCGATCTCTGGCACTTTACTCCGCTAACACCATTGCAACTGGCAGCCATGACAGCCACCGCAGAGTACTGTAAGCTAACTGAACAACAGATGTGTCCAGTAGAACGTGCCCCTGCAGCCTGGGCTTCTTGACTGTCTGGCACACAGGCTGCAGGAAAGGAGGCGGGATCCCCGAATTACGCACTGCCTGCCTATGGACTGTGAAAAGTAAGAAAGTGGAGGACAGTGCTCGCTCTAGTACTGTACTGTAAGACACAGCCTGTCTATGCAAGCAGCAGATGAAAAGTAAGATTACTGGGGGGGGGGGGTTGTATATTACATTTGAATTTAAGTGTAAAGCACTGACATTTTTTCTTTAAATAACTGCTATATTGCCCGAGGTGTCCCGATCACTGCAGGCAATAGTGATCGGGCAGCCAACGGTAGTTGAGAGAGGTAACGGGGAAAGAAGCATTAAGGAGGAGGCCCAGGGGAAGAGTAGTGCTGTCACCCATCTCCAGCCTCCACTGCCAGCAGTAGATTTCCTGGCAGAAGCGGAAGCTGGAGAGTGCCTGAGAGGGGGGGGGGGGACCACACAGCTGCAGGTCATGACAGAGCCTCACTGCACTTCTCCCGCAGCACTGCCGGCAGAGTGCAACACTCTCTCCCCAGTCACTTGTAGTGTTCAACAGCATGGTATTCTTCTCTCAATGCCACCTGTTGCTAGCTACACTGTTGTCACGGGAGGTGCTCTGTGGAAGTTGAAGGGCAGATCAATGTGTTGAGTACAACGGTGCCAGTGATTGGAGGAGGATTCTGATCTGGGGATGTCTGCATCGTTTGGGTGGTTTCTGGTAGGAGGAGGGCCCACCTGTCTCAGGCACTTCATTTAAAGTAACTTTCTTAATATGGCACTACAAAAAAAATGTTTGTATGTGTAACCCTCTGTGGGTTGTATGTAAGGGAAAAATGTATCAACTCTGTTGATTTGATTGTCGTGCTCATGTGACAGTGAAGAACTTTCTGGATCCCTCACTGGGGATGCAGCTGTCACTCAAGGCTGTGTCGCATGGACAAACTGTTGGAAAAACTGGCAGTAACAGTTCACCGCAAGCTGGTCAGCTGCTCAGTTTTCTGGGGGAGAAAAACACTGTCATTGCCAGCCAGAGACAGACTGCTGTTCGCTCCTTCAATGACTGACCCTCCAGAGCCATAATCCTACAGCTGTAGACATTAGAGTGGGCATATATGAAGTAGCAGACAACCTCCCAAACCCTCAATAACCTACTGTGGTTGGCAGCGGGTAGCTGAGTCTGCACAAAGCTGTCCCATTCTACAGGATTGGAGCCTGTCTAGTCGGCTGTGGACAGGCTGATTGCTGTTGCTGTCACTGATTGCAGGAAGTGAGATCCGCCACCTCCCTCCAATCTCTGCTCCACCTAACATAGGCGCCGGCGCCACCCACACTGGCGCTGGGGAGCACTGGGAGCTCCTGAGGTTGCCAAGAGACCCACTCCTTTCCACAAGCTGATGCCACTGATATCATTACCTGCTTATGAGGATTGACAGCAGCTTAGCTATTACAGCTCAGAGAAAGAAAGCGACAGCGCCCAAATGGAGTGACAAAGGGAAGTTTCACAGGCAGTCTGCTTCAAAACGTACAGCCTATATTAAAGCATCCTGACAGCATAGGTTCAGCAACGCTGCAAGAAGGGTGAGAAATAACAGTGCGGAAACAAGTACTTTACACTGGTCTTGTGTGTCCATCAATATCTCGGCTAACAGCGAGAATTAAGTTACTTTGTATATAGAAGAGCAGACTTTAATAGAACAAGAAAAGGTTGATTGGATTGGATACTTTCTATATACACATAAGTATCCAAGTCTAATACTTTTCAGCACGTCCATCTAGAGTTTCACAGAAAGGCAAATTAAGCAGCGTATTTATATCAGCTGAATATACAATGGGCCCCAACGCGCGCCAACTAAAACATTAATACAATGCATTGTATGGGTTTCTACTTTTAACTGGCCAGTTAATTGCTATTATAGCAAATGTCATTTTTTTGTACTGCATGCATAAGTTTATGTATAGAGTTTTAAGGATAGATTAGAGGTATATTTGAGTTGATTGATATCTTTATATTGAAAGTACTATAACAACTGTTCTGTTTACTATTTGTAATTTAATACAATTGCTAACTTGTACAATAAATATACTTACCATAATTGGGTCCTTTAGTCCATATGCTGATGCAGGGATCCTGAAATAAAGAAAAGCAGGGGTTAGAATAGTAGTGAGCAGCATCTGGCTCTGCCCCATCATATCAATCAACCAACCATCTACACTATATAAATACGTAGGTTTCCCAAGCCACCTACATTGTAAATTGACTTGGGTGGAGGCACTAGCATACCTATAATTAACCTTTCCAGGATAGGGGAGGGTTACATATGTTCCAATTCTAGATTGACGTACAGTAATTTACTCCTCACTTGTATAATTAATACGATTTTAAATGTAGCCTCAGTAGCTGTTTATATTGATTGCTACCATTTTATGCAGTCTCTGTTTTCATTTAATTTATGGTTAGTAAGATAAGATAACACTTTTCTTAAATGTTGTGCATATCAGTTAGTGGTGCAGGTATCACACAGTATAACAATATGGTGAGTTCAAAGCGTGCATACAATTACATGCAGGGACAATCTTACCCGATAATGCCTTTATTCGGGGGGGGGGGGGGGGGGGGCAGATGTAACTTGTGCAGAGAGATTTGGCTGGGGATTTACTTTAAAGTGAGATCTATATTGCAGTGTAAAAATAAAGCGTTGATATTTTCCCTGCACAGAAACAAAATAACTCACCCAAAATGTAACTTTCTCTGCACATGTTACATCTGCCCCCCCTGTAGTGCAGCATGGTCCATTTGAGAAGGAGTTTGCCTTTGTGAGTGAACCAGAATAAGGGCCAATGTATACATACAATTTTTAGGAAGCTTAGTTATGCATTCATATTTAGAGTTAAGCCAGCATGTGCCCCTTCAAAATTATAAATATATGTACACGACTTAAAAACTTTCCAACCTCTTGCAATACAGCACCTTCTAATTGGGTTTAACCCTAAATGAGGTCCACAAGTGACTTATGATAAATAATAACAACTTAGTAACACTGGTAACCCATCCAATTCTTTCAGAATCCCACAATGGTGAGTTGATTTGAGATCATTTAAGTCCAATTTAGCAATCAGCTGAAGTACAGTAGAGCTGATTTCTTGGAGACACTGTTGCAGACAAGATATCAGTTACAATGACAGCATAAATTCAAATATACAGAAAAGTAAACAATTTTTAAAATCAACTAACCTAGCACCCATTACAATTAAGGAGCAATTCTTCAGTTAATTTACGAAATTATCCTCTGGAATTGAGGTTGATTGGAAATACCATTTTTTTCCATTTTTAGATATTTCCTATGAAATCGTTGAAGAACTGTGTATATATAAAACTGCATCATCTGCATAGAGAGTCAAAACATAATTATTAGTTAGTGCAATCATTTACCCATCAAAAAACAGAGAACATATATAGTAAATGTTCCAAAATGTGGGTCTTGTGAAAGCCAGCACTGCTCTGTGGTAATGCAGAATCAGGGAAACCACACGCATCTTTATGTTTTTAAAGAGTATTTTTTTTGTTGGACTTATAACAGTTATAATATCCCCATTGCATTCCTGTTTAATAACATCAGACTATTTAGTACAAAAGTTCAATGAAACTGTAAAACCAAGGTGAAGTAAGTGTGACTTGTTTATTCAAAATGTTAGGTGTACCTTCATGGTGTTTTGATGAATACTATCTATTTTATATTACTTTGTCTGAATTACTCCACATTTTACATCAAGTAAAGAAGAATGTGTACTGTAGCTTTCGACTAATAAAGACTTAAAGGGGCAGCAAGTGCATGAAAAATAATAACATAAAGAACATAAAGATATACTATAAAATTGAATCCCCATTGCTATGATTTTATTAAATAATAAGACACAAATATATTTATAATAACATTTGGGACACTAATATTTATAAACAGGTCCACTGCCAGGGTGTTTGGCGCCCTCCTGCAAACTTTTAATTTGCGCCCCCTCATACTTTACGAAAGGAGAGCGCACAACGAAAAAAAGATGTGTGGTCTCACAAGGAAGGGGCATGGACAGACAATAGTACTCCCAATTCAAATTATGACACAGAGTAGTACAATCTTATTCTCATTACCACCAGAGCTGTAACTGTGGCAGAAAAGGAATTGTGACCCCCCCCCCCCACCACCACCACCACCACCACCACCATAGAGAAAACATAGAGGGCCTTATTCTGATCGGAGCGGCCAAACGTGCGTACGTTCGCTAATAACGTACGCTATCTGCACGCGGCCGTTGGGGTTAAGTCCACCCACAACTCAGCCGCATACGTACGGGCAGAAACAACGCCGAAGGGGAGTGGCGTACAAATGTGCGTACGCCAACGTACACGGACGGGCCAGCCCTTACACTCCGACAACTGGCGTACAATTGAGCGTACACCACCGTTTACGGACGTCTCTCGTCCGTCTTCCCACCGACTTCTTGCGGCTATCTGAGCGTACGCCAGCTTGCACGGACGGGTCCCTATAGTTTTCAATAGAAAAGTCAGCTTATGTCACCGCTCGTGAGAGTGAGCGTATGTCCGTGTACGCTGACATACCCTTCACATATATGGACCTGCAAATCTTGCCTTTCAACTATAATTATGAAAATTAATTAATTGATTGAATTAATTAATGTGCAAAATAGTGGGCATGGGCTTAAAACATTGCTAAAACATCCTTTGTAGGTGGTAGATGTGGTTTATGTTATTGTATCATAAATACAAAACCTATGTTTGTATTAGAGTGAACACGTTGACACATGTCGACTTGTGTCGATTGAGTGTGCTACTGTGTAAAGTCTATGAAAGCACGTAGTGAATGTGTATAACTGTTTAACAAATACCTACCTTAGCATATATAAGCAGGTCTTAAAAAGATTCTTACCTTAAATTAAACAAACCTTTAAATGTAGAGAAGTATGGAAAGATAAGCTTCCAATGTGTTTGAGTGCTGTGTGTGGCTTGCAGGTAGTGAAATCATGGTTTGGACTTAATAGACTGCAGCATTGGTTATTACATTCAGGTGTATGTGTTTGGTAGTAAGCAGCGTAAATTAGCAAACCCAGGCCCACGCTGGCATGCGGTATCTGTAGGGGTGGTTTGAGATGGCGGTTGGCGGCCGCCTGTTTTGTGTCCGAAATGAACGGTGCTGTAGGCGATCGTGCGGTAGTAGCACCGCTCATTTTTGGTGCACACCCCCGTGTACGCCCATATTTACGCCCATTTTCCCTCATTATTTCGGCCGCTCCCCTCATCACGCCCCTATGCCGCCCCCAATGCCCGTACACTCGCGTATAGGTTTTTTCGCACGTAGAGACCCGTCCGTAAGCGTTGTGGAGTGGTCGCGCCTGCGCATTAGCGAATGTACGCATGCGCAGATCATAAAAAACACCGGGACGTCCACGTACGGCCCGGCCGCTCCAACCAGAATAAGGCCCAGAGAGTGCTGCTGAAGGCGCACGCAAAAAAAATGTAGGGGTATGGCCACATAGCAGTACCAACACCGTTATTCCACATTATGCCACATGCCGTAATGCCCATTCCACATTATGCTTCGCCGTAATGCCAATTACAAATTATGCTACACATTGTGATGCACCTTACACATTATGCTATGCTAGAGAGAGAGAGGTGGGAAGACCCGCACCATAAACAAAATAAAGATAGTTTTTTTGTTTGTGGATGGATACAATTCTACCAGACAGGAATCTTATACAAATATCTTTCCTGGCTGGTTAAGGCCCCCATACACTATGCGATTTTGGGGCGATTTCATCCGATTTCGGCACTTTGTGCCGATAATCGGATGAAATCGGCCCAAAATCGTAGGTATGTGACATTTGATCCGATCCGATGCGCGGTCCCGTGCGCATCGGACCAGATCAGGGAGGTCGGACGGTCTGTACATACGATCACGTCCGACCTCCCTGTATGCATATGCCTGCCACCTGACAGGCATATGCATACAGACACCGGGGGAGTAGTGGGGGCGGCCAGCAGCAGCGGTGGTGGGGGCGGCCAGCGGCAGCAGTGGTGGGGGCGGGCAGCGGCGGTGGGGACGGGCGGCGTGTGCGGTGAGCGCAGTGTACTTACACATAGCAGCAGCGGCGGGGACGGGACGCGCAGTGGCGGCTATTATATTTTTAAAATACTTGTCAAATGACCGGCCGCTCTCTGATTGGCCGGAGAGCTCTCAGCCAATCAGAGAGCGGCCGGTCATTTGACAAGTATTTTAAAAATATAATAGCCGCCACTGCGCGTCCCGTCCCCGCCGCTGCTGCTATGTGTAAGTACACTGCGCTCACCGCAAACGCCGCCCGCTGCCGCTGCCCGTCCCCACTACCGCCGCTGGCCGCCCCCACCACCGCTGCCCGTCCCCACTACTGCCGCTGCCCGCCCCCACTACTGCTCACCGCCCTGCAGCTCCCCGGGTTTTTTTTTACATGGGATAAATCGCATGCGATTTATCCCATGTAAAAATGGCACATCAAGTGCCATATTGTATGTGAGCCTCCCGGGGAGCTGCCGGGCGGCTCGCAGGTAAATTGTGTCCGACTTGTCCCTAGGACAAGTCGGCCTAATGTATGGGGGCCTTTAGGGTGCTGTCCCCTGATTTGAGTAAATGCAATGTGGGTAAAGGAGAAGAAAGAAATCTGTTTATTTGGAACGCACTCCTCATCCACACGGTCTCATAGAGACTTTTCTTAAAAACATACCTATAAATAGGTGTATACTTTAATGAATTGTTAAAAAAAAATATTTTTACAGTTTTTAACTAGCAGGTTATCATTATATATCAATAATGTATAATTTGATTAATTGTGTATGTCATAAACAATTAATAAAATTATACATTATTGATATATAATAATGGTCGGAGGACGCGTACCGCCGCCCCTCGCGGGCTCGCTGCGCTCACCAAGCTTTGGGTTGGCGTTGATAGTGGGGGTGGCGTGGGGGTGCATTTAACATTGTAAGCACCCATTAGGGTGCTTATACAATTAAAAATCTTATAGGGGGGCCAATTAACATTGAAAGCACCCATTAGTGTGCTTATACATTTTAAAATCGTATCTCATCTCATCTCATCTCATTGTATGCCATTGTATGCCATATACAATGGTATACACTTTTAAATTGTATAAGATGCCATAAGATGGAAATCGTGGGAGCTGTGCTAATACACAAGTACCCAAATTTCCTTTAGTAAATTTCCCCCATAATGTCACCAGTAGTGCCCATTAAACAGTGACCTAGTAGTGCCCATCGCTGTATGCCCCCAGTACTGCTGTTTAATCCAGTCCAGTCTAGCGCTGAGCCCAGCTGAGCCTGCATAGGTGAGGAATTGATCTTCAAATATGACACCAGCTCATGAGCCAATTGGAGCTCTCGGTCAATAACTGCAGCTACCGGACCACAAGCTCTTATAGCAGTGGCGACTGGCAAATGGAGGTGAGTGGTGCTTCCAGATGGTAAACCCACAGTGGATGGGCAGGGCACCACTGGCACACACCTAATTATGGCCCTGCACAGCACCTAGTGCCCCTTATTCACATTCCACTTCACAGTAGTGCCCTTTACACACAATGTCCACATTAGTAGCACTGCTTTTACATATAATGCACTATAATGCCCACAGTAGTAGAACCCTTACACATACACAATGTCCACAGTAGTGGCGCCGCTTACACATAATGCCCACTGTTGGCCACAATAATAGCATTTATACATAATGCCCAATGTATCCCATAGTAGTAGCATTGCTTATACATAATGTCTACTGTTTCCCTCATTAGTAGTGATGATTATACATAATGCCCACACCAGTTGCCGACAGTAGTAGCACTGAGTAACGCTCACATCCTGGACCAATATATATATATATAGATATATATATATATATATATATATATATCTATATATATATATATATATATATCTATATATATATATATATAAATAATATGGTTTGGAGGGCACCAAAATGATATTGCCTCTGGGTTGCTGGGATGATACACAGCCTGCCCCTCCATTAGTGGTCAGTTACCTTCTTCCTGGCACTCAGCAGTCAGCACCTCCAGTCTCCATTGCATCTGCTGCAAGTGCAACGTGTCACTTCCTGCACCTGTTTCTTCCTGACTGAACACTCGCACTGACACCATCAGGCAGCAGCGGCTCACAGTGGTACACTCAGCGCTCCGCTCTGCTGCCTGTGTGGGCGCGCTGAGACCGCAGACAGCTCCGCTGCCTGTCATATATTTGGACAGGTGCCAGCTGCGGCAACTCGCAACAGTGCTTTGCAGACTGTGCTGAGCGGATAGCGTCGGCCCCATTTATAATGGACAATAGTTTTAAATCCCTGCTTCACAAAAGTCCATAGGTACTAGGACGATTTCAATGCTTCTTGGCCTCTTTTCTTCTGGTCCCCCTAAGAGGGCCTGCACTAATTTTGAGTACCAGAGCAAATAGTAGTAGGGAAGGCAAACTTGTTTGTTGACTGTTTTTTTTTATTTTATGCATAGTAAACATCAAAGCTCACAGGGGTAAATCTACTCAAATTGGATTTCTATTGAAGATGGGATGTTGCCCATAGCAACCGATCAGATCCTACTTTTTATTTATTTAGCACCTTCATGAAGATAAATGATTACATTTGATTGGTTGTTATGGGCAATAGTTTATCTTCAATAGAACTCCCATCTTAGTATAGTATCTTATAATTGAGCTACTCCATCTGTTAAAACCACCTCTCCTCTCTCTCTCCCCCTCCCCCCCCCGCCGCCCCTCCCTGGAGCTATGCTTTGGTGTGTTTCTTTAGGCATTGATTTTAAGGTGTCTGGTTTTTACATTAATATTTGTTATCAGGTTCTGTTTAAAAAACAGATAGTTATTGCAAATAGTCATGAATGTGTTATGTTGAGTAGGCAAAAGAACAAATTGTTGCAAAGACCGGTAAAATTAAACATATTGGGGAAGATGTATTAAACCTGGTGAAGAGATAAAGTGGAGATAAAGTAGAAGGTGATGATGCACCAGCCAATCAATTCCTAACTTTCCTTTTTCAAACATTGCTCATTGGCTGGTTCGTTGTCACCTTCTACTTTATCTTCACTTTATCTCTTCACCAGGCTTAATACATGTGCCCCATTGTCTCCAAATCCCTACTTAAAATAGTTTAATATCAGGAACCTATGGCAGCTTTATAGCTTAAGGTATAAGGTACTAAGCCTATAGTTTTACATTGACTTTACAGTAAACCTTCACCCTCCTTAGCCAACCCATATTTCTAATACCGTATATTTTGAATCAAATCATGATTTCTAACAATACTAAAGCTAACCACACACTGCGTGATTATGCTGCACACAAGATGAAAGATAATTGTTCCCAGCTTGAAAATAGCAGGTCTATAAGTTTGGTAAACTGCCTGACTCAGCCAACCATAGGGCCTTATTCTGATCGGTGCGGATATTCCCGCATGCGGACGGACCGCCGATGTTGATCGTCTGCGCATGTGCAGAGGTCACTCTGCGCATGTGCAGGCGATTTCGCCGCACGGATTCTTTATACGCCGCACAGGGGGCGTAGAGGGGCGTGAGGGGCTACTTAGCCTCATTACCCTATGCATACGCCCCGCGTTTCATGGGCGTTCCCATGCAAACGCGGGGCGTATGCATGGTAATGAGGCCGTGACTCATGGGTACGGGGCGGGCATCTGACATCGCCGGATGTCAGCTGCCCGCCCCCATACATGATTTCACACGGACAAGTGTCCGTGTGGTCTTGTGTTGCGGGACCTGGTGGAGCGTGCGGCCCTGCATTCGATGTTCGGCGACCATCGAATGCAGGGGCTGCTCCCAAGACGGAGGAGGCGTATCCCCGTCCAATTTCATGCGGATCGCCACATATCCGCGTACGGACGGCAGGTGGCGATCCGTATGGAAGGCGGGGATTCGCCTGCACGGTTGCGGCCGCATATTCTGATCGGGCCGCACCGATCAGAATAAGGCCCATAGTTCAGCTAACTTCTGTGAGTCAGATTTAGATATCTGGTCTCCCTAGGCATATACATTTAAGCAGCCTGTCCCTTATAAAATGTTACATTATAGGGTTGATTAATTAAAAAAAGCAAAACAAAAAGTAACTTTGCATATATAAAAACCATGTTACAATGTAAACGATAACAATTTTTTTATTTGCTTGCAGGCTATATACTGTCTGATTTTGCATGTAGCCCTCAAAGGCTAGACAGCATTTTTATAATGCAGTTTAGATTTAAGCTAGGATGTGCCCCTCCCAAATCTATTTTTCTCAATACATTTTAAATCTGTCCGACCTTCTGTGAAACATACTGTAGTATTGTCAAGATGCAGAGTTACTCCTTTTTTTCCAACTCAAGCCTATTGGTAGGATATAACAGTGTGCGAGTTTCCAGAGGTTTGAATTGCCAGCCAAATTCAAACATGTCTTTAAAGTGACAATCAATACTATGCCTTTGAAAAACGTTAGAGTTTGGCCAGCAACCTGTAAACTCAGATGCTTTTACATCCCACCACATGTGTCTCCCCTGCTCTGATTCAGAAGCTCACATGATAGTGCCTCCAGTGCTCCTCTAGAAACCTCCCACCACCACTGCTGCCAAAAGTGAATTGAGCTCTTGAACTCAATCTTCAGCAAGGGGGAATTTTAACAGTATTCATTTTGGCACCATCACCTAGAATGTTTTTCACTGCAAATCACACATTTACTAACAATCATTTTGACTGGCATATTATCTTTCTATGGTGTATTTAGTCAATTTGTGAGGTGTGTATTGAGTGTTGTGAGGTGTGAATTTAGCTGCAATAACGCTGCTTGCTTGGTGCCAAATAACAACAGTTACCCTTGCTGTTTTCTTCTCTTCCTACTCTTTTGCACTTGTACACAGATATATCTTCTACCACTGATTTATGTATGTTCACTTTGGCCAAAATCGCATTTTCTTAGTGGTTCTTTAGAATAGTCTCCCCATCTGATAACACATCAGAATTATCTGCAAACGCTGAATGCTGACCAACAATCATTTGTTCTGTAACTGTTACTTGTCAACATATTTAAAACTGTTTCCTGGGAGCCATCCATCTTGTTCCATAGCCTTCTCCTAATTGACTAGCTCATTATGCTTACCCTCTGGAGCCTGGTTGAGTTTTTAAAGATGTAGTTCACCATTTTGTCAGCACCAGCTGCTCAGACAGATTCTCAGCAAGTTGTGCATGTTCACACTCTCTCCTCTCTAGAGCTAACAATGTCCGCCATCTGTTGATGCTTGAGGCTTTCTAATTTAGTGTTAGTCTCTAATACCTCCATCCGGAAGTCAGCAAGGGCAACAGCTTTGTTTTATTTATCCTAAGCCTCTGCTTGTGCTTTGCCACATTCTCCTGCACACTTGGCAGAGAGTTGTCTACTAAGTAACTGTCAACTTCCAGAATCTTCCGTTATAGAGTTTTTTCTTCAAATGTGAAAAACACAGAGCACAGCGGTTTTTCCTTTTCCCACTATTTCCAGATATCCTTCATCATGTTATCTAAGCATTCATCTCTTACATCTACTCAGAGGGAGTTGCAAATTAGCTGAGAGATATTTATTTTTTATTCAAAGTACTCTTAAGAGTCACGGTTGGGTTTATAACATTTTATTCAAATACTTTATGCCTTACGGCTAGATGATCTTTGTCTAATTCACACTCCATAAGTTTCACTAGTAAAGATTTAATTAAAGCGTCCTCTTCATTTCACATGTAGTTTGATGGGCCATTTTTTCTCATATGCTCTATTTTGTATTCTCTATTATGCATTCTAACAATGTCACACTTTCTGATGTTTTTTTTATCAAAATATCAATGGCCTATTCTATCTGATTTAGTCAGATCATTTTTGTGTTTACAGCTTTCGGGCATGCAGATTTACAAACTATTGAGATTTCAGCATACAAAATATCATATATGGGGTTGTATCCCCCTAATTAAACGGGTAAAGAACACTTTAGAACATTTCAGAACTATTCTATTATCACAGACAGATTCACAAAATGTTGATATCTTACCTTTCACCTCTTTTAAAACATTTGGTTTTATCTGTGAAAAAAAAAATTAACTAAAACCCAGTGATGGTTTTTACCCCAGGTATAATCCACGGATTCAGTATTGAATCCCGGCGGTCGAGATCCCGGCGTTCAGAATCCCGACGCCGGAATCCCGACAGCCGAAATGCCGACAAGGGGGGGACGTGGATCGCACACCCTTGCGGGCCCGGTGCCTCGCTACGCTCGGCACACTAATTTATTCTCCCTCCAGGGGTGTCGTGGACACCCACGGAGGGAGAATGTGTCAGCATTTCGGCGGTCGGGATTCCGGCGTCGGGATTCTGAACGCCGGGATCCCGACCGCCGGGATTGTAACTGCATCCCATAATCCACCACTCTGTGAAGCCAGATGCAGTCTGTGATACTGCACTGGCTTCACTGTGACTAGCAGTGACTTGCTATTGGACATCTGACCTGCCAGTCACCCAAGGCAGTCCCATTGGGAGGTGCTCCCTCCCTCTGGGATGCCTCTATGGGCTGCTGCGGGGGCAGACCATTAACCCCTTCCCGACAATTGACGTACATTTACGTCATGGTCGGGAAGTACTTCCCGACACATGGCATAAATGTACGTCATGGATTTAAACTGTCACCGCGTCTATAGACGCGGTGACAGTTTGGAGATGTCTGCTGTCCCTGACAGCAGACATCCCCCCTCGCCGCCCGGGGGGGGGCAGGGATGCCCCCCCCGGTCGGCGATCGCTGTGATTGGCTGTTCAAATGTGAACAGCCAATCACAGCTATTTCTGTGTTACCGGCGGCTATGCCGCTCGGTAACACAGAAAACGGTGGTGATCGGTGCAGCACCGATCACCACCGATCCGCGGACACCCCCTCCCTCCCACCCGGCAGCACTATGTGCTTACCCGGCACCCGGCAGCCGCTCTCCTCCCGCTCTCCTCCCTCTGCTATGCGCCGCAGCGCTGCCTCCCCCCTCCCTCCCCCCGCCAGCAGCAGCAGCAGCACTAGGGACAGTGAAGAAATGAAAAAAATAAAATGAAATGATATTATATATATATATATATATATATGTGTGTGTATGTGTGTATATACACACACACACATATATATATATATATATATATATATATATGTGTGTGTGTGTATGTGTGTATATACACACACACATATATATATATATATATATATGTGTGTATATACACATATATATATATATATATATATATGTGTGTATATACATATATATATATATATATATATACAGATAGATATTCCCGACCAAAGACGTATATATACGTCATGGTCGGGAGGTACTTCCCGACCGAAGACGTATATATACGTCATGGTTTTAAACTGTCACCGCGTCCATAGACGCGGTGACAGTTTGGAGATGTCTGCTGTCCCTGAGCCCCGGTCGGCGATCGCTGCGATTGGCTGTTCAAATGTGAACAGCCAATTGCAGCGTTTTCTGTGTTACCGGCGGCTAAGCCGCTCGGTAACACAGTGATCGGTGGTGATCGGTGCTGTTAAGTACAGCACCGATCACCACCGATCGCCAGCCCCCCCCCCCCCCCCCCTCCCACCCGGCAGTCCCCCCTCCCACCCACCCGGCTGCCGCAGCGCCAGCACCCCTCCCACCCCCCCACCAGCCGCAGCGCCAGACCCCCTCCAAAATCTGGTGAGCAAAATGGGGTCACATGTGGGGGGGTTCCACTGTATTGGTGCTTCCGGGGTCTTGCTAATGCGACATAGCACCCACCATTCATTCCACCACCAAATATCACTCCTTCCCTTCTGAGTCCTGCCATGCACCCAACTGGTATTTTTTGGTCACATGTGAGGCATTGCCATACTCGGGAGAAATTGGGGCACAGATTTTGGCGTGCTTTGTCTCCTTCATTCCTTGTGAAAATGAAAAACTTTGAGCCAGAACTGTATTTTTGTGTAAAAAAGTACATTTTTTTACACAAAAATGCAGATCTGGCTAAAAAATTTTCATTTTCACAAGGAATGAAGGAGACAAAGCACCCCAAAATCTGTGCCCCAATTTCTCCCGAGTATGGCAATGCCTCACATGTGACCAAAAAATACCAGTTGGGTGCATGGCAGGACTCAGAAGGGAAGGAGTGATATTTGGATTTTGCAGCACAGATTCTGGTTGAATGACCCCTGAAGCACCCATACAGTGGAACCCCCCCACAAGTGACCCCATTTTGCAAACTACACCATTCAGGGAATTCATCTAGGGGTATAGTGTACATTTCAAACCCCCAGGGGTTTCACCAATTTTGATACAACTGAGCTGTGAAAATGAAAAATTAATTTTTTTCATTTGCACAGCCCAGTTGTATCAAAATTGGTGAAACCCCTGGGGGTTTGAAATGTACACTATACCCCTAGATGAATTCCCTGAAGGGTGTAGTTTGCAAAATGGGGTCACTTGTGGGGGAGGTTCCTAACTTTTAGCATCTTATGGTGCCTAGAAACCTACATGGTGCCTAAAAAATAATCTCATAAAAAGGAGGCTCCAAAATCAAGTAGGTGCTCCTTCTATTATGAAGCCTGTGGTTTGGTCACCGTGCACACTAGGGCCACATATAGGACATTTATGAAAACCAAAGAATTGGGGGTTAACAAACTTCCAAAATGCTGTTTTGAATACTGTGAGGGGTGCAGTTTTTGAAATGGCATCATTTATGGGGGTGTCTCACATACAAGTCCCTCAAAGTCACATCAGAACTGAACTGGTCCCTAAAAAAATCAGTGTTTGAAATTTTCTTGAAAATTTTAGAATTTGCTATTCATATAGTAAGCCTCCTAGTGTCCAAAAAAATTAAAAGGAAGTTGAAATAATGATGGAAACATAAATTAGACATATGGTCTATGTTAGTTATTAACTATTTTGAGTGGCATGATTATTTGTCTCACAAGCAGAAAATTTAACATTTTGCAAATTGCTAAATTTTCCATTTTTTTACGACATTTTGGTATTTTTCACAAAAAAACACAGACTGTATCGACCCAAATTTACCACTAATTTGAAGTACAATGTGTCACGAAAAAACAATCTCAAAATCACTGGGATAAGTAAAAGCAAAAAAAAGTTATCCCCACTTAAGTGATACATGTCAGATTCTGGCTCTGTCAGGAAGGGGTTAAAAAAGGGTTTTATGCATGCGCAGTACCGAGGATGATACAGCTATCTGGAGCAGGGAAAGTGAATATACTACTATGGACTGCTGCTGAAGCAGCCCATAGAGGCTTGGGCCAGCACATGCACAGTACCGAAGAAGCTACTGCGCATGTGCTTGTCCTGCGACCATGGTGGGGGTCCGGAGCAGCGGTGGTGACCAGCGGGCATGGGCACCAGTGGTAGCGGGGGGTGGGGCCCAGCATCGCGGCAGCCCTCCCTCTACACAGAGGTAAGATCGGACCACTGACTGCAACTTATCAGTTTTATACATACTGTACATTTACTCTTTTCTCTCTGCAAAGATAAAATTGTCCACATTACACTGGTAAATTAACAATGTTCTTTTGTAGATAACCCTGTATCATTTTGAAAAATATTATATAATGTATACAGCAACATTTTGTTTAAACCTAATAATAAGATTTGTCATTCTGCCCCTCATTAAGTTTAATGGTGACTTCCAAATAGTACTCTGCATTACATCACTGATGTGCACAAAGCTCTCAGTGCCTTGTCTGTGGATCTCCTACCAGAATATAAATATGCTTTGATCATAAATGTGCTCCAACCTACCAGCAACTTTGCAGCAATGCAATACCATCTTAAGAAAACAATTTCTGTATGTGTATATATAAATATGTGTATATGTGTGTGTGTCTGTGTGTGTGTGTACAGTACACTATGTTGTTATTCCCTGATAGAAAACAGCATACAGTATATTTTCCACAGGAGGGAACCTTTGGTGTAATTATTATACAGTTGACTTTGAGTGATTGGCTGAAATAATGGAGGCCTATATGATTTCCATCTGGTTCTACTGTAAACAGATGTGGCAAGTAAAATGCCAATTAACATTTTCCATTGCCTGAATTTCTAAGTTTTTATTGTGCCTCTGTGAAACAGTACAAAGGTATCTGTCATCTTAATGCTGGTAGCAATCAGTAATAACAACAAAGGAAAGCAGCACTATAAATTCTATATCGTTGACACTGAAATTCCCACTTACATATAGTCTTACAAATAACACATATTGTCTGTGGCATTTATACTTAAGCTTTATAAGGATTCCATTCTTCAATTCCCTCCCCCTCCCCCCAAAAAAGGAATGTGCTTTAGCAACATTGAGGGTGGGATTTAATAGGATGAGAGATTCAGAAAGTGAGAGATTTGGTAAGAAAGCTCCAGTTTTTAAAGCGGCAATCATTTACACTTCAAAATCAAACTGATTTTGAAGTGTAAATGATTTCCGCTCTAAAAAAACTGAAGATTTCTTACGAAATCTCGCACTTTCTGAATTTCTCATCCTATTAAATCTCACCCACAATGTTTGATGAGAATTGACACTATCGCCCTTATTCTGATTGAGTTGGAAGGCTGCGTGTGGGGACGGCCGGCCAATGTTTTGTGTTTGCGCATGTGTAGAGGCATTTCTGCGCATGTGCGAATGCCTCGCATGTCCAAACACGGTGCAAATTCCGTGCAGAATACGATCGTATGGATCCATCCGAGCAGGGTGAGGAGAGGGGCATGAAGGGCTGTTTGGGCTCACATGCATATGCCCCACGTTTCATGGGCATTCTGGACATGGCCAGATGTCAGTTGCCCGTCATATCCCTGCTTCCACATGGAAAAATGTCCGAGTGGTCGGGAGCACTCGGGCTGTCTGACATCTGGTCCATCATTCGATGGTCAGCAACCATCGGAGAATGGGGGAGGTTCCCACAGATGGAGGGGTGTTCACATTAAACATCAACTCATGGTCCATTCGCTTGGCGTCTTACCGCATTCGGACGGCGTGAGCAATCCGTACGGTAGGCAGGGCTAGGAACACTCGGTGCCCGTCCGAAATACACATCCGTCTGATTCAACCAGAATAAGGCTGAATGTGTGAGATTTAATGGGATGCGAATTTGTTTTTTTGGTGATATTTAGTCAAAAAATGGCAGAATTCATGTGTTTTCCCAAAATCGCCAAATTAATAAGATGCGAATTGTGCTAAAAATCACACTTTTTGATGTGAATTTTGCACATTCTGAACTGTCAATTTATGGTCACACTTTAAATCCGATACAGATGTTTTCCCATTATAAAGTATACAACTCGCAAATTTAATGAGATGCCATTTCGAGAAAACGTTACTAAAAATCACAAAAAATGGAACAGGTTCTGTCTGGCGAATTTGACAGAACCATGCATAGGTCATTGACATATTTGCATGGTTCTAAAAGAAAAAATGGACACGCACTAGGCGAGTCAAGCAGCGCTTAGAACAATGAATGATACCAATTGGTAGGAAAATATAACAATTTTTACTGTTAAAAATGCATAATATACAATAATATACTGTTAAAAATGCATAATATACAATAATACAATAATACAAATAAACCAGTATAATGGATAAGGTGGGGAAATAAACGTAAATTGGAATTAATAAAAATAATAAAAAGTTGATAAAAATAGTTTGAATGAGTCCCCGCCTCAGATGGACACGTCTGTGTGGTTAGTGGTGGTCACTTTTTGGGGACCAGGTAAGTGCACATTACCAGTTAAGATTTGGATGTCCCACGGAAGTAGCAGAACTGGGGGTCCTCACGATGTCTGTGGCTGGATGGATTGCCACTGGAGGAGATTGGCTCGCTTAGTGATGATCAGTCCTCTATTTGACGGCGAGAGAAGATTTTCCTGTCTCAATCACCGGAGGGATAGCTAAGACGATGCACCCAGTAGATGTTACTGCAATATGGTGTGGCTTCCATGCCTAGG
This sequence comes from Crinia signifera, assembly GCF_055691185.1. NCBI lineage: Eukaryota > Metazoa > Chordata > Amphibia > Anura > Myobatrachidae > Crinia > Crinia signifera. Next base: position 219,046,762 of record NC_139221.1, read on the forward strand.
AATAACTCTCACTGGTGTAGATCTTGTTTACCAGGAGTTCCTCAGCACGGTGTCCGCCGTTAAAAGATATCCGCAGAGGGAAATAATGAAGATTGTAGTGTCCACAAAGAATGGAGGTATTCACAGCGATGTCCAGAGGCTGGGGTGGATCACCTAACGGGTTTCACTGCGTCCTGCAGCTTTATCAAAGGTATCAGCTCAATACCAGGCGCCTGACTATTCCTAGTGAATAACCTTTCTTCATTTGCATGGTTCTGTCTTAAAATTAGTAAAAAAAATATAAATAAAAATATGTGGGGTCCCCCCTCATGAGCATAAACAGCCCCGGCTCATTGAGCCAGACCTGGTTCAGAAAAATGGGGGACAAAAAGCATAGGTGTCCCCCATATTTATGAAACCAGCCCCGGACTCTTGGACTGGTCCTGGTCCCAAAAATATGGGGGACAAAAAAATTGGGAGTCCCCCTGTATTTTGGAACCAGCACCGGGCTCCAACAGCCTGGGGTGTCATGCCACAGCCAGGGACACTTTTTAAATAAGGTCCTCCGGCCTTACCATGCACACCTGGACGGGGTACTGGAGGGGTGGGTCCCCCTCAGGCTTCACCCGGCCAGAGCTGAAGTCTGGGGCTGTCCCCAGTGTCCCTGGCCAGTGGACACCAGGCTGATACATGTAAAATAAAATAAAAACACTGCTTTTTACAGGTGAACTACATGTTCCGGCATCCCCCCCTCAACACAAGTCCCAGCATTCGGAGTATTAATGAGCCCCTGTGTACTTGTAGTCTGCCTGTAAAAAGAATGTTGAAAAACAACACATACACAGAAAACAGTAAAAGTTTATTATACACACACACTAATTTTACACTTCAATACTTACAAATCCAGGCTCCAGCGGTGTCTCTGTCATCTCCTGCAGCAGGCATTTTTTAGAGGATATTTTGCGCATCTCTCACGGAGATGAAAACATACTTGCCTACTTTATAAAACTAGTTTCAGGTAGATTATACAGTAGTTGCACACCATTTAGAGGGCGTGGCATGCTCCACCCAAAGGGAGTGTCTAGTTCCATATATGGAGAGATTGTGAAAAGAGATTTTGAACGTGGCACCTAGAAGCGTTGTTGTGTAATTTAACATTACTTATTTATACCCAAACATAGATGAGCCCCAAAGCATTTAGTAAGAGCTACTATACTTTCCAAAGTGCTGGAAAATGGCGCTGATTATTCAATGTAAATGTATCTATCTCTCATTCCTTTTTTCCCCAAAAATGTAACAGTGTAATGTGGGCCAGGTGAAATGAGGGAGATTGCTAGACTAATGAGGGAGAGAGGGAGATTGCTGCTATTTCAGGGAGTCTCCTGCAGAATGCAGGAGGGTAGGCAACTATGGATGAAAATCATTTGCAGGGATTTATCCCCAGTTAGGTCAGTTATTTAATCTAATCATTCAGAAAAGGCTACATCTGTACAGCAACTATCATTGTCTATAAACTGCACATAAAGGGGCTAATGCAACGGTTTCCAAACCGTCTGCTCTGGCTCCCTGGGGGGTGCCTCGGGACATGAGCAGGGGTGCCATGGCTTGGTGCTCCATGACCAATTCAAATTGATTATGGTCAATGTATGTAATAGACGAAATCCAGTGCTATGTGGACAAACAGAAGCAAATCTGGTCCTTCACAAAAAAAAAAAAAACCTAAACCTAAGGATATCATATAAACACACTCTACTTAGTTTTATAATTGTTCTACATTTATTTTTGGCCTAGGAGTGCCTTGAAAAAATTCTGATACTCTAGGGTGCTGTGATTTAAAACATTTTTGAGAACCCCTGGGGTAATGTATCAGCAATCCCAAAAATATAAGATTCTTTGTTTTTATCCACTTTACAGATTCCCCAGTCTACCACTATACACCCATACATTACAAATATTTTTTCAGTGATTTGCAGATCATATTCAGTATATACAGATCTACCAATTCGGAAATGCTCATTATTTTTACTTGTAATACTTTGCACGATTGTTAACTTATGCTAAAGCTACAATTGATCTATGAAATTCATCATGTTGAAAAATCTGATTCACCAATCCCAATTATTTTTTGGTAGGAATCTGCAATCTGTGAACCCCATACATTACACATTTTTTTATGCAACCATTTACGAAGCACCAAAATGCCCCAAGTGAAATTCATAGATTAGTTTCATAATGCAGCAAATGTCAATCAAATGGAAAATAAGAGTGATTTCATATTTGTTTCATCCTAAACTATACATTGCTACTACTATTAAACAAGTGATTGTCACTGATTAGCTTAGACTATATATTTGAATGTTTAAAAAAAGTAAAGTATTTTTAGTTATTCACTAATTTATGAAATATAAGCATATTTCATTGCCTTTTCAATTGAAAACACGAAGGACGGCTATCAAAATACATAAACACAACCAATAACTTGTTACAATCAATATCTAACTGTGGCCGCTATGTTTATGATCACCATAATTTTGTTTTTAATGCAACCCAAAACTTTGCAGGAGCGGGCAATTGATTTACAAATAAGAAATCATACATGAAACAATAACAAGTACCTACAGTATGTGATTGATGGAGAATGTATTGATGTTATGCTTGACAAAAAGATATAAAATTACCAAAAATACAGATAGCACCAAACTGATCGAAAAATATAGACTTTAATTATTGCATAATGCTATACACTTTGTTTTTTATATCTGATAATTAATTGAAAAAAATATTCATTTGAAGGTGTTATTTAATCTCTTTTGTTTATTGATTTTTTTTAAATGATTCAATGTTTGCAGTTTTCTTTTTTAAGTTTTAAAACAAAGAGAGCTAAGCTTTGTATTTTTTTAAAGCTAAAATATTCTGCAATTCTAGTCGGAAATAAATTATACAGTAATAAGTAAATACTGCTTCAAGCTTAGACACTTCACAAACAAAACTTACTGTCTACTAAATTTAACAGATGGCTCTTATTCCCCATAGGAGGATTCAATTAGGTCTAACTTTGATATCGTTGATGCAATCCATGTCCTCTTTATTAAAGTAAATGCGAATACAATATAACAAAATCGAGTTAAATGAAATAAAGAAAAAAATTAAATATTCATATTTTCTTCTTTCTAACTTGGCAGAATTGATTGTATGTTACTGTATATACACTAGAAATGTAAGTTTCCTTTTTGGTTGCCTAGATTTTAGGTTACGTAGTTGCATAGTAGATAAGGCTGAATAAAGACTTGCATCCATCTAGTTCAAAATAGGTTTTAATAGCTTATCCCTTGTTGTATAGTATGTTCTGAAATTTTTAAAGACAGATTATGATTCTTATTTGTACCCATGGATATTTTTGAGCAATAAATGTTTATCCAACCTTATTTTAAACGTATTTATTGTGTCTGCCGACACCACTTCTCCAGGAAGAGAATTCCAAAGTTTGACTGCTCTGACAGTAAAGAAATATTTTCTACTAATGGAACAAAATCTTACTTCTTCTAATCTAAACTCGTGCCCTTCTGTCCTAGAATCCTTTCTAGCAGTAAAAAGGGTGTTGGACAGTTCCTTATATTGGCCCCTGATATATTACATGTTGAGCATGTCCTCCTTAAACGTCTCTTCTCTAGTGTAAATAGTTCCAAAGTGCTCAATCTCTCCTTGTAGCTTAAATTCTCCATTCCCCTAATTAGCTTTGTTGCTCTTCTTTGGATTTTTTTCTAATTCTATGATGTCCTTTTTATAGTGTGGGGCCCAGAATTGTACTCCATATTCAAGGTGAGGTCTATCCAATGCTTTGTACAGTGGCATAATTACTTTTGAGTCCCTAGTTTCCATGCCCCTTTTAATACATGCTAGAATTCTGTTGGCCTTTTTGTTGCTATGTGACATTGAACACTACACCCCAGTTTGTTATCTATTTGGACTCCTAGATTCTTTTCAAGTACTGAATTACCCAATGCCTCCCCGCTTAGGTTATAACTAGCACACTGGTTATATCTCCCAAGGTGCAAAACCTTCCATTTATCCACATTGAACCTCATCTTACACTTTTTTGCCCACTCATCTAGCTTGTCAAGATCATTTTGAAGTGCGGCAACATCCTCTGTTGATTTAATAACTCTGCTCAATTTTGTGTCATCTGGAAAGATGGATACATTGCTGAGTAACCCCATCCCAATATCGTTAATAAAAATTTTAAATAAAATTGTCCCTAGAACCGAACCCTGTGGCACTCCACTGAGTACTGGTATCGTATTTGATACGGCACTCTTTGTTCTCTATTACACAGCCAGTTCCCTACCCATCTACAGATAATCGTCCCTAATCCCAGGTCCTCCATTTTATTTATCAACCTCTTGTGTGGTACTGTATCAAAAGCTTTAGCAAAATCTAGGAAGATCACATCTACAGCGTTTCCATTATCAAGGTTTTTGCTAACCTCCTCATAGAACCCTAGTAAATTTGTTTGGCATGAATGATTTTTCACGAACCCATGCTGGTTACTACTGAGTACACTATGAAGGTCTAAATATTCCTGGATACCATATATATATATAGATAGATATAGAGGGGTTGCTAATTCCTCCCTTAATTCCACTAGTAACCTAGGATGTATCCCATCTGGCCTTGGTGATTTGTCTGTTTTGATTTTGCTGAGCCTCAATATTATTTCCTCGGTCGTGAAATCAATAATGAGATCGGGTTTGTTCATCCCATTTGTGATACATGTGCATTCCACTGTCTGCTCTCCCCTAGTAAACACTGATGAGAAGAACCCATTTAACAGTTCTGCTTTTCCCTTATCTTCCGTAAAACTTTTACCATTGAAATCGGTTAATAGGCCTATGTTCACTTTAATTATTCTCTTACTATTTATGTACTTGAAAAACTTCTTGGGGTTGGTTTTACTTGCGCTCTTTATTTTCCCGGTACTTATGAGTTATCTGGGCGCCCGATTTTTTGATTGTATGCCTTAAGTTAAGGCATACAATCAGATGCGATGCGATGCGATATCGCATCGCATCGCATCGCATGCGACCATCGGATGCGATGACCCGATTTTTCCATAGGAATCAATGTTAAAATGGACAGAGTCCATTTTAACATGGAATTCAATGGGAAAAAGGGGTCCTCTTCATACCCCTACTATCCAAGTGGGCATGGAGTTGGATATAAACCTGTGGCGAGCGTAGCGAGCCACCGAGCCCGAAGCGTGGCGAGCGAAGCGAGCCCCGCGAGGGGACGGTATTCTGTGTCCCCTCGCGGGGCTCGCTACGCTCGCCACGCTTCGGGCTCGGTGGCTCGCTACGCTCGCCACAGGTTTATATCCAACTCCATGCCCACTTGGATAGTAGGGGTATGAAAAGGACCCCTTTTTCCCATTGAATTCCATGTTAAAATGGACTCTGTCCATTTTAACATTGATTCCTATGGAAAAATCGGGTCATCGCATCGCATCGCATCGCATCCGATGGTCGCATGCGATGCGATGCGATGTGCCCGATCCGACCCGATTTAGAAATCGGGCGCCCGGATAACTCATAAGTACCATTTTCCCTTTTAGCTACTTTGATTACCCCTTTACAAGTTTTGTTTTTTTCTTTGTACTTGTTGAATGCCTCCTCATTTACGTTATTTTTATAGAATTTAAACACTCTTGTTTTATTATTGATTGCTTTCCTAACTTTTTTGTCCAACCATGATGGATTTTTTTATTGAATTTACCCTTATTGACTTTTGGTATGTATTTAATAGTTAATAATTTGAGCACATTTTTTAGTGTATCCCACATTTCATTCTATATTGTCAGCAACTCGGGGGTTTGTTGTGTTCCCGGCTGTGACCGTGGTGGACCAGTGGAGGGCGCTGTGTAGCAGAATACAGGGGGTTTGACGATTGACATGCACCAAGGGACAGGAGCACAGCAAACCAGAGTGTTGGCGGAGACCAGGAACAGGGGCGCGGAGTCTAACCTGCCAGCGGTGTTCACCAGGGAGTCCCGCAAGGAACTTTGGGCTTAGCTGCGTCTGACAGGCAGGTCGCGGCCCCCTGCCCTGGTCCTCTGGACGCAGGCTGGGAGTGAGGACACAGAAGGTATGAGGGAATGTCTTTTGAGACGGCTTGAGAGCCGGTGATGACAGTTGGCAGCCTGGGAGCTGCAGGATGGCCTGGAAGCCAGAGGTGACGACCTGGGAGTCGTTGGTATACGATGTCGATGACCAGGAGAGAATAACAAAGTCTCTGGGGGCACTTGTGGTAAACAGTTGACACGGGATGTTGACAACAGATAAGCCTGCGACAATACTTAGAAGCAGCAACTGATGGATGTCCGGGATGACACGGATGTTGTTAGTCAATGGAGGACGACAGAAGCTGAGTGTCGACTGTGGTGTAGACAGTATCTGTCGACAGATCAGGACAAGATGGTGTGAGTCTCTGATGGTGATAGCTGGCTTAAGAGCCAGAGAGGTGCTCGGCAAAACACCTGATACTCGACTGCAGGGATGATATCGCAGGAGTCTTCTGGAGATGGAATGAACCAGGTAAAACAATAACAATAGCTGGAGAAACGCTGGAGACAAGGACACAGGTAAACCTGGATATCCTAGAGCCTTGGGAACTTCCTCTGAACACAGGAGAACTCTGTAACAGGTAAAACAGTTGTTCAAGGCAAGGAATGAAGGCCCAGGGCCTGAGTTATATCCCCCTTGCCTTTCTGTGATTGGCTGCCAGCCGCAGCACTAATCAACACTGGAGAAAGACAGACACACCTGATTACTGCACAGGTGTGTGTGGGTCAGGGATCAGGCTGCAGAACTCAGGGAAGTTCGCTGGAGACTTAATCAATGGGAATGCAGGGCAGCTGCAACAGCAGCAGCTAGGAGCAAACAGGCATAGAAACCTCAGAAACTGACTGAACCAAGTCAGGTTCATGACAGTACCCCCTCCTTTAGGGGTGGACTCCGAACACCCCAATGAACTTGGTAGGAGAGCTAAGAACTCTCAACTGAGTTTCCCACAGTTTTTCTCAGTCTCCATTTTCGGAACAGGTGGACCATCCATCATCGATGGAAACTGAATTTATCGGAGTATCATCTTGGAGAAAAACATGGTCGTGGAGGATAGGATCTCCCTGGAAAGGAATTTCATGCTGTATACACTCTGGACAGGATGCCACACGTTTTTTGATGTCTTCTCTAATCTGTGGACATCCATGGGAGAGTTGCAGAATCTCGAGGGTGTTTTGGGCACCGGGATGCCCGGAGAACGAAGATTTATGAGCCCCTGACAACAGTCTTGAACGGAATTCAGGGGGCACAAATGTCTTTATACTCTGAGGGTCAGGACGGTACAAGATTTTATCATAGGGCTTGTTTTGTCTGAGCTGACACATAACCTCTTTTACTGGAGGACGATGGGTTTTGATGTCTCTGGGATCAATACAAGGTCGGAGACCACCTTTTCTCTTCGCAGAACAAACCCCAATACCAGCAGGAGAATTAGAAGGTTGGACGAATCTCTTTTGAAGAGTCTTTCTATTGCAAGATGGCAGGACCTGATTCTTAGGGACTGATACCGGGTAGATACGGCCTTTCGGAGGATTTTCCCTTGAGAGCAAATTGATGGAACAATCCCTCTCCCAATGAGGTGGCAAGGTATCGACAGGCTGCGCATCTATATGGTCTCTGTAGGTGTCAAGCTGACCAGGAAATGGTGCGACATGCGTGGAACAGGTTGGCAGCGCCGGAATAGTACAATGCTGATGACAATACGGACTCCAATGCTTCAACTGTAAAGTGGACCAGTTGATACTAGGGTTATGGAGTCGGAGCCATGGAAGCCCCAGCACAATGTCATAGGATGCTTTGGGAATCACAAAGAATTTTATTAATTCTTGATGCAAAGTACCAATTTTTAGGAGGACAGGTTCAGTACGGAAACGAACCTCACTGCCGGAAATCTTGCTGCCATCCATCGCTGTAACAGAGATAGGCGGAGATATGGGTACCAGAGGAATTTTCAGCTTGGAGACAAGGTCATAAGAGATGAAGTTTCCACCTGACCCAGAATCTGCTAGGGCAGAACTGGGTATGGGTCCGGCTGGAGTCTCGAGGGACACTGAAAGGACAAAGTCATTATCGTGAGGAGATTTCACAAGTTGACCCAACCTGACTTCTCCATTGCAGGTCAGGCCTTGGCGTCCTCCTGAACGCTCAGGACAGGCATCAATGAAATGATTGGAAGCAGCACAATATATACACAATCTATTGCGCTGCCTGCGGGCACGTTCGACAGGAGTCAGACGTGATCTACCAATTTGCATGGGTTCTTCACGGTCAGGAGACACAGAACGTGATTCAGGAATCTCTCTGGGAATTAACTTCTTTTGTTTTTCAAGACCTCTCTCACGGAGGCGTAAATCAATCTTGACACATTGGGAGATAAGGTCTTCCAACCGATCTGGAAGATCCCGGGTTGCCAGCTCATCCTTGATGCGATCTGATACTCCTAACCAGAATGCAGCTGTCAAGGCTTCATTGTTCCACAGTAACTCGGATGCCAAAGTCTGAAAGTGGACCACATATTGCCCCATGGGCCGAGATCCTTGTTTGACCTGAAGGATATCTGTGGAAGCAGAGGCTGAGCGACCTGGTCTGTCAAAAATACGGCGAAAAGTCTCGATAAATTTGTCATAGTCTGCAAGGAGAGGGTCAGACTTCTCCCACAGTGGTGATACCCACTCGAGGGCTGATCCGAAAAGCAATGAGACAATATATGCAATCTTTATTCTAGCTGTGGGGAAGTTGTGAGGTAACAGTTCAAATTGAATTTGACACTGATTAATGAATCCCCTGCAGGTTTTGGAATCACCGTCGTATTTGCTTGGTACCGGCAATTGGAGACTGGAATGGGAAGCGGGTGGTAAAAAATTTTGGACAGTCGACACATGAGTTAACAATGACTGCTGCATTGTATCCAATCGACTGGATACCTCTTGAAGATATTTTATCACTCGCAGCTGAGTGGCTTCTTGAGTCTCTATCCGAGCGGTAACATTTTGGATGACCGCTGGTCCCACACTGGGGTCTTGAGCCGAGTCCATCGGCCTTGAACAATCTGTCAGCAACTCGGGGGTTTGTTGTGTTCCCGGCTGTGACCGTGGTGGACCAGTGGAGGGCGCTGTGTAGCAGAATACAGGGGGTTTGACGATTGACATGCACCAAGGGACAGGAGCACAGCAAACCAGAGTGTTGGCGGAGACCAGGAACAGGGGCGCGGAGTCTAACCTGCCAGCGGTGTTCACCAGGGAGTCCCGCAAGGAACTTTGGGCTTAGCTGCGTCTGACAGGCAGGTCGCGGCCCCCTGCCCTGGTCCTCTGGACGCAGGCTGGGAGTGAGGACACAGAAGGTATGAGGGAATGTCTTTTGAGACGGCTTGAGAGCCGGTGATGACAGTTGGCAGCCTGGGAGCTGCAGGATGGCCTGGAAGCCAGAGGTGACGACCTGGGAGTCGTTGGTATACGATGTCGATGACCAGGAGAGAATAACAAAGTCTCTGGGGGCACTTGTGGTAAACAGTTGACACGGGATGTTGACAACAGATACGCCTGCGACAATACTTAGAAGCAGCAACTGATGGATGTCCGGGATGACACGGATGTTGTTAGTCAATGGAGGACGACAGAAGCTGAGTGTCGACTGTGGTGTAGACAGTATCTGTCGACAGATCAGGACAAGATGGTGTGAGTCTCTGATGGTGATAGCTGGCTTAAGAGCCAGAGAGGTGCTCGGCAAAACACCTGATACTCGACTGCAGGGATGATATCGCAGGAGTCTTCTGGAGATGGAATGAACCAGGTAAAACAATAACAATAGCTGGAGAAACGCTGGAGACAAGGACACAGGTAAACCTGGATATCCTAGAGCCTTGGGAACTTCCTCTGAACACAGGAGAACTCTGTAACAGGTAAAACAGTTGTTCAAGGCAAGGAATGAAGGCCCAGGGCCTGAGTTATATCCCCCTTGCCTTTCTGTGATTGGCTGCCAGCCGCAGCACTAATCAACACTGGAGAAAGACAGACACACCTGATTACTGCACAGGTGTGTGTGGGTCAGGGATCAGGCTGCAGAACTCAGGGAAGTTCGCTGGAGACTTAATCAATGGGAATGCAGGGCAGCTGCAACAGCAGCAGCTAGGAGCAAACAGGCATAGAAACCTCAGAAACTGACTGAACCAAGTCAGGTTCATGACATATATTTTTCCCCTCAAATACCGTTTCCCACACAATTTCATTTAGAGCTTCCCTGAATAATTAAAAGTTAGCTTTTCTGAAGTTTAGTATTTTTTGCCGTTCTTTTATGTTGTAGTTTACAGAAGTTTATTTCCAGTGAAACCATGTTGTGGTCACTGTTCCCTAGATGTTCAATTACTTTGGTGTTTGAAACTAAATCTATGTTATTTGTTAATACTAAATCCAATAGTGCCCTACTACGAGATGGAGCTTCTACCATTTGTGTGATGAACTGATCTTTGAGTATCACAAAACAAAAAAGAGATGAAAAACCAGCGCTGTGTTCTTAATTGCTCAGCCGTGAAATCCTTACTTACTTTTTAATTCAGACCCGCATTGACATAGCAGTCAAAAAGCAACTGGCATTTTTGTATATTCGACACTTACTTAAAAATTCAGTCTCGCGTGCCCGTAACAGTTTCTTTTGACCGGTGATATTTTTCAATCAGGACAAGACAGGTGTACTCTGTATGACACTTACTTAATGGTTCAATCTCGCGTTCCCATAGCAGGTTCTTTAGGAAAACAATGGTCCAAATGCTTGAAGATATAAAAGCATTTAATATCCATGAAATCTAATAAAAATTTATAAAACAAAGTTCACAAACAAACTGTAGAGGGGCGGGGTGGTAACCAGACACAGGTATGAGATGTTCCGGCCACCAGGCACTGCAGATGAGGATGGCTAAGTCACTGCTCTCTGGTTCCCGATGGATAACTCCGACCTCCTCACATATACATCCACCTGATGGTGAGCGGGGTTGTGCGGCATCAACGCATTTCGGAAATAGGTTTTCCTTTTTCAAGACGTGCCGCTTGATAATCCTGGGCATCCTTTTAAACGAAATCTTCCGATCACGTGATCTGTGTCGGCCAATGATAGTATCTAAAGCCCAGCTCTCCCTCACTCGTTTAGTGCATTGTTGTTATGCGTGTTATCTATAAAGCAGTCTGTTTTACATATGGATTCACAATAAAGTAATACAAAGTGTTACAAAGTTTTCATATGTATCCTAATAGTATCATCTAAAAACCACAAAACATTAGCTTAGATATTTGAGCCGGGCAAGGAATGAAACAATAAAAACAATTAATAACACATATAACACAGTTAACCTTAAAATGAAAACACGATTAGATGAACAATTTATACTCAAAATCTGAGTTAAGACCTCGTGGTGTGAGAGTTTTTAGATCAAAGATAGTTCTCATTTCCAACTTTGCTAGATCACTCTCAGTGTCATGAGTCCTCCAATTTTTATTGTATAATTTGATACCACAAAATTGTTTGAGATGTTTCATATTACATGATTGGACTTCTTTAAAATGCATTGAGACGCTATGCAGTTCATACCCTTTTTTAATATTGCACGCATGTTCTGCGAGCCTCTCTTTTAACATCCGACTCGTTCGGCCAACATATTGCTGACCGCAATTGCACTCTAAAAGGTACACGACATTGTCGGAGCCACAGGTAATAAAATCTTTAATGTCATAAACCTGGTTCGTAACATTAGATTTATACTGCATATTCTTAGTGTCTGTTTTGCACAATTTGCATATAATGCATTGCCCACACCGGTGAAAACCATTTGAGGTGATCCAAGTAGGTCTTTTATCTAAAGGGACCACACTTTTCACCAGCATACTTTTTAGGTTGTTTGCCTTTTTATATGCGAATTTAGGCTTTACCCCCAAATATTCCTTGAAGCTGGGGTCTTTGATCAATATCCCCTAATGTTTTTTAACAATATTCAAAGTTCTATGTTTAAATAATTATTGTTGAGGTGGGTAACAATTATTCCCACCTCAACAATAATTCTTTAAACATAGAACTCACCTTCACTGTGAGCAATGTAGAGGATCATCTGTACCTAAGAGCTGTAATGAGTTAGCATAACGGTTGTTACATAACATTCCTGAAGCACCCTGGGAATTACCCACGATATTACCCTTATTAGTACCCTGTACCCTGTGCCTGTAACTCTTTCCTCCCCCCCTTCTCTACCCCCAAATTGGTCCTTACCCCCAACACATAGGTTCTTAACCTATGTGTACCCCAAAAGATACTTCAAATAGATTCAAAAGATAATTCAGTATATCAAATATAACTGAAAATAGCATTCAATGTTTTTGTAAAATCTAAAGCATGGGGCCTGATACAAACTTGTATGTTAAAGCAATGGTTTGCATACAAGTCCGATGGTGGGGACACTGGACATGTATAGGACCCATTTTGTGCATTTGCACAATGTGTGTTACATTCTCGTGTGAACTGCCCTTTAATCCTCAGCCTTATTTCATGGCTTTTGGGGGAGAGTAGGGGCTGTAAATGGGTGCATTCCACAAAACAGGTGTGTCGCCTTTGTCCAATTGTAGTTTATACAGTACTTCTAAATCATTGTTGTAGTTAATTTGATGACTCAACTTTTCTTCTGTCCTCTAAATTGTACATGTTAAACTCCTTTTGTATTTTCCAAAACCAGATCAGGACTAATGAATTAGAACAATCCGTTTAATGCTTTGTGTGCGCAGTAATTGGCTGACAGGACATATGGAACATTCTGTGATCCATTTATTTGGTCTGCAGAGATGAATGTGTCTAATTTGATAATATGCTACTGAAAGATGTACATTATGCAATCACCTTGTATCTGCAGTAACAGGCTGCACTGAAGCCAGAACAGTTCCGGCCCACTCTTGTAAAATAGGATTTGTAGCTTGGGTATGTCTGCCCATGTTCATCATAACTAATAATACATACAGTTATATCATTCTTCGAATCTGCTGACAAGTATGTGTTATATTCTTGTTACCTAGATACACTATTTGCCTGCTTTAACATTGCCAGATGCTATTACTGTGCCTCTTATACATTAAATTAGTAGAATAGCTTCAATACAGAGCTCTACAGAACACTTTCCCTTCAAAGATTATTTAACACTTACCAACACTAAATTATAGCTTGTTGATTCATCAAACAATTCTTACAGTATAAAAGCTTCCCATTTTCTGAAAATGTATATGTTTTATATGTTTCAATGCACCATCTTAATAGAGCTTGGGCACTGAGAACTAGAAAATCAATCCGACTTCTTACTACTCACATACATATAACAACCAATCAGATTGTGTCTAAAATTTGCTAGGATGCATTAGAGAAATGACAGGCAGAATTTGATTGGTTGCTATGGGCCACATCACTTCTTTTAATTTTTAAAAACATTAGTAAATATACGCCTAATAAGTCATTTAAAATTTGATAATCAATACCATTTTTTTCCTGAACTGCTCTCTGGTGTTACATTTTTGTTATCATACATAAGTAATCATAAGTCACACAGAATATCTTACAATTTGTATAGCATTTAGCAATCAATATATACACTTGTGGAAAAATAAAAGGTTCTTGTGTATTATCATGGCCCCGGCGTGCACATGGTTGGCATAGTCAGGGCTATGTAGTCAGCACCAGCCCGCATAGTTGTAGTAAGGCAGCGTAGCAATGGTAGTCAGTGTAGTGTAAAGTAACGAGTAAAGCTGCCAGCGTCCACAGGGTCGGATGCACTGTCAGATGCCGGAACAGCATCTGAGGACGCGTTTCACATACAGCGCTGGGAACCAACAGATCCTCAACTCTGGTGGACGCCGGCAGAGAGGCGCTCCATGTTAGTTGAATGTGCGAGCGTCTCATACACACGAGCGTCCCAGACACTCTGCGGCTGTGGGTGTAAGTCCTGCCCGTCTCCGCTTCAGTGAGATAACAGGGTTAGACGTACAAGCGGCTGTGGACACTATGCGGCTGTGGAGGAAAACACTGCCTGTCTCTACTTTAGTGAGACGGACAGGATTAGGGGGTGTGGCGCACATGTGTCTCGTGCACAAAAAAGAATGCATTTGCCAGTGCTCAATGTCAAATTCTGGCAAATGCCTCCATTTCAAACCCCCACTATACACATCAGCCCAAAGCGTGGCGAGCAGACGCATTACACATCCTTCTGACCTGTTCATACCCACACTATCCACGTCGGCGTGGAGTTGATCTTATAAAGTGTGGCCAGCGCAGCGAGCCACTGAGCACGAAGCGTGACAAGCACAGTGAGGCCCGTGCGGGAATGCGTATTACTTCACATGTATTGCGCATCCCCTCACCACACTTCGTGCTCAGTTTCCGCTTCCCCACGCGGGGCTCGGTGCACTCGACCGACCTTTTTTTCTGCATGTTTTAATGTAGCAGCGCTTAATACACTCCTTTATGCTCAAAAGCATTGGGTGGCCATTGATACAGGTTTGCGTCTGTGGTACCAAGTGGTGCAGGCTAAATATTGTCAGTGTTTCAGCAGCCATCCAAATTAATTTTATCAAGGAGCTTCAGAAATACAGCCGCAGTCATAGTGGCTCCACCTTCACCTCTGACTAACTTTGCGCACTGTGCAAGCGTTCTTACTGACTACGCTGTCTTCGTAAAGCTCCGCTGGCTCCGATTCGAAGTGTATGTAGTCACAGTCACAGTTGCTGTTCCGCTATTCAGCTTTTTGGGGGACATACACACAGTCGCAGTCACAGTCGTACTACACAAGTAGCGCTTACACTATGCTGGAGGGACACTACACTGACTACCTAACTGCCGCCAACGTGCTGAAGGGACACTATGCTGAATAGGACAGTAAGTAAACTACTTAACGGGCATCATGGTAATACACAAGTACCAAATAAAGTACATCTCATTATTAATATTGTGTTAGATTAAGGAATGCACCATTTTATTCTACTGTATGTTAATGTCAGGCGACTTAAGAGAGAAGGAGCTCTGAATGCAGTTTCCATGCAGGTCCCCCATTGCCATCTCCATTCTATTTGTGTCTCTTCTCTGGGTGAAGACTCCAGGGTGGAGAATCTGCTGGACACTTTGGGGTACAGGACAAGGACATGACATTAGTAGGCCCCCATCATAAATAAATGCAGTCTGGGTCAGTGGGCAAGGGGTGGACTAAAGGGAAAATTGACAAAGATGGGAGTTGTATTCAACATGGAATGTTGCTATGGGCAACCAATCAGAATATATTTCTTATTTATTTAGCACCTTTGAGAAGATAATAAATAGTAAATGTTTGGTTGTCCATAGCACATCCCATGTGCAATACAACTCTCATCTTAGTAAATTTCCCCCTAAAGCCGGGGATCCATGTGCACCATACAACCTGTACTGCACCCATTATAGATATGGTGCTGGTTATAATAAGTCTTAATATGTCTCGCTGAAGTGCAGGTTTTACAAGTCGCTTGGACTGCTGCGTCCACCACGCATTGATCTATATATATATATATTTTTTTTTTTTTATTTATCACAAAAAAATACTGATCCAAAACCAGAACCAAAACCAACAAGGGCTGTTTTGATAAAATCAGAGGGTTATACAGATTCAAAACCAAAACAAAATAATCAAGATGTTGCACATACGTTAGCGTAATGCAATATAGAGAAGCAACCCTTCTTTGGTGTATCATAAAGTTCAGTAGTAGGCAGGCTATATGCATTTCTGTTTAAATAGTGTTCTTTAATTTTGGTTCCCAATATAAACTTTTTATGATAACTAAAACATAATGTTAAACAGAATAAATAGAAATAACCGGTAACAAAACATGGTAAAACTCCGGCCATTGAACTACTATCAGGTTTCTCTTTTATAAAAGCTAATCATTTAAAAAACAATATAACATCATAGAACACCATTCTCACTTTTCTTTAGTAGTGTCTCATAGGTAAGGGCTCCATAAGCTTTAGAGGAGAAGAATTGGAAATAATTCAGGAAAGCAATGATGAAGCAACTACACAGCAAGTTATTGATGTCCATGAGAAGCTTTGAGACCTCATGGCAGACATACAATATGTGTGAATTCTTCAAGGTTCCTTTATTCAGAGAACTTGTTTCTACAGACAGGAGAACACTTTCTTCTTTCCAAGGGGAGTTTTAGGAACGATTTCATTATATTTCATTCATACTGTATTCCCTGGTCACGTAGTGAAAGTGTTCATAAGCTCCTAGCTGATACAAATGAAAAATATAGTTAAAATAAACTTATTGGCCAATTTTTATTGTAGGGAAAAAAGGTTTCCAGAAAGCGGCTTTAGCAAGACACTGTGTAAATACACCCACCGGACTGCACTCTTTCTATTACACAGTGGCTATCTATAAGCTACGCTGTAACTTTTTTTTATAGAGGAGATGAATAGTTTGTTGTCAGCTCTTTCTGCTCTCTCTCCCGAACACTTGAAAAGTACCAATATTGTTAGATATATGAGGAGAGGGTATAGAGTTCCAAAGATGAATAACTGTTACAGAAATATTTACGAAGAAAGAAAAGCAGGTGAGTGTTACTAAGGCACTCCATATTTCACTTCACAGTGCAATCAAGTATGTTTTCTATGATCTGATTTCCAGCCTGCAAATGTCAGCACTGCTTCCTTGCAGAACTACTGTAGTATTACAAACTTTCCAAGTAAAGACTGAACGGATAACAATGCTTAATGCTACGGACATGTCATTTTGATTTTCCCATCTCTACCTACTGTAGAACATGTTTCCATACTGCTTTTAATGTAATATAGAGTATATTTCTATTAACTCGCTTTTATCATATTCTCTTCTAGCAAGCAATATACATTGGTTGTTTCCATTCTTTATTTTTGATCTATAGATTTTATTGTAATTAAAAAAAAAAATATATATATATATATATATATATAGCAGTGGAGGCGGCGGCACTCCCAGCAAGCAGTGATACAGTGGTGAAAAGCCGGTGCCTTCCACAGGCTAAGCAGACATAAAAGACGCTGGCCAAATGTAGAATGTAGAGGAGACGGCGGCACTCGGTGCAGGAAATAAATCACTCGGTAGGCATATGTAACCAACGTTTCGTGGCCAGGGTTGCCCCTTTATCAAGGTGCCAATACAGATATATATATATGTTTATATTTAATCAATGATTCAAATAAAGAACTGGCTTCAGTGGCACTGATTGTTGTGACACCCGGTACACGAACCTACATAGTCCATGTGCCTTTACTGCACATTGGCAAATAGGGTGCATGGCCTTGCCAATAGGGGGCTTGGCTTCACAGGCAGGAGGTTTGGCCTTGTGGTCTGAACCCCCATTTTTGTCACTCCAGAGAGGGCGATGCTGCCCCCGGAGACCAGTCAGTCTGCATTGCCAGCTCCTACACTTTGACAGGAGCTGGGTGCTGCCTGTAATGTTACAGTACAGCACCCAGCTCCTGTCACAAAGCTGGAGTTGGCACTGCGGTGTCACCAGGGGCGAATTTAGGGGTCAGGCCGCCCCTAGGCACAACATTTTTGCCCCCCCCCCAATGTATGTATACGTGCACCTGCATATAATATATATATATATATATATATATATATATATATATATATATGCCATAATAAATAAAAAACACCAGTACTCAATACTGGTGTTGGAAACACACAATAATTAGCTCTGGTAAGAGAGGCACACACATATAGCAGGCTAATTTAGTAGCACTTACTGTTACTAGAAGGGATGCAAACAGTTAAAGTGTCTGCTCCCGACACATAAGAGAGGAGGGAGGGCTCCGTAATCTGCACTGCAGGGAGAATACACACAGAAGATCAAAGTTTTTCACAGCCTGGGTGGACGGACTCCTCCGGAGTTTCAGGCTGGCAGCACATCATGCACTGCTCAGAACGAGGGAGGGACGGGACAGGACTGTAGTTTCAGCCGGCAGCAGCAGCAGCGCTGCCATTGAGACACAGGCAGTGCAGGAACCGCTGTGGGGATACAGAGAGCACCTCCCTGCACTGAGGAGTGGCGGCTCTGTAAGTGTCAGTGTCAGACTGACAGACTGTATGACAGCAGGTGCCTGGCGGCTGCCGCCCATGGCAGGTGCCGCCCCTAGGCCCGTGCCTCACGGGCCTAGTGACAAATCCGGGCCCTTTGGGTGCTGACACCCAGGTGCTGCCCGCACCTCCCTGGTGATGTCACTGACTGAAATCATTAACTGAAATCATGTAGGTCAGTGTCACTACTGCTGCAGCCAGTCTGCATGATTATAGACTCAATTGGGGAGTCAATGTTCCTCAGTTCTGCGTGTGTGCATGTAGTTGCTGAGGACTTTTCATGACCCCTTTGTGCAACAGTATTTTTTTTGGGGGTAGCAGCATCACTTGCGATGATTAGCAAGTTTGGAGGTTGGAAAATCCCAGCTGTGCAGGTATGCACATACAAACAGGAATTACAGATGTGTCTGTTTAAATCATTGCCTGCAATGTGTTCACATCACAGTCTATAAGTCGCAGCTTAGCAAGGTGTACCTGAAGTGTGTACACACACTACCACTATGGCAATAGGATGCCCTATACATTGTGACAATGCCATAGTATGCAACCACCTGATGCAACAATGTAGCACAAGGACTCATCTGTAGTCCCAAAAGCACATAGTGTTTTGATTTGAGATGGAGTCCAACTCAAAACTAAACTGCAGCATATAAATAAAGCTGACCAGCATTTGTGGGCTACATGTTAAAGCAGACAGTATTTACCCTGCATGTAAAATGAAAAATATATTTGCACCTCTGGCATTGCTACATGGTTTTACCATGAGCACAGATACAGTACTTTTTTAGCTTTATTTACACTTCAAAATCAGGCCCTTTACTATTCATCTATATTTGTCGGTTATTCTAGTCCATAATGTAGTTTAAATCCAATCTTAAAGGATAATTCCACGTTTCAATATATATTATTCAATCTCTACCAAGCTTCAGTTGTCAGTAAATATGCTTCAGTAACTCCTCCTTTCATCTCTTACAAAAAAAATATAAAACTTTTCTCACTTTGACCAGATATGTATTTAGGGTTACCACCTTTCCCCTTTAATTCCGGACACATATTAATTACACAGGTTCTGTGGCTGGCTGACTTCAAGACTCCATATCACCTGGTTTTAAACTTCCACAGAACCTGTGTAATTAATATGTGTCCGGAATTAAAGGGGAAAGGTGGTAACCCTATATGTATTCCATGTTACATTTTCTGTATTAAAATGTACTTTAAAACAGAGAATGGGTTAAAAAATGGGTCAAAATGAAACTCCCACTGATTGAGATGGCCTGCTGTTCTGTCATTAATATTGTAATGAAACAGGTGTGAAGAGCTACCACCGAACGAGTGGCCTGTTATCTTTAGTTAGTGTAAATTACAACTATAAATCATACTGCTTGTATACCGCTTTATAGTCATGCTCTATAATATTTTAGAAATATTTGGAAGAGGTGCAAATAAATCCAATTTTTTCTCTTTCTTTTAAACTTACAAGAGAAACGAACTGTCTTACTGCTTTGCTATGGCCATGCAACCAATACATTAGCAAAATAAGCATCATAGCAAACCAATGGAAAGCTTCTATAGGTTGAGTATCCCTTATCTGAAATGCTTGGGACCCCGAAAATTTTTGATAAGGGATTTTTTTAGTTTTTGGAATATTTTATTTCTTCCATACTTCCTGGCCAACTGGTGATGCACCGATGGTCTCCTGACATCCACAGTGTCCCCCGATGTCCACGGTGGCCTTCAGGATCCTATTCAACATCATCTCCGGTCCCAGGGAGTGTGAAATCATGCCGGCACGATCACACACAGCACCCCTGGGACCGGAGATGCTGCTGAAGAGGATCCCGGAGACCACGGTGGACATCAGGGGACAAGGTAAATGTGAAAAAAAGGAGTGTAAGGGGGGGAACCAAAATATTCTGAAAAACCACAGAATATTTTGGTTTTTGGAATACACAGATTAGGTAGACCCGACCTGTATTAAGTAATTGGTATTTTAGGTTTGGAAAACATTGGGGTAGATTCAATTCAGAGATGTTAATACCACTTGGAAGGAGGACACAGAGTTATTAAATCTTCCTCATCGCTAGTTTGGAGGTGACACAAGAAGCAGCATTCTCTGACTTATGCCTGCTGCAATGCTGTTTGTGCTGCACATAAGGCTGAAAACAGCATTGCGACACTAGTTTAGTTGGATTTCTTCTCGCACCTCAGGAGGGTAAACAAGAAGAAATCCTCTGGTCGGGTTTAATAGCTCAGCAATTTGAATAGCTACGGGATGTCCTTTCTAGGGATGTTTACTTTGCTTTGAATTAATTCGACCCAAATGTTCAGTAGGGTAGTTTTACTGAAGCAAAACTGCTACTTTTACCTGATAATTTGTTAAAAATCCATTTCCATTTCCATTTTGAGCCTCTTTGATATGAATACATATCCCACATCAAAACAGACAATAAAATGATATTGACGTGTGGGAATTGCTTACTGCATAAAGAATAACCCATTGTTATGGCCTGGCTGTAACTACTAGTATTCTGGGACACATTGTAGCTGCCGGTGGGAAAGTGTAAAGTGACTACTGAAATATTATCAGCTACGAATATTAAAGTAGGCAGTCCTACCTTGGTGTTTAGTGTATCAGATTTGGGCCAGTGGTAACCAAATCTGTCAACTTAGAACAGGCTGGAGTCCTGCATTGGCTTGTGCTCTGGCTCTGCAGAGCAACAGAGATCACAGGGAAAATGGTGCAGTGCCCATTTTTCTGGTGATTTGCTCATGTACTGTAGAGAAGTCCCCTGGAACAATGCATGGTCAGAGACTTTTGCATGCTCGGGAGACTCTCTCTCAAAGCCAGTAGACACCTGCACAGTGGCCCTCTCCTCTTTTAAAGCAACCCCTGTACTAAGCTTTCTATTGTTTCACTCTGCTATAGATGTGTCTTCCGTTGCTCTCATGTGGTTTCATATTTGTAAACTTACACCCCTGTCAATAACCAGGGCTCATCATATTTTAAAACTGTCTAGAAGAATTCAGCAACTAGAATGTTTTCATAACAAATAATTATTTTATTTACTATTATTGGAATTTACCATAATTAGATATAAACAAATGAACCTTAAAGACCAAGGCGTTCAATGAAACATCAAGCAATGTAGAAGATGTTTCTAAGATATATGGAACAAATGTAGATGACTTTTGGCTTAAGCATTTAAGCAGAACAAATTAGCCTCTTATAAAATGAATTTAAAATATTTTTTTGGATAAACCTAACGAAGAAGTCATTTTAAAAACCTCTGAAGAATGGAGTATGGTATAAATATGTATACTTACTAAAAGTAATTGTAATCAAGATTACGTTTAATAAAATGCTTTCTTGAAAATGAAAAGTTTTAAGTTTTTTTCCATAAATATCCATAACAAACATTGAGAAAAGAGATGTTAAGTTTAATGGAATTCCTTATTTTAGAGCATGGTATGTATAAACATTTTCCCACCATTTCCCTAACTGTACATGAGATCCGCAGCCGAATTCCCGATGTTCATGATCTCAATACCTAGTAGGTACATATACTAACCCTCCCCCCAACACCCTACTCCACCCTACCTGCAGCCTAACCCTAATCCTCCCTCTCTCAGCCCAATCTTAACCCTCCCCCTTAGTGCCTAACCCAAATCACCTTCACCCGCCACGGTATTAAACCTTACTGTATCCCCTTAGTGCCTAATCCTTACTACCCAATTCTAGTACCTAATCCTAGCCATCCCCCCGCCACCATCACCACCTGTTGGTTTGCCAACAGTTGAGCTCTCAGTAATGGCATTTTGAGCATTGTCAGGAACCTGGTGCTAGTCTTCTGACCAGAGTCTGGATGCTTGATGCAGTATTCCGACTGCAGGCATCCTGACCACCAGCAAGGATTCAGGTTCGATACATATTCCATTTTATATCATGTTAATTTATTACTAATTCTGTATTGAGGCTGTCTTTATATGCAAGCTTAGAAAAAATAATAACATTTGCACTGAAAAAGTGAGGGAGGTCTGTTTACAGAAGGTAGAAATCCTATAATAAGTAGCATCTTGTGTCAAACTTTTAATAGCTGAGGTGTAAATCTCAAATATTTGTTGAGTAAATGGTGTCTCGCTGTGCTCCTTGCTGCCTATATTAGAATAAGAGTGCATGGGCGGCATTTCCTCTTTGAGAGCGCTTATTTGATCACTGTCTCACGGGAGGACCTGATCTCCATCTCAGGGAGGGACCAGTTTCACGTCAGTTAAGGGGTGTTATACTACCAAATTGTGAAGGACCAGAATTTAATGTAAGTTATTATTTGAATAATGTTATTGGGCTGTGTAGCGCTGCATATTCCTAATACAATAATTATCAATTACAATGTTGTCAATAAATCTGGCTGTGACTATTTTCAAAACGTCTGTGTGCAACTATTTATTCATAGTTTACTTAAGGTATAGTGGAGCAATAAAACACCTATGTAACATGCATCCAGAAATTTAAAGGAAAAGAGTCAAGAGTTTGCTTTATTGTTATGGCGAAGGTGCAAAACCTTCACCATAACCTGTTGTTTGAATTGATTTTCTATGGATGACCAAAGTATTATGGAAGAATAGAGAACAAGTAACTACTGTAGGCTTGAGTAGGTAAAGTGAGTACTGACTTCCTACCAACCTTAGGATTGTGCTGTCTGAGGTAAGGTTGCACTCTGCTACATTAATGTCCCTGACTACACCCTCTTTCATTGAGATATAATTTTTAAAACAGCTGTAAATTCCCTTAACTCTTAAGTTTATTCTAAAACCAATTACTCAACAAAGTGTTTTTGTGCTGTTCAATTAGAAGCAAAAAGAACATTGTTCTAAGAACATAATTATACACTTCAAGATAAGTGGCTCTGAATTCTTAAAAGCTGAGAATTATACAACTATAGCATGCATCCTTTAAACCCAAGGCTCCCAATCCTCTCTGCAGGCTTCACCGATAGTGATTGCTTTGATTATCTGCGGGCAGAAGTACAGTTTGGCTAATCACTGATTCATTTCAACTTTGTAATGTTCATGCACCTTTGCATCTGTACATTTTAGGACTTAAAAAAATTACTCTATTTTAAGACAAATAAGACTTAAAGAATGATGTTGACAGCTTTCAATTATCATTGTTAGTTGTCATGGTAATACATTTTTTAATTACAGATGAGATCTGACTGTCAATCATCATTGTACTTTTTATCATCTTTTAATATTTATTTTTGTTGTTAAATTACATCTGGAAAATAATGATAATCATAAATGCTTTTGTGTGCAGATAGTAATTTTATATGTATTTTTGAAAACCATGGTAGCAAATATTATTCTAAATAATTTTAATACTTATAGTTATATATTAATCTTCACACACCAGTCTGTCTAATTATGTATAGTTTATTGTATAAAGACTTTTCCCGTTATATTTCCCTGTTCACTATAGAACCATGTATTTGTGAATTGATGTCACAACACCTATCTTTAGTGGAAACTATGGTGATGTTATCACTGTGGTTTCT